>NW_015159715.1:907109-950183 GCF_001447785.1 Gekko japonicus
GAGCCCCATGAGGGGCCCGGCGGTGGACTTGCAAGGCCGGCGGGAGTGCAAGGAAGCCCCGCGAAGGCCCTCCCTGGCCCCAGGCAGGCAGGGGTGGGGAGAGGCAGGGAGGAAGCAACTTACCCTCCCTCTTCTCGCCTCCTCCTGGCTGAATGAGGGCCGGAAGCGGGGCGGCCAGAAGCAGGGGGCGGGGCTTCGTCATGTGCCCCGCCCCTGTACCTCACCTGGGGGAACTGCGATCCCCCCCGAAATGACCTCTGGTACTCAGTCTGACTTGGATGGGGTTACACTGTATCTTAAAGATCACTTCTGCAGTTTCAGGTTGCTGTTACATCAAGTCCTTATGCTGGATGTTCAGGTTACATCTGTGGCACAAAGTGCCATTTATCAGATTTTGGTGGTTTACTAGATGCAGGTCCTCCTGGACAGAGAAATCCTCTGAGAATTTCCAGTTTGGATGAGTGTAATATACTGTGTGTCTTTAAGACTATTTGGAAACGTCAACTAATTCAAAATATGGCAGTCAGATTGTTAACCGGGATGTGCTGCTCCTTACATATTTTGCTATAGTTAGAGATGTTCACTAGCACACAGTTTGATTCCGGGCACAATTCAAAGTGCTGTTTTTGACCTATACCACCATAAGTGGCTTGAGGCGACAGTATCTGGATGACTGCCTTGCCCCACATGACCTGTGTGCTCTTTAGTGTCTGCTTCAGAAGCCCTGCTGCAGCTGCCCCTGCCTTCAGAAGTGAAGCAGGCGGTGGCTGGGGAGAGGGCCCTTTCTGTGTAGCAACCCACTTCTGGAATGCCACTACGGTCACAATCACGTGGCACAAGAGTGTTATCTTTAACCATCAAGTTAAAACTGCTTTATTCATTTGTGTACCTTTTTTTTAAATTAATTTTTTTATTATTTTCAATACAATACAAAAATAAACATTTTCATAAGATATTTGGTAATAAACTGGACAAGAATCAGGACAAATTGAAGCGTCATGAAGGGACCTAGCAGAGGCTTCAATTCACTTGTGTACTTGATGGTTCATTTTCTTCCCCCTGTCTCTATGCAATCTTAAATTGATTTATTGGGGTTTTAGTGTGATTGAATTTTACTATTTTGTTTCAGTGTTGAAAGCTGCAATACAAACTCAGTTACTATAAGCTTTGTTTTTTATTTGCTTAATTTATTGTCTGCGGTGGCTCAAGTGGTTAAGACGCTGAACTGCAGGCTGTGGAAGGTCGGTAGTTCAGCAGTTCGAGACCCGAGTTGCCGCATGACGGAGTGAGCTCCCGTCTCTAGTTCCAGCTCCTGTCAACCTAGCAGTTTGAAAGCAAGAAATTGCAAGTAGATGAATAGGTATCACTTCAGTGAGAAGGTAACAGCGTTCCGTGCGCCTTGGTGTTTAGTCATGCCGGCCACATAACCATGGAAACGCCTTCGGACAGCGCTGGCTCTTCGGCTAGGAAACGGAGATGAGCACCGCAACCCTAGAGTCGGATTCGACTGGCTTTCGAGCAAGGGAACCTTTACCTTTACCTTTCTCACAGAAAACTCAAGGTAGATATGGTAAATTAAAAGCTACTGCAAACAAAATAGCAAAACTCTGTACTAACTTTACAAACTACCATTTTGCACAATCTATAGCATGACATTAGTGTCGGAGAAATCCTGACCTCATCAGGCAGGCTATTCCACCAAGCAGACACAACAGACAATGCTTAGTAGGGGTCCCGATGTACCAGTGGGGGCTATGTAAGTAGCAATGGGGTAGCTCTAGGGATCCCCAAAAACATTATGGCTTTACCACAGAGTTTCTGGCAGTTCCCCAGCTCTAGGAATCACCAGAAACTGTATAGTTTTACCATAGATTTTCCAGAAATTCCTAGAGCTACCTATGTCACTTCTGGGTGGGTTTTTTTAAAACTGGAAGTGATGTGGTGCTGCAGCCAGCATTTTGGGGGCCCGATATCCCTACCCACAACCCTTCCACTATGGCACAGCATGGCAACCCTAACGGTTTGGATAACCTCTGATCTTGTTTGCAGGTAAACAGCTTCAAACGGCTTTGCTCAGATGAACAAACCTGCTGCAATGGAGCATACTGGGACATGCAGACCTGTAGATATGTGGATCCCAGGCCATGAATGAAAGTAATAACTGGCATCTTAAATTGAACCTGGAATGCATCAGTAACCAAAGGAGTAACTGCAAAATAGTTGTAATAATCTCATTCCGCCTAGCTCCAGATAGAAATTCAGCTGCCGCATTCTGTACCAACTGAAGTTCTTGTGTGTGTTGCAAGAGTCTATCCTCCAGTTAAAGTAAGAATAGAACTGTTTTAAATAATAAATATAATAGTATGATGCTAACTAGGTGAGGCCTCCCTCCCTTGGTGTATGGGATTGACATAGCTGGGCCAAAAGCCCCAGGTTTGCTACACCTAGGCCTCCAGCTCCTGCTGTCCCTCACCTCAGCACACTCTCTCTCTCTCTCTCTCTTTCCATCTCTCTCTCTCTCTGGTGAATATAAAGATCCTTCTGCATGCAGGTGACCCCCTAGTTCATTGCAGTGTAGGAGCAAATCTATGGGTTCAAAGCAATGTAAACTCAAAACTGCATCCTTCCTTGACAGAGATTCATAAATACTTATGGGAACGGTGGTTCCATGAGTATACAAGATCTTGCATCTGTCTATTGAAATTCAAGGGACGGGTGTCTGCAGCTTCAACAGAGTAACAGTGGGAATGTTCTAAGTAACACTACCATGTTATATTGCCCCCCCACCCGACTGGCCTATAGGAACAATTGTAGACATACTATGATGCTCAACTTGCTGAACTCAAAAACTACCATGTAGCAATCTAAATACTGAAAGCCAGTCCAGTGGTTAGAATGCTGGACTAAGACTGTGGAGACCTGCATTCTAATGTCCACTGCACGTGGCTTGAAGTTTCACTGTGTGACCCTGGGCCAGTAGGATAAGCGCTATCAGTTCATAGAGCTATTATTAGGTTAAGAAGGGAGCCCCGCTTAAGCTCTCTGGAGGAAGGGTGGGATAAAAATGTGACAGATGTTTGGTGCCTCCTTCCTATTAATGTCACCTGTGGATAGAGATATGAACAGCTTTAGTCATGTTCTATAGAGAAATGCCTACAAAATTCTATAGATGCAAATGTATTATCTGAGGCTACAATTTATTACCACTTTTAGATATGCAGATCGGCATCCTGTTACATCCACTATTGTTCCCAAGCCTTCTGGACTTTAGCCTTAATATATTACTGAGCAATTCAGCAAGCTTTTAGTGAAGCTACAGCTAGAAAGAAGCATAATCCATTTGAATGTTAATGTTATGAACATTGTAGACATTTTTACTGAATTACTGAGTTAAATAATTTGTAACAAATGGCTTTATTGTAGTTAACTTTCACCACTCATTTTTAACCATATAAAATATTTTGCAGGATAAATAGCAGATAGTTATTACGTGGGTATAACAACTTCCAGAGTCACACTGTGAGAATTGCTGAAGCTATGCAAGTCCATGCATTAAAATTAAGATATGCCGAAAGCACTTGGCAATTACCCTCCTTACCACAAAAAAGGGAAATTAAATCCTGTATTCCATAATGTACAGCATGGTGCCCTCCCTGCCAAATGCTCACCTCAGGCATAGCTGGTGATGCTGCCTCTACTGGTTCAGTCCACAGAAGAGGAGTGGAATCCTCTGCTGTACTGGAAGACAGCTGTTCTTCGTGATATGCTGCAAATGAATCATAAGTCATTCAGTGTGAAAGCCTAAAAGGGATCACGAGAGATCACAGAATCCAGAGAACTCTGCTCATGGAATGAGCCTTTCCTGTCTTCTCTGCTTCTGCTACAAACCCCTAAGCCCCAGAAAGCTATTCCTGAGGGGTTGGGTGGCTGGGGGTGTGTGTGTGTTAAGAACTGGTATGGGATATGATACAAGGGGATGCAGGCAGAGGAGAGAATATGTGGGAAATCAGTCCCCTTCCTCATGTGAGTAGACATAGATAGTTTGGTAGCATAAACAGGAGTTTGGATCCAACCCATAGTGTTCTTGGGATCAGTTCTTCCATTACCCGCCAGTAACTTTTAAAAAAGTTATTCAGTATATTCAATTCACCAGTTCAAATCACTGATTTTCATAGCTCTTCCAGGACTGTTTCGCATGATGCAGACAGGGATGTTTGGACTATCCACCCAATATTGTAATATACAAGCAGGGAATTTTCATGGGAAAATTCTCCTCTTTCATTCCTTCTGCATCCCCTTCTCCTGTAACACGTCCTCCCCACTTCCTCTCCTCCGCTGCCACTGCTTTTCTGCCTAAGTGAAATGTGGATGCCACGCTGACCAAAGTCAATTATTTTTTACAATTTGAAAAATTGGTGTAGGATCAAGTGGCAGTAACTTTGGGGACTTTGTTTTGCTTGTTACAGAAAAGCAGTCATGTGTATGTGGGTTTTTCCCCTTACACTGGCAGTCCTGGGCAAGAAAGAGGGTACATTAGAAAGACATTTAGTAATGTGGCAGTAGGTGGAGGGAGCTGGAAATCTGGGGGGGGGGGAGAGACAGCTGCTGCATCTTTGAATATGAATCTCCACTTGTAATATCACCTCCATTCAATAGTCAGATGAAAGAAGAGTGCCCCCCCCCCGCCAGAAGTGCACAATAGGTAGAATGGGGTGGAAAAGAGTCAATTCTTCTGGGGTCCCTCATCACTTGGGCACATTTCTGTGTGTGGGGTGGTGGCGGCTTTTTCTAGTCGTTCAATGGTCCACTGCCTCATCCTCCTGCCTGCTGATGCTTATCCATCTTCTCTCTCTGATTCGGACTGGGGCAGCAGCACCTCCTTCTCGCAGCTACCCCTGTTTCCTCTTGCCTATGTTCTCTCCTGAATGGGAGGGGTTGAGGAAGCAGAAAGAAGAAGAAGCAAACAGTAGCAGAACCACCACCACAGTCCTTTTACCCATCTGTCTTTCCCTGGAGGAGATGGGGAAGAGATGAGAGAGTAGCGCTGCTGTTGGCTGCCCACTTGCACATGCACTTTCTTATCTGGCTGGCAGTGGCTTCTGCCGCCATTAACCTTCACTGGCCACTTGCTTCGCTGCAAGTATAGACTCTGGGAGCTGCACCAGCTTCCCAGGGCTCTGAGTCTGGGGAGGGGCAGCCCTGAGTCTGCCTCAATGGTGGACACACGAAAGAGGCTGGGAGCCACTCAGTCCCTGCCTCCACTGCATTCCCTGTTCAGCTTGTTGGCTTAGAAGCTCCCAAAGCAGTGGCAGCTCCTGCTGCTCCTTCCCCATCCACCTCCAGCCACGAATGAATGAAGGTGTGTTGTGTGCATATGCACAGGCAATACTCCTCCACTTGGGAGAGATTTCAACACCCCCATCCATTATTTTTAAAAAAGTTTCAGATTTTTCTGGCAACCTGAGCAGCCCCCCACATTTGTAAAAAAGTCTCCTTTGTGTCAGAGTGGCCCCAGTCCGTGGATTTAGATGATTTGCAGATGGGGGCCACACATTGATATTAGATATATAGATGAAAGGGAGAGACACACGTCTGCAAACACTGAAGAAATGCATACCCAACAGCCTTGGTTTGCAGAATGCTGATTGCTAATTTAATTGTGATAGTCAAGCAAACATGTTTCCATTTTGAAACATAACCATTCAGAAAGAATACGTTTTTAAATTTAAATAAATATATTCCAATCTTATGCAATTTCATGTGGCAACATAAGTTGCTTATGGAGTTTACTTCTGACTGTACTAAATTCAGTAATAGCATATCTGTCTGGTTAATAAACATCTTAATTTCTTTTACATAACTCAGGTCCTAGATGATTTGCATGAACAGTATTCATTATTTTTGTCCTTAAGCCTTGTGGTATTATTACTCTGCCATCTTTATACATAAGTCCATCATGTACACTTAGTTCTTCTACATGGTTGCAATAAGCACAGATATTTGTCTTCTGGAACTATCTGGTCATCCTTGCAAATTAATATTTGTATGATATCCTTTGCAGTAGGTATTTGAAGTTCCTTCAGTTTCAGTTCTGAGACTGCCAAGACAGACATCATGTACAGTAACATCAGCTTCCTCAGAACTTGTTCCTTATCTTTCCACAAATATGGTGCACAAGTATCTGTTAAGCCTTTGCCTAGTCTGTAACCCTTTTGTTCGTGATATTTCTTTAGTGCTAGTAGTCATCTTTGGGTTCTTGGAGCTGTATAATACAAATATCTTCTAAAATTACCTCCAATAGTTTGTAGCTTGCTTTTACAGTATATATTTCTCCTAAATTTATTTCTAGAATCTTGTACATCCAAACAGTATGCCAAAATTACATGTTTTCCAGTTTTGCATAGGTCTGTTTGGAAGTACATTCAACAGGTCATATTTCTGTAATAATGTATCCACCTGAGTCCATAGAATTTTACTTATTTTTATTTATCAAATATTTATATCCAACCTTTCCTCAAGACTCAAGGCTGATGCTAGGAATCCACTGCTGCAAGAGATTCTGAAGGCAGAAGAGGGCACTGGGGGCAAGGTCACCCAATTCCCATCTTCACTGCAACACCCCACGCACTATATAGCACTTTGTCCTTGAGACTTGCTCAACTCAGTACCAGTTAACTTTAACAAGTTAAAGGGGGTTGCTTGGGGGAGGGGGACGGCAGATTCATGTCTGTAAGGATCTCTCATTCACATTTCACAAGATTTAACCCAGCATTTTCAAAGAATCAAGTGCTAGCTCCAACCAGTCTGCCTATCAAAATTTGAAGGCTTCCTTCAACTGACTCCAGAAAAGTTGCTTAAGTTAGGGGAAGGATTCAGATTTTAATAGGGTTGCCAAGTCTATCTTCGCCGGGAGCGGGGGGTCTTGTGCGCACGCCGCATGCATGTCACCCGGAAGTGACGGCAGGACACCAGGCATGCTGGGGGCGGGGCCACGGCCATCCAAGGGAAAATTATAGTTTTCCCTTGGATGGCCGTGGCCCCGCTCCCAGCGTGCCCGCGTCACTTCCGGGTGACGCACACGTTGGGGTGGAGTTCCCCCGGGGCCTGATCCGGCGGCGCTGGGGAACGGGCCTCTGGGGCGGGGGTTTCCCCGCCCCCCGGGGGGACTTGGGATCCCTAGATTTTAATGAGCAGAAGAGCTGGATCCACCCCAGTATCAATGAGGACAGCGACGGGGCATCATTTGGCACTCTTACATAAGTCCCCATCCCCTGTAACCCCTCCCCCTAGGGAGTCTGGGAATTCTTTCCGCCATCTTATATAGGCTGTTTTCCGCTATCTCAATATATGCTGTTTTATGTATTGGTATTTATTGGGTTATTTTAATTTAGTTTTAAACTGAGATTTGTATATTTATTCTGTTGTAAGCTGCCCTGAGCCCTACTCTAGGGAAGGGCACCCAGTAAATCTAATCAATCAATCAATTAAATAAATAAATAAATAAAATCTCTCTGCCTTTACCCAAAGCATCCCTCCCTACACCCATCTGCTAACATACAAGTGGAAAGTGGAACAGAATACTATGCTCAGGGTGGCATGTAAAGAATTCCACGGACATAATTTAATACTGAAGTGGGTGTACAGAATTCAACATCCTAATAATCTCAGCTTTTCTTTTTTTAAGTTAAAGTATCTCTAGCTCTTTTGAGCACAAAAACATAACTGGAAAAGTATGAGGGTAAATGGGGACTCAGTGCAATCCTAAACAGAGATACCTTTTTAAGTCCATTGACTTTGTCCTTCCCTCTGACTTACAGGGGCCACAATAAATAATGTAAAGCAACAGAACTACCAAAGGGGGCTTTTTCTCTTTTGTTGCAAGACGTGTAGAATTTCCTCCTGGCATCCATTTGGCAGGCACCAACTCTCTTGAACATTAGGAATCAAGGGAGGGAAGATGCTCCCCCCCCCCAGGCTTCTGGAGTAATATAACTATTATTTTTGTCACCATTGTTGAATTACCGATTTCTATTTTTATTCGCATTGTTGAAATTTTGCTGCAGTAAGATGCTATGTAAAGTATTAAGCTGATTTTGTTGCTTTTCTCATATTTTTACAATGCTAAGAGCCTTTCCAAACAGCAAATAAATAGAGATCACCTGGGCATTTGCTTAATTTGCAGAAAACATACATTACAGTCTGCAAAAGTCAGTCTTTTTTGTGCAGAATTTTTTTCTAAGGATCCACTTTGTCTTCAGTGTTTAAAAAAATGCTGAGTTGAAGAATGTACAGGATGCTCAGTTCAGATACAAGGATATAAGACTGTAGGCTGGGAAATCCTCTGCCTTCAGATCTTGGAAAGTCACCACTGTATTTAAAAAGATCCACAACTTCATTGAGGAGAGATCCATTATTTACTATTAGCCATGATGGGGTCTCCCTGTTCAGAGGCAGTAAATGTCTAAATGCCAATTGTTGTGGGACAGCAGCAGCGGGAAGGTTGAGTCTCAGTCTTACTTTTGTGGGTTTTCCATGGCATCTGGTGAGCCACTGTATGAAACTGGATGCTGGACTAGATAGACAGGTAGTCTGAGCCTGCAGGCTGTTCCAAAAGTCTTTTGTTCCATCATATTTGACATCAAAAGGTTCAGTACAATACCACAAGGCAGTTAGCATATAGTAGATAGGGTTGCCTAGTCCGGGTTGGGAAATACCAGGAGATTTTGGGGGTGGAGCCTGAGGAGGCCGGGGTTTGGTGAGGGGAGGGACTTCAACAGGGTATAATGCCATAGAGACCAACTTCCAAAGAGGCCATTTTCTCCAGGTGAACTGATCTCTGTCGCTTGGAGAGCAGTTATAATCCCAGGAGATCTCCAGTCACCACCAGGAGATTGGCAATCCTAATGGTAGATCATTATATTCCTTTTATACATACTTTTCCTGCTTAAGAAAGGAGATTGGCCATTGTGTATTACAGAAGAGGAGGAGGAGGAGATTGGATTTATGCCCTGCCTTTCACTCAGAGTTTCAGAGCGGTTTACAAACGCCTTTCCCTTCCCCTCCCCACAACAGACACCTGTGAGGTAGGTGGGGTTGAGAGAGCTCTGACAGAAACTGCTCTTTTTCAAGAACAGCTGAGCCAGAACTATGGCTTGCCCAAGGTCATCCAGCCAGGTGCAAGTGGAGGAGTGGGGAATCAAACCCGGTTCTCCCAGATTAGAGTCCGCGCACTTAACCACTACACCAAACTGGCTCTCTTTTCATCATCTTTTCAAAGGTACAGAATGGCAAATTTTTGATAATTAGTTAAGCTCCTAAAGGCACACCATACCACAGAGAAACAATATACCTACATTCTCCAACCACGTAGTTAGCTGGAAAATAGCCTTGCTGTCCATTCATTAGGGTGCCGAACCACCAGTTATCATTATCTTTGTATAACACTTGGATAATGTCACTGCAATGGATGGTTAGCTCATCTGATCGATGCGCGGTATAGTCATAAAGAGCCACTACCTAAAAGAGAGATAAGACCACCACAGCTTTATCACAACTGTACCACAGAGACGAAAGGCCAACATTCACTTCCTGTTATAGAAAAGTTGCTGTAACCAAAGCTACAGTGGGTGAAAGCTGAGGCTGCTTCAGGTTTTGTTAATGGCGCAGAGGCTGGTGGGAACACAGCAGGAGGAATAAGATAAAAGGGGTTGTGGGATTGTAGAAAGGGTGAAGAGCAACCAAAGGCACCAAGATTAGCTTCGAAAACAGCAGCTGTTTCTTTTATAAGCAAATAAGGTTTGATACATTTGCTTTCTTAGAATTGTTATACCATTTTCAGAACCCACTTTTTGGAGTTTATCTATATGCAGATACAAAATATATATATTTTTAATGAAATAAAAACTTGCTCCAACAAAAGAAGAGTCCTGTAGAATATATCCTTTCTATGGTTCGTCTGAACTAACTGTAATATGTATTTTGAAAAAAGACATCTGCATAAATGTTGTGAACAATGGATCATTTTACTCTACAGCATTGGTGGTCAAAACTTCTACTTTCAAGGAAGCCTTTCCACACTGACCTTGTTGAAGAGCCTCTGCAAACAGCAGAGAATCGTGAGGAGAGAATACGAGCTTGTTGGGTATCTTCAATGGTCTAAGTGAAGCAACTGTGCCTTCAAGAAAATATTCAATACTTCCTCCCAACTGCATGTTACAAGGGAAGGTGTAAAACAGTAAGCAAGCCATCCTTCAGGAAGATTTGTCCACCATTACTGATCCTTCAATAAAACTGAGCTCTAGATATATTGCAGAATATACCTTTAACAAACTTCCTGGTTAAATAGAGAGAATTCACATCCACTAACCAGTAGGTTCCTGTTTCCTCTCAAGAAAAAAAAAAAGGTGGATTGCTCATAATTAACTGGCAACATTCTGGAAGAGATTGTCTCATTTTTTTATCAACAACAAAAAAATGATAAAGTGTCTTGTGCTCTCAATCAGATAACAATATATTATATTACTGTGTACATTTTTAACTTATCTTTTCAAAACTAACAGCTGGCGTGACATTACAAGATTTGCATTCTTCTCATCAGCTTCTGCTTGCTATTCCTACCCTGAGGAGCAAATCCATCAGTTTAGTACATTTCTACCCCACCCTTCCTCCAAGGAAAACTCAGGGTGGCATACATATTTCTCCCATCTTACATGCTGTCCTTACAACAACCATGTGAGGTAGGTTAAGCTGTGAGAGAGTGATTTGCCCAAGGTCACCAAGTGAGTTTTGTGGCTGAGGAACTATTTGAACCTGGGTCTCGTAGTTCCTAGTCATTACACCATACTTTTAAAAGTTCAAAAAATCTACTAGGAGAGTGAACATAAATTAGACAGGGGAAGCAGTGCTCTGGAATACTATTAACTATTTATGTTGCATTTTAATAGCTATAGTTCATTCTACTGTTAATGGCTAGAAGTTGGTCCCATTTGAAAGTCCACAATCTGTTGCTGGGCAGACTAGAACCTCCCAGAGAAAGGGAGAGGGAGGAAAAAAGGATAAAAGAGAAAGAAGAGCAAGGGTGATAAGAAGGCTAGAATAAGAATAATACTGAGTCTTGTCTTTTAAGCAGTGCCATCCTAAGCACTGACTTCAATGGACTTACAAGGACATAACTCTAGGATTCCACTGAAATTTTGCCTTCCCTTCATCATGATACAAAAGAAACCAGTGATTATATTAATGAACCACATTTTTTCATGCTTGGTAAGGATCTTCCTAGTAATTCTAATTGTAATTGTTCCTGCCAGATCTGAGGACACTTCTAGGGTCTGGTTTTCCCACTGCTTAATGTTACTGCCTTTCTGAATAGACCAATTAAATGTAAACTGCTTTATTTTCCCATACTGTTTTTGTGTTCATAGCTTCCAACACAATTCTGAGTGAATGTGTGAGCATTACATTTTGAAATACCAGCCACTTATAATGCTGGCTACAGAAACAACTGACCTTATTCCACAAACAACTGACCTTATTCTACATAGCATGGGCCATGAAGGACAGCAAATCTTCAGGCATCTTCCTCCAGTTACTGAATTGCCACAAGACACTACTCCATATGAAGCAGTTATCCATACTCTAAAATCATCATTTTAATGTAATATTAAATGTTCTACTATAATTCTTCAAGCTCTATTCATGATCACAGTTTCTCCCATTGTTCTGTCCAGGAAAACCATTAAGAACTTTTACATGCGAGTGGACTTGAGAGACCTCAGCTCAAATACTGGATTGTCTTCTTCTTCCCAACATCAATAAAATGCTATGCACTCTAAAAGAAGTGCAGGTCTTTACTATACTGACTTTATCCTCCACTTCCTACTAGATTCCTTTAGCAGAAGAATCCCATAAGTGTACAGCCTTCAAACCAGGCTTATTCCAATTCCTATAACATGCCCTCTGGACTAGCTTCCGTGGGATCTGTCGTCTAATGACTGACACATGCAATATTCGATAGTAGCAGAAGTGTTTCTTACTTCCAAGATGACATTTTGATGTATAGCAGGGATACATTTGCTTATGGTACTAGAGTTCTAGAAAAGCGTCAATGCCATAGACTTACCATCAGCAAAGAGAAGTGCTGATTCTGAATAGAGTTTGTGACACACCTAGGACATATTACGCCTAGGACATATTCCCTCTGAGAATGACAGACTGCCAAAATTAGTCCATGTAAAAGCCACTTAGGAAGCACCAGAACAACAAAGTTTGATCTTTTCTGGGATTATTAATGGAGTATTATTTATTTATTATTTCAAAGCTTGGGCAACAATGTGTCACAAAGATAGCTCCTCACACCATATTCTCTAAAAAGATGTGAAATGTGAATGGGATGCACAGTAGCAAAAGAGTTTTAAGGAGGCCAAACATTTCATTTCCAACAGCCATGCTCTGATTCTGAGAAGCAAATATTGTAACTGTGGATATATGTGAGTGTGGGCCTAGTGTTGTGTGTTGGCTTAGCTGAAAAATGGGAAATAAGTACTATTGTATTTGATACCCCAGTCCCGTGTCTTCTACAAACCCGTTTACTACAAAGGATTCTGATACAGCCACTCCACACATTGCTGAAGAGGTTGCAAACTCAAGGACTTTGAGAGAAGGCCAATACTGAATGAACTGAAGATCTGTGTACTCAAGAGCTGGCCATGCAAAGTTATGATACCATATAATTATGTATTGCATGACCTGTCCATGGTAGATTAGCAGATTTTGAGGAATGATTATTTTGTAGTTCCAACAAATGTACAAGAATGTTTGAGACATATGTCCCATGAAGGTCAGCTGAGAATGAGTCTGACCAAAAGGTAATTACAACAAGCCTTTTGGTAGCCAGGGATAGACAAACAATTTGAGAATGTGATCAGGAACTATATAGCCTATGCCAGTAGTGACAAGTCACAGAAAATCTTCTGTATGCCTTTACCCCTCCTGCCAATGACAGAAGTTAGTCCTTGACAATTAGATCAGCCATCAAATCAAAGATTTGCCATACTAATGGTGGACTGTTAATCAAAATGATTTGAAGTACACTTGCTCTAAGATTACTGTAGAAACAGTGATCAAATTCATATCCTCAATTTTGGTCAGAGAAGACTTCCCTAAAGAATTTGTAGCAGACAATGAGGTACAGCTAATCTCTGCTGATTTCTTTGTATCACCTAATAACCAATAGCTTTGTTGGGAGAATGCACAGACTGGTAAAGGAGAATCTTTATACTGCCAGTAATCAAACAAAGTCTTGGGAAGAAACTTTACTAGAGATATTGTTGGTTACTGAACTTCTCCAAATCTATGACAGGGGTATCACCTTTTGAATTGATAAAAGAATAAGAGGATCAAAGGCCAACAGTAAATTGACCACTTGCCTTGGATTCTCCTTTTCATGAAAATCATCTATCTGTTCATGGCCATGTTAAAGGTAAACAAGATAAATATAAGCTGACAGTAAAAAGAGACCTCACGGGTTTGAAATCGGAAACATATAAAACTACCAAAATGTAGGACATGCCAGACATTCAAACCCTTTGCAGCTAATAGACACCCAAGGCGATTCTGCCACTCTCAAGGATGGAAGAAAATGGACCATCTCAAAACTGTTTAAGATTAAGAAAGAAGCAGCTGAAGGAGACCAAAGATAAACCAGAGAAGATGGTCAAAAAGCTAAAAAAGGCTGAAACTAAGACCAAAGAAATAGATCAAAGAACGGACATTGCAGATAAAGAAAGAGCTTCTGAAAAACAACAATTACTACAATTACAAGTGGAAAGATCCCTATATGTTTTAAGATTTCAAGGGGTACCGGAAAAAAAAGATGAACATTTAAGAGAAATCTTAAGCATTGCCCCCCTTGATCAACAGCAAACCTGAAATATTGCAAGCGGACATAGACATGATTTATAGAACTTACTCAGAGTTTGTGAGAAAAAAAAAAATCTTCCAGGGGAAATATTTGTTAAATTTGCAAAAAGATCAACAAGAGACTTGATACTTAAAGCTTCTACTGCCACAACATTAAAAATCCAAGAGGAAGAGATAAAAATACTGAAAGATGTTCCATTTGAAATACGTAAGAAGAGGAAGCAATACAGAAACATCACAACATTTCTTCAAAAGAACAATATCCAATACCAATGGATTTTACCAGAAGGTCTTATATTCAACTACAAAGAGAAGAAGGAAAAGATTGACTCTCTCTCTAAAGCAGAAGCATTCCTGAAGCAGCATCAAACTCCTATAAAAAAAAGAAAAGAGGCAGAGGAAAAAAGGCGACAGAAGAAAACAGCGATCATCAGCATCAATCACTGACAACTCCTCATCTACTTCGGTGTCCCTGGGTGAAATCTTTGACTCTGACTTTGATTCTGATTTGGGAGCTGCTGCCCCCAGAGCTTATAAGGTTTAAATCCCCTGGCAAAAGAAGAAGAAGCGCAAAGACAAGAAGACATCCAAATGAAGATCTGAGATTTTTCTATGTTAAAATTTAAAGAATGTATATTATTGCCCATATGCGATACTAAAATTAAGAATGTTTTGTCCTTTCTATTTGAATACTTATTACTTAGAAATTAAATGATATATTGTAAACATGAATATGTAGAGGGAAACATCCAAAGCGCAAGATAGATCATTAATGTACCTTGCTACTCTGAATTTGTAGTGTTTAGTTTTGTAGTTTATAGTCAAAAGCAATTAAAAAATTCTTTAAAAAAAGATTAAGAAAGAAGCACCTGAAAAGGATGCTGACTCTTCTTTTGGACTAGAGAATCTGGTAGACAACAGTGAAGAATGGCAACTCAGAATACCAAAATTTCTCTTACCAGTCAGTCTTTCTTGTGCCTCTCCAGTATTTATTTACTTAATTTATACCCTGCTGTTCTCAACAACAGGAACCCAAAGTGGCCTCCAATGTATAAGACAAAGGAGATGGCCTATAAGACAAGAGGATTTTGTAACTGACTTTTGATTCGAGTTTGTGATTCCACTGTATTTTATATTTATTTTAAAGAAGCAGGGTGTACTATATTTGGGTTTGATATAGATTTGTTAAATTAGTGATGAAGACGTTTGTCCAAGAAAGTCCCCAATTGTAGCTGGGCAGACTAAACCTCTTTATACCGAAAGAGAATGGAAGGTTTTTTTCATTTACCATGAAGCTTCCTTTCTCGGTGGTTCAGGAGTGGGACAGTCTTTACTCTTGGGTTAAGCTCCTCCTCTAAGTGCAGGGTCGGCTCTGAGTTTATCCCCTGAAGGCTTCCCGGTCATACTCAAGCCCGCTGTTCCCCACCTAAAAACTACTAGAAGGAAAAATACCTCTCCAAACCGGAGAAACTATCACAACGTATTAACTTGAACAAAACAGTTAACTTAACTCCCACTAAGCCTTTGTCGTTAGACTAGTTGTGGAACAGGGAGACATACCTTCCCCTACATTCTGCCTGCATTGTAACTCTATGCTACTGTGACAGTCTTTGCAACACCCCGACATAAACCAGTGAAGCATACCCACAACAAATTCTTCGGGCAGGCAGGACTGTCCCACTCCAGAACCACCAAGAAAGGAAGCTTCATGGTAAGTGAAAAAAACCTTCTATTCTCCAGTGGTTCAGTTCATGGGACAGTCCTTACTCTTGGGACGTAAAAAAGCAGTATGCCCCAAGGGAGGGTAATTATGCTTCCCCATTTAGAGGGTGTGTTGCAACACCTTGCGACCGAAGGCCGCTTCTGCTGATGCCAACTTATCCAGTGTCTGGTGAATGAATGTACAGATTTCCATGTGGCTGCTCTACAAATTGCCTCCAGTGAAGGAAACGAGCAATAGGCCACCAATGTTGCTGCTCCCCGTAAAGACTGACCCAAAATCCCTTCTGGAGGGTCTATACCCTTGGCTTTGTAAGCCAGAATAATGCAGCCTTTAATCCATCTACTCAGGGTAGAGGTGAAAACCTGTTCCCCCAATGAGGACTTTCTAAATGACACAAAAAGTGTTCCTGATTTTCTCCACTGTTTAGTCCTATCAATATAGAAGCTAAGTGTCCTTCTCACATCCAGGCAATGCCATTTTATCTTTATCATGTTTAGGATTTGAGCAGGAAGTTGGCAGAACCACTTCCTCTGACCTATGAAAAACCGAGTTCACCTTAGGTACAAAGGCTGGATCTAAGCAAAGGACCACCTTGTCCCTATGGAATACACAAAGTTCTCTATTAACGGACAGAGCTCTCAGCTCCGACACTCTACGTGCCGAAGTGATGCCCACTAAAAATAAGGTCTTGAAGGTCAGTTCTTTAAGGGGACATGAAGCCATTGGTTCGAAGGGGTGCTTACACAGTGCCCTTAAAGGTAAAGGTAAAGGTTCCCTTGCTCGAAAGCCAGTCGAGTCCGTCTCTAGGGTTGCGGTGCTCATCTCCGTTTCAAAGCCGAAGAGCCAGCGCTGTCCGAAGACGTTTCCGTGGTCATGTGGCCGACATGACTAAACACCAAGGCGCACGGAACGCTGTTACCTTCCCACCGAAGTGGTACCTATTTATCTACTTGCAATTTCTTGCTTTCGAACTGCTAGGTTGGCAGGAGCTGGAACTAGAGACGGGAGCTCACTCCGTCATGCGGCAACTCGGGTCTCGAACTGCTGAACTACTGACCTTCCACAGCCTACAGTTCAGCGTCTTAACCACTTGAGCCACCGCAGCTCCACCACACAGTGCCCTTAGCACTGTATTTAGATTCCAGGTAGGGAACCTATGTATCTAAGGTGGATTTAGTAAGGAGGCACCCCTCAAAAAACTTTTGACATGAGGATGATGAAGTAGAGACTTTCCCTGTCTGGCCCCCTGAACAGCAGAAATGGCTGACACCTGTCTCCTCAGTGTGCTAGTGCTGAGTCCTTTGTCTAGACCGTCCTGCAGGAATCGCAGGACAGACCTAACTGGGGCCTTAAGGGGATCTATCTCATGCTGTACACACCAGGAGTGGAATACTTGCCAAGTGGAGTTGTAGACCCTGTTAGTGGAACTTTTTCTGGATGCCAACATGGTTGATATAACCTTATCAGAGTATCCCACTCCAACTAGCAGTTCCCGCTCAACTGAGCATTTCTGGTCGGGGATGTCTTGTTAGGCCTTGTGTTAATAAGTCCTCCCGAATGGGGAGATGCCAGGGTTCCCTTATTGAGAGCCTTTTTAGATCTTGAAACCATGCTCTTCATGGCCAGAAGGGAGCTACCAGGACCACTTCCACCTTCTGCTGACATATTTTCTGTATCACCCTGTGAAGAATTTGTACTGGCGGAAACGCATAAAGCAGCCCTTGCGGCCATTCGCAATTCAGTGCATTGGTTCCTCTGGCTTTGTCATTTCTCACTCTGGAGAAAAACTCTGGAACTTGACGGTTTGACTCTGTTGCAAACAGGTTCATTATCGCCCTCCCAAATCTGTCACAGATTTGAGTGAACACGTCCTTGTTCAGCACCCACTCTGACTGGTCCAACCGTTTTCTGCTTAACCAGTCTGCCAACACGTTGTCCTTCCCTGCCACATGTGTCACTTTCAGAGACAACAGATGGTTCTCTGCCCAAGCCATCAGTTCGGCCGCTTCATTGTGCAAGGCCCCGCCTTGTCGGTTTACATAGGCCTCTGCCATCTTATTGTCTGTCTGGACAAGCATACGTTGGCCTGACAACTGTCTGCTGAAAAAAAAATGCTGAACCTCATAAGGCCCTATCATATCGCCCTGAGGTCCAGAAAGTTGATGCTTCTCAGTGTTTCTTCCGGAGACCATTCCCCTGTCTACTCAAGTGTGCTCCCCATCCTGAAAGGCTTGCATCTGTGGTAATCAAGATCCTTGGCGGATCTCTTAGAGGGGATCCCTGTCTGAAGTGGGACAGATTCAGCCACCACCTTAGCTGTAGACGTACCTTCTCTGGGAGTTGTAACATTTTGTATCTCTTGCATGATATCGCTCTCTGATAGGGAAGCAGAAATCTCTGTAGTGGTCTGGCATGGAAGTGAGCCCATTGTACAGTCTCTTGACAGGATACCAGCACTCCCAGAAGTTTGGCATGTGTCATCAGTTCTGTCCTGGCCTTCTCTAATACCTCTGACAACAGTGATTGAATCCTCTGTTCTCTTTCCTGAGAAAGAAAGACCCAATCCGTGATGGTATCTAACTCGACTCCCAAATGAACCAACCGCTGATTAGGCTGAAGGTGACTTTTCTCCATATTGACCATGAATCCGTGGTCCCTCAGTGTAAGAATCGTTAGTTGGGACGCCTTCACACTCTCCTGGAGTGATGGTGCTTTGAGTAGAATGTCATCTAGATACAGAAACAGTTCCACTCCTTTCAATCTGAGATCGGCTACCAGTGTTACCAATACTTTGGTGAAAACCCTCGGTGAGGATTTCAAGCCAAAGGGAAGAGCCCTGTATTGGAAGTGTTGGCCTGCGTACATAAAGCAAAGAAATTTTCAACTTGAGGGTTTCCATTCTGAACTTTCTGTCTCTTATGTGCCTGTTTAATCACTTTAGGTATAGAATCGCTCATGTCCCCATTCCTCTTTGGAACTAAAAAGAATACTGAGTAAACTCCCCACGCTTGCTGGGAAGTTGATACTTTTTCTATCACCCCAATATCTAGGAGATGTTGGATGGCATCCTTCGTTTGCTGATGTTTTACTTGATTGAGGTTCCTTGCGATTTGAATGAAGTGCTCTTGGGGATTGGAAGAAAACTCCAGTTTGTACCCGTGGGTTACCGTGTCCAAAACCCACCGATCCATTACTGTTTGGTGCCACTGATCTACAAAGCACTGTAGTCTTCCCCCAATCCCCAATAGTTTTTGTGGGCTTAGTTAGTCATGCTGTCGCTCCCTTCTTGGGATTCTTGTTTGAGGGCTGTTCTCCTTTGTTGTGGGCAAAGGATTTGCTGTTATGTGGCCTAGACTGCCACTTTCCTTTGAAAGGTCTCAAATATAAAGGTTTTTGTCCCCTCTTCTGGTCATGAAAGGGCTGAAACCTTTTCCTAGACTTCCTATCTTTCTTTTTGGAAGGAAGGACTTTTTTCTTATCTTTGTCCTCTACTAAGTATCTATTTAACCCATCTGCAAAAAGATTCACCCCTTTAAAAGGAACTGCCACCACCTTTGCTTGTGCCAAGGAATCTACATCCCAGTGATGAAGCCAATTATTTCTCCGTGCTGTTACACTGCAGGGTGTTGCCCTAGCTAATAGTTAGAGTGCATGCAGGCGAAGGCGACTGCCAGAGCAATCTTCTTTAATTCGTCTTTAAATTATTTCGGTGCAGTGCTGTCCACCAAAGCCAGGTTTTCTGCCCAGTCATATGCAGCTCTGGCAAATAAGGATCCTGTAGTGAATGCTCTTAACAAATAAGAAAAGGCTTCAAAGTTTCTGCAAAGTGCCTGCTGTATGCATCCGTCACAGTGATCCCTTGGCATCCCATCTGCATCCATAGGTAACACCGAGCGGAAAGACAGGTTGGTAACTGGATCATCAACCACAGGCAGCTTCAATTTTTTGGTAGCTTCTGGCATCAAAGAATAAAACTTAGAGAAAAGCTGGTGATTAGCCTTAGGTTTTGCCAGATGCTCCCATTCCGCCTTCATTATATTATAAAAGGATGCTGGGAGGGGTAACCCAGGTTGTGTAACTGAGAGTTTTGGCATCAGTTTACCTCATCCCATTTGGAGACTTTGGCAACTTTTAAAGAAAGTAAACAATCCAAAAAGATGGCGGGGAAGAAACCAGATAAAGACAAACTTGTGAAAGCGAAACTAGTGGGCAGTCCTCAAATGGAAGACACCACTGAGCTTTCCAAAATGCTGGCAGATTCCTTGCGCCCTCTGCTGGACGAGATGACTAATATCAAGCAACAATTGTTAACAATAGGTCAGAGGTTGGCCTCACAGCAGCTACAACTGACTAAATCCTTAAAAGCAACAGAGCAAATGGCTAAGAAGGTGAAGGAAATGGACACCGATACTTAAAAAGTTAAGAAAAAGGTGCAAAAGCTGGAAATGAAACAGGCAACAGGAGAAACACAACTTTTACAGTTACAAATGGAAAAAGCAAATCTGGTCCTACGGTTTCAAGGGGTCCAGGAATCGAAAGGAGAGAATCTGAAGCAACTGCTGAGTGAAGCAATAGCCCCAATGACAGATTGGAAAGCGGAATATTTTTACAGCGAGGTGGATGTGGTCTACAGGTATATAAATGTAATACACTTATTCACTACTGGATGGTTTTCAACTTGTGATGAAAACTGGTAGCCACATTCACTATTAAAGTGAAAGCAGCAGAACTGTCTTGTAACTGAGTTGTTTTATAAAACATATCTATTAAAAGACCTGTGTTTTTGTTTTCAAAAACATATCTATTAAATACCTGTGATGGATCCTAGGACTATTTTAACTATGTGAATGTGGTGCATTGCTCAACATGACTTAAAAATATTTTGTTTCCTTAGGTTTTAAAATAAAACAGTAACAGACAGCTTTGAATATATTAGTTACATTTGGATTTGATATACGTTTGTTAAATCAGTGATGAAGAACTTCAGGTCACTTTAGTCGAGTTAATTGTGTGTAATCCTTTAGTCAAATAACTGTTCAATCAGTACACAACAGAACAAAGCAATTAAAAAAACTGCACAGCACTTACTGTTTCTTGTACAGGGGTTGAATTAGCGTCTCCTTTCATATACAATGAAGTTGGAAACTCACCATTCTAGAAGAAAGTGTTCAGTGTTAACAAGTTGCATTAGAAAAACATCATTCTAGAATCAGTGTTCAGCCTGGAGTCAGTAATGGGCTGGATGTGGGTGAACAAGCTGAAACTTATTCCTGATATCCAGTATCTAACAAAGGGACCTTTGTCTGTTGGAAGCTTATACCCCCAAAATCTTGTTGGTCCCTAAGATGCAACTGGACCCAAATCTAGCTGTTAATTCAAATGAGGCAGAGGTTTTCTGGGTTAATGGAAAGACAGACCAGAGACTTCATATCCCTTCCACCTTGGGGTTATACTCCCGTTGAAAAGCCAGGTTCGCAGCTTGGGAGTGCTACTCAACACAGCAGTCGCCTTAGAAAGCCAGGTGGCTGCAGTGTTTTGGAGTGTTTTTGCCCAGTTTATACTGGTGCATCAGTTGCATCCATTTCTCGTTCAGTCAGATCTAGCCGCAGGATCCATGCCTTAGTTACATCTAGACTGTACCATTGCAATGTGTTGTACTTGGGGCTTCCCTTGAAGAATGTTTGGCGGCTGAAGCTAGTCCAGGAAGCTGTGGCTAGACTGCTGGTTGGGGCCAGCTATTGGGAGCATGTGACCCTGATATTACAGCAATTACACTGGCTACCAATCCACTGCCAAGCCCAATTCAAGATGGACCTTTAAAGCCCTACATGGCTTGGGACCAGGATATCTGAAAGACCATCTTCTCCCATAAGTTCCTGCCCAGGAATTAAGAACACAGGGAGAGGACCTCCTGACTATCTCATCAATCAAAGAAGCTCATTTGCTGGGTACAGGAGAGAAGGCCTTTTCAGTGGCAGCCCCATGATTATGGAACAGCCTCCCCAGGGAGGTGCACCTGGTCGGTTCATTTTCGATCTTTAGGAGGCAGCTGAAGACTGTTTTATTAAGGACTGCATTTGGTTAAGTTTATTAGCTGTCCTGAATTGTGGTTTAAATTTTGGTTTTTATATTTATTATGCATTTTATATATTGTGAAAGCCAAGTTGAGCTCTGCAAGAAAGACAAGGCAGCTAATCAATATATTAAATAAATAAAACAATGAAATTGTTGGATTTAGTGCAGTAGCATTTGAGGGCATGTTAACTATTAAGAGGTATGTTTGTAGCCACTACTAATTAAGTCTTTAGGGTAACCCTCTCCATCATTTGTCAAACATTTCACTTCCAAGGCAGTCAGTATTAATACAGCATATATATAAAGTTAGGATCTTTGAACCAGTGTGGATCACCTTGCATTACCCTACATAGAACTTCATCTGGGCAACTATGTGCCAAATGAGGTTCAATGTAGGTAACTGCAAGATTATGCACACTGGAACACAAACACACACACACACACACATTTTAAATGTAAGCAGATGAGGTCTGAATTACATGAAAAAGGCAAACTCCATACTGGGGATTACTAGGAAAGGAACTGAAAACAGTTGGTACTGCAATATCCTGACATAACAGATCTGTGGTGTGGCATCATTTGGAATACTGTATATAGTTCTAGTTGACATATCTCAAAAAGGACGCTGTAGGAATGCCAGTCCCCAGGTGGGGGTGAGGATCCCCTGATTTTTGAGGCTCCCCCCAGACACCGGCAAGCTGCAAATTCACAGCCTGCAGGGCAGGCAAACGGGGCACCCGCTCCTTCAAAGCATGGGGGCCATCAATTCATGGCTTGCAGGGCAGGCACATATGGTGCCTGCTCTTTCCAAATGGGGGACCGCTGGCTCCTGCCCTGCAAACTGTGGATTTGCAGCTTGCAGGTCTTTCCAGTGGAGGCCACTGGCTACTGCCTTGCAAGCCATGAATTCGCAGCCTGCAGGGCAGGTGCGTGTGGCGCCTGCTTCCCACCCCCCATCCATTTAAAGTGAAAGCTGGAAAAACTACAGGGGAGGACAAGAGGACCATCTCTCCCCAAGCTCTCCCCTGAAGAGCTTTATGCTCCACAGATCAACATCTGCTGGTGGTCCCTGGTCCAAAGGAGATCTGCTTAGCCTCGAGCAGAGCCAGAGCCTTTTCAGCTCTGGCTCCGACCTGGTGGAACACTCTCCCAAGTGAGAGCAGGGCCCTGTGGGGTTTGTTGCATTTCCACAGAGCCTGTAAAATGGAGATGTTCTGCCAGGCCTATAGTTGAGGCAGCAGAATTCCAACTCCATGGGCCTCCCCTACCCTACTTTTGTGCCATCTTAAGCGGTGCTATTTGTGTCCGCTGCCCCTGCCCAATACCTGGCTCCATCTATGGATATACATACTGAAAGTTCTCTGGGGTCGCTTACTAACTGTCCTTGATTGCCATCTTATATACTATTTGTTGCTTTATAAGTTTTTAATATTATGCATACAGTGCTCTAATTGTTTTATCTTATTGTGTATATTGACTGTTGTAACCCACCCTGAGCCCTGCTGCGCAGGGAAGGGCAAGCTAGAAATAAACAAACAAACAGATAAGATAAAATAAGGGGCTAGGGCCACAATCTTAAAGGTACTATCCTGAGAGCAGGCCATACTGAATACAATGAGTCTTAATTCTGAATAAAGTTGCTTAGGCTTGTTCCATAAAGCACCTTTCCTATGAGGAAAAAAAACCTGGGAAAACTATGGTCCAGTTGTGTAGTGCTAGCCACAAGCTTGGTTGCTTGCTGGGCCCAGGTGCACAGTAGTGAAACCGGAAGGCCTTGGTGTACCTCACTTTCCTCTGTATCCCCTTCACCATATTGTTTCCTCTTTTCCCTGTTCCTGGCAACCCATATCCTCATCTTTCTGTGCTTCCTTCTCTCCTTCCTGCCCACCAACATACCTTTCATGCGCCCTTCATCTTCAGCTACATTTATTATTTACTTTATTTATAGCCTGCCCTTGACCCCAATGGGGACCCAAAGCAGCTTATATCATTCTCCTCTGCTTCCATTTTATTCTCAAAACAGCCCTGAGATGTAGACAGAGTGCTGAGAGAGAGTGACTGGCCCAAGAATGGGAAAACAACCCTGGGTCTCCCAAATCCAAGTCTGATACTGTTACTACTACATCACACTGGCTTTCTTGTAGCAGCTGTTGTCCAATAGCAGTGAGTCACCAGGTGGTTGCCACTGGGTCTGGGTGAGTTGTGGCAGTGAGTCACCTGTTGGTTGCTGCTGAGAATTTGATGTATTGATATGATACTACTTATTGTTTAGTGGAATGTACCACATGGAAATAGGAGGCCGTATAGTTTACTTATGCTATTTAATCACTATGTTCTTTATACTTCACTACCTGACAGTATTACCCCAATGTTGTGGGGTAATTCTGGTTGTGATGAACATCCATCTTGTAATATAACTGTATTTGATTTTTATTGTGTGCATCCTCCAAGAGTCACTCAGTGACTTTCATGGCTGAGTAGGGATTTGAACCTGAGCCTTCCTGATCCTAGTCTAATACTCTAACCATGACACCATAGGAGGAGGAGGAGATTGGATTTATACTCCATCCTTCACTCAGAGTCTCAGAGCAGTTTACAAACTCCCTTCCCTTCCCCTCCCCACAACAGATACCCTGTGAGGTAGGTGGGGCTGAGAGAGCTCTGAGAGAACTGTCCTTGAGAGAACAGCTCTGACAGAACTATGGCTTGCACAAGGTCATCCAGCAGCTGCAAGTGGAGGAGTGGGGAATCAAACCCAGTTCTCCCAGATTAGAGTCCGCGCACTTAACCACTACACCAAACTGACAAAACAGTTCTGACAAAACAGATACACTAAGGTTAGAATTTTCTAACAGTGTCTAGCATTTGATATTACATCATATACACAATACAACTTGGAAGGCAATATTATGTTTGCATTGGGGTGAAACAGACTTGACAGTAAATCTGGAAGATTGTGTGTTTTAACCTGCAGATTTAGAAATCAGAGAATGAGAGCCTGATATAAACAGTATAAAGGGCACAAAACTCTCCCTGTTGCTCATATCTTACCTTCCCTCTGGACCAAACTAGATATTATGGGTGTCCTCATGTCTGCTACAGGGACACTGCTGCCATTTGAAAGCCTAAAATGGGCAATTTGAGTGCCTGTTTCAGCCACTGAGTACCATGTTGTGCTGTACTTATGACATTTTTAAATTGCTCATTTTAGGAGAGCCAGTTTGGTGTAGTGGTTAAGTGCGCGGACTCTAATCTGGGAGAACCGGGTTTGGTTCCCCACTCCTCCACTTGCACCTGCTGATGTGACCTTGGGTCAGTCACAAGCTCTGGCACAGCTGTTCTTGAAAGAGCAGTTTGTGTCAGAGTTCTCTCAGCCCCACCCACCTCACAGGGTGTCTGTTGTGGGGAGGGGAAGGGAAAGGAGTTTGTAAGCCGCTCTGAGACTCCAAGTGAAGGGCGGGGTATAAATCCAATCTCTTCTTCTTCTTCTTAAATGGTGGCACCATCCCCGTGGTGGTCAAAAGGACTCCTCCGACATGTCTAGTTTGGCTCGCAGCCTCTTTTCCCAGGGCACTTTTCTATCAGCTAGGTTCCAATACCAAAAGTAAGTCAGGATGGGAGAAAAACACTTAGCAAGAGGGAGGGACTGAATGGAGGTAAGCCGGGGAAAGATTTTGCACTTCTCACCTCTGCATCCTCTTTGCTGCAATTTAAAATTGTATGCTCAATCCTTCGTATCTAAATAACTGAAGCATATCTGTGTTTAAACACATATCATCACATCTCTGGTTAAACTAGAGAACTACTGGCATTTACTTGGTAGTAATTTCTCATTACCGCCATGCAAGTCTGAGCCTATTCTTTGGTCTTCTCTCCCTGATATAAGGGTTTGTACAGTAGGCAACACTGTGAAGGCAGTAACTTTTACCTGAAGGGAAGGAGTGGCTCATTACTCAGGATGAGTCATCATGATGATTATTATTGCTATTCTCATTATGATTCTCCTTTTTAAAAAAGATATTTATGAGCTCTCCAAAAAGCCCCATCAAACAACCTTGAGCTGAGGTAAGCTTTAGGAAATAGTAGATTAAAAACTTCATCATGCCCTGGGATATTTTGAATGGTCCCAGATGTTGTATTAAAATTTTATTAAATGTAGATCCAAAGAGTTTCCACTTATGGGAATATTTATTTTATTTTTTAATCGTATTTGGGAAGATGGTTAGTGTATCATTTTTACACATTTAAATTATAAAAGCTGCCTCTAAGTTGCCAATGGACCAGTTGTCAGGGCCAGTTTTTGTAACCTGAAGAATCAGCAACCAGGAAAACATGGTGACTGGACAGTAGATGCATGATAAAATTTGACTCAGGATTTTCCAAAATCAGTAGATCTACTGAAGATTTAGGGAAGTGATTATTCCATAAGAAGGCCACTCTACATCACCTTTCATAGGAATTGTTTCCATACAGCACACTGCTGACATGTAGTGGATTGTCTTACAACACAGACTTTCACTCTGCTCCTTTGTTTGTAAAAGCAAGCTAGCATGTAGGGATGTCAACCAGATTACTAACTGCACAGTGTCCTCCTCAAATAGGTTTATGCCCATATAAGGTAGATCCACACACTATAGTACCACGTGAATGTTGCCTCCATGTGATACCTTTCAATATGTTCATAATGTAGAGCAACTTGCAATGTGGATTAGTTTGTCATGGAGTTTTCAAGCCTCTGTCAGCTGATATGAGATAAGGCTGGTGACAAGATATTTCTTTACACAATAAGGGTGCATCATGGAGTGAGGTGTTCTAGACATTATGGCTACCATCTGCAGAATCTCCCTCAACCATTACGGGCACTTTTAATGTTACATATTACAGACTTTTTTTCTACTTGGTAATTTCTTTACCAACATAGCTTTCATTTAAGCTGATCTTGTTCCTCTAGTCTAGTAAACTCGCATGTCCAATTGTAACTTGTAGAATTGTAACTAGGGTTATGAGGCCATGACTGGACACTGGTGGGAGCTTCATGAGCAGGGATGTGGCAGGGGGGAGTTCAAGGCTATCTAAAACCATAGAGTTTTGGTGATTCTTAGATGAGTGATGTCACTTTTAAGTTTTCCCTGGAAGTGATGTCAGTACTCTTTAGGAATCACTAGTTCTTGGAGATTCTTGGTGAGGCATGATGTCACTTCCAGATTTTCCTGGGAGTGACATCACACCATCATCAACAGCCATTAAACAAAAAAAATGCTTTCTCCTGCTGGTTGCTGGAGTGCCAGCAGGCACATAGCAACCCTAATTCATATTGTCATACTAGATGTATAGCCTGCTATAGAAGGCAGTAGGTAACTGGTAGGTTTTGATATGTACTTAGTATTATTTACATATAACTTCCATGAACATGTCTAATTTTTTCCCAGTATTTTTGGGACCCCCTAAAAAAAATCCCAGATCCCAATACTGGCAAAGTATTTGGATCCGGGATTTTCTGGAAATTTTATAATAGACCTGAGAAGAAGAAAACCCTTTGCACAGTAGACAAAAAAATAGCTGGGGGGCAGGAGCAGATTGCTCCCACCACTCTGCTCCTGCTGCTCAGCAGTTTTTTGGGCTGTCTTGTGAAGTCCATTAACTTTAAAGGGACTGCACAAGACAGCCTGAAACAGCTGACTGGTGGGAACAGGCGTTCCCAGCCACTCAACTTTTGGGAAGGCTGTCTCCTGCAGTCTCTTTAAAGTTTAAAGGGACAGCACAAAACAGCACAAAACAGCTGAACAGCTGGAGCAGGTGCTCTCCCCCAGCTCAGCTGTTTTTCAGGCTTTCTTCTGCAGTCCCTTTAAACATGCTGCATTTAAAGGGACTGAAGAAAGTCTGAAAAACAGCTGAGTGGCGGGAGCAATCTGCTCCCACTGACTCAGCTGTTTTTTGTGGCTTTGCCTATCTTCCCAGTAATTCCTGAATATATCCAGGATTTGGGGGGGATTTCCCCCCCCAAAAAAAATCCCAAATGCCTTTGGGATGTTGAAATATACCCATAAGGTATTTTCAGGTATATTTTCAGCTCGGGTAGATACGAATTCACACCACTAGTCTAATTCCCAGCTGCAGTTGACAGGCATCAGCATATTTATCTATTATAGTTGTATCCTATCCTTCCTCTCACATTACCAGTTTTCACTCATTCAAACAAGTGTCCATATTAAGCAAGGGTGGCAAATATAGAGGAACTTTGG
Source organism: Gekko japonicus (assembly GCF_001447785.1). Lineage (NCBI taxonomy): Eukaryota > Metazoa > Chordata > Lepidosauria > Squamata > Gekkonidae > Gekko > Gekko japonicus. Next base: position 935,067 of record NW_015159715.1, read on the forward strand.
GTTTCCCAGTGTGGGGCAGCCAGTCTTTGTTAAAGCAACGTAAAAGCTGGTTCACATATTACTTAGCCCATGATGCTTTCAGAATGGTGGGACATACTTAAGGGTATATAAATTATGGGCACGCTTTGCAGAGGACTACATTGACAAGGGCCCAATTCGCACGATCGAGAAAGGGGCTGGGAGAGTTCACGTACACCAGGCCTACATACCTGCTTGCTTTACACAGTTTTACATCCTTCTGTGTATATGACACCACTTTCTGCTCCATCACACAAAGACAATTTTCAACCAGGTAATTGTGTGAACTCACTCATATCCTCAGTTAAACAAACCCTGGATTTAGGCTACAATTTAGATAATTATTTTAGGTGTACCCAAGTGTACACTAGCCCAGCAGCACTTTTGGTTTGTTTGCCTTGAACCTCAGGCAACAATGCTGCATCAAACACTGTTTCTTAAAACTTCCTGAGTCTAAAAGATGGGCTGCCTTATGTTGCAGGCACAATCCAGTCAATATTAAGCACTTACACTTCACTCACTGGAACTAATAGGCTGATAAACACATGGTTAATTCTTCCATGAAAATCCACAGGACTAAACTGAAACAATAATTACTTAGCATTGAAAGCGCTTTAATGGCAATATTTTATTTATTCATCCCCTTAACTGGTCTGTGAGACATGGGAACATTATTTTTACTTCTTTGTAGATGTGTCAGTGATTTGTTAAAACCAGCTGAGCTGAACTCTGGATAGATCAGACTTACAGAACTCCAAAATGACTTCAGGTTTCATTATGAATTTTGTAGTGGGGAAAAACCCTGCTTATAAAGTATTTGGGAAGAAAAAGAACACAAGAGTGACAGTAGTTAAAATGCTATCAATGTAAGAAGTAACAAAACTACTGTTGTGCACGCTTTGGTCTTTATACAACATGGATCATTAAATTACTGCTGGTGCTACCACTGTTGCTTTCCTGGCTTTTCAGAGGACTATGATCCTTATTTGATTATAGTCCTTCAAGCATTTAATGAGCATGAGAATCTATAATCTTCCTAGAGGAAAAGCTGTGCCAGGCTGCACTTTATTGAGTTCTGCAATGTACAAACACAAAAAAGAAATGCAAACACAGCTGCTGTGACAAAGCCTACAGGAATTTTTTTTTTAAGGAATGAATGGAAAAGTAGGTGAAATAATTCAATTGCTAAGATTATTCAAACATACTCCAAAACAATTTTGATCCATTCTTCCTTAATCAGAAACACTTCACTTTCAACTTTAAAGGCCGTCAATTTACATAATGTTAGGAGAAGTTTTCTACCATCACCATTAAAAATAAAGAAGTTTAACATAAAGAGCATAGTGAATTCTTGCCTCTTTAGTCTAAAACCGTCAACAGAGATTCTGGGTTGACACCTCCAAACATTCAAACAAAAATGTTACTCTGAAATTTTATGGGCTGCTGTAGTCAAAAAGTAGGACTTTTCAGTAACAACAAAGCAAAGCCAATTTATAATAATGAAAAATGCTTAAATGTAAAGCAAATTATTACAAAAACCCGACAAAACACGTTTGCAGAAATATCACCCCCAACCCTTATCCTAGGCTTGCCAAGTTTCCCCGCCCCAGAAGCCCGCTGGCGGATTGGGCCCCGGGGGGAACCCCACCCTGGCGTGTGCGTCACCAGGAAGTGACGTTATGACACCGGGCACGCTGGGGCTGGGGCCAGGGTAATCCGAGGGAAAACTCTATGGTTTTCCCTCGGATGGCCGTGGCCCCGCCCCCAGCGTGCCCCGCGTCATAACGTCACTTCCTGGTGACGTGCGTGCGCTCCAGCCGCGGACCGGGAGTCCCCCAGTAAGAAGATTTTTACACTTGGCAGCCCTACCTTATCCAGAGACTCCCCTGAGCATCAAGGGAGTGCTGGTACACGTTGTTCTTTGGTGACAATCCCATATTAGAAGAAATTACCTGCATATTGATTTAAGAAATTTATTTCCTATCTCAGAAAAGCCCTTTTGGTGGTTTCCAGAATACAGTAATAAACTAAAAAAAGCCTAGCATAAAAATGGTTTTCCATCATTGCTGGCACCCTCTTTTCTTCCATTCTGCCCATTTCAGCCTCCTCCCTAACCTGCCCACTAGACAGAAGAACAGTCCAGAGTAGGTTTTGGATTAAATTATGGACACCATCTAGAGACTACTAAACTAGGACGAATTGATTGTTGATTTTAGTATGTAATTTCATATTGTTTTTAACTGTTGTAGATTGCCCAGAGCCTTTGCCCAGAGCCTTATGTAATCAGGGCGATCCAGAATTATTATTATTATTATTATTATTAGCTAAGAATTACTTAAGAGAGATATTAGAAGAGCAGGAAAAGACAATTAAAACTTATCATAGCCTGGAAGAATAAAAATGTCTTAATATGGCACCGAAAGAAAAAGAAAATTAATATCATGCAAGGTCTTTGAGGCATTGCATAAACCATGTGCCACTATAGAAACCATCTTTTCTCAGGTGACCATGTACCCTACTTTAGAAGACAAGGACACTCTGGCTGCGGTCACACGGAGCATTAGCCACGCTAGAGCGATGGAAGACAGGCGGAGTTTCCGGGCGCGATCTCACCGGCACATCTGGGAAGCGTAGCACTTCCGTGGCTCAACTGAGGCTTCCTGCCGAAACCACGCAGCAAAAAACTAGTACCTTGGAGGTACTAGTTTCCGGTAACTGCGGGGCAAGGGCAGGCGTCTGATCGCGTTTCCGGAGGCATCCGGCGCCCGCCCATGTCCCCTTGCGAAAAAGGTTTTTTTCCCCCCACATCTCTGTGGATGCGCACAAGCACCCAACGGAGCATGCACAGTCGTGGTGTACACACAAAAAAAAAACATCCAGTTTGCGACGCCGCGCGCTTCTTTTTTGCACGCGGAATTGTCTTGCGATCAGCACCTCTCCCTTCCCACGGAACCTCCACGGTACCTCAACGGGAGGTCTGATCTCTTTACCACGCATTAGTTTGCCCCGGGGCAAACTGCCACGCTCCCCCCCGCAGTTTCCTGCCCGTGTGACCGGGGCCAAGAAATGGTTGTCCTCAATGGATGTTGCTAAGCAACCACAACAGTATTGCCAGCTTTTAAATCTTGGCTTCTGTCAGAAAAAGGCAGGGAAAGGGGGCAGGGCATTTTCCAGGGCTGTTTTGGCATTTGAAAGAGGATTCCTTGGGGCTAGGCATGACTTTTATGGCTCACCTAGGCCTGGGTGTTTGCTATTATTCCACAGTAGCCACCCCACCAAAACAAGTGTGGTGTTAGGGGTTGGAGATTCAGACTACGATCTGGGAGACCCAGGTTTGAACCACACTCTGTTGTGGAAGCCCATGGAGTGACTCATGGGGCTCACGCCACTCACATATTCTCATCTTAACCTACCTCACAGGGCTGTTGTGAGGATAAATGAGAAGAAAGGAGAATGGTGGAAGCTGCTTTAGTTCTTCATTGTGGAGAAATTGTCAGCATAGTGTGCTGGGGAGAGACAGACTAAAAAAAGTAAAACAGAGAAGGAAAAACAAAGATGAGTTGAAGAACTTCTTCACACTACTTCAAGGTCACTGTCACTGGACAGCAGTGTTGGGGGAGTGGTAAAGTTCCACGTTTTTCACTGCTCCTGACAGGAGTGAGGCTCTGGTCGCCTTGCGCCTTCCCTGGGCTGAGGGGACAGACAAACAGAGGCCCCGGTCACACGGGCCGGAAAATGCGGGGGGACGCGTGGCTGTTTGCCCCGGGGCAAAATAACGCTCGGTTGCACGATCAGACGTCCCGTGGAGGTCCTGTGGTTAGGGGGGAGGTGCCGATCAGACGGCTAGGCAGCAGCAAGACTACTGAATGGCCGGCGGGACATCGCAGCCCGGACAGGCCCTGCGGAAGGGCACTGGGTTCCGCGGGCTGCAGGCACTGGAGGCTGGGCCGAGGAGGCCGACGGGACAGACACCCCCGCCCCCGGGGTGGTCCAGGAGATCCTCCCAGCTCTGCTCCGGAGGTCTGGAAAGGCACTTCGCGGAGCTATGATTATTATTATTATTATTATTATTATTATCATCATCATCATCATCATCATCATCATCATCATCATCATCATCTAAGAATTACTTAAGAGAGATATTAGAAGAGCAGGAAAAGACAATTAAAACTTACCATAGCCTGGAAGAATAAAAATGTTTTAATATGGCACCGAAAGAAAAAGAAAACTGATATCATGCAAGGTCTTTGAGGCATTGCATAAACCATGTGCCACTATAGAAACCATCTTTTCTCAGGTGACCATGTACCCTACTTTAGAAGACAAAGACACTCTGAGTAGTAAGCCCATTTACACGTTACATACAGGTTCAGTCCAAATCCTCAGCTTGTGTCACATGTAACAGTAACAAAATGACTTGTGGGTTCTCCTCAATCACATGAGTAGTGGGTTCTCCTCAGTTCCCCTACATGGAACACCTGAGTCATGTATGGAAAATTGGCTTCAGCCTTCCCCCACAGATCATTTTCCTGACCTGAAATGGTCCATGGGATGTGCTATTTGGTCTGTTGGTGAAACTCACAATATACATGTGGCTTTCTTCAGTGTGTCAAGAAGCATACTCCCAGGCCTGTTCCTGGTTGGGAAAGTGGCACAAGGTGTGTGCGGGGGGGTTTAAGCCTCCTTTCCACAAATGCCACTGTCCCAATCTGAATCAAGCACTGCACACTCACAACTCCTATGTGACTGTTACACAGGTTGCATTGCCAATCCCTAGTTGGGGGTAGGGGATCCCTCAGCTTGGAGCCCCTCCCCCCAACTTCAGGGCTATCAGAAAGCAGGGGGGGGATAGCTGCTGGGGTCTCCATTATATCCTATGGAGACCAGTCCACATAGGGTATAATGAAGAATTGATCGATAGGTATCTGGGGCTCAGGAGGGAGTTGGGTTAGAGGCACCGAATTTTCAGCATAGCTGCTGGTGCATCTCCTAAAAAAACCCCTCCAAGTTGCAAAAAGATTCAACCAGGGGGTCCAATTCTATAAGCCCCCAAAGAAAGTGCCCCCATCCTTCATTATTTCCAATGGAGGGAAAGCATTAAAAAGGAACAAGGTCCTTTTAAATGCAATGGCATATCATCTGGAACTCCCTCTCCTGGAGCCTCCCTCCCCTCTCCCAGAGCCTCCTGGTAAGTCCCCTGCCTGCTTGTCACCTGGCCATAGGGTGAACTGGCCTTTGAGAAGACAATCTCAGAGAGTAGGCAGATTCATACGGGAGTACGTTATAATTCAGATATCCATGTAAGGCTTTATAAATCAATACCAGCAGCTGGAATCATGCCCAGAAACAACCTGAGACTCAGTGCTGATTATTTAACAATGGTGAAATATGTTCAGTTTGACGAGTTCCAGTTAACAATCCGGCTGCCATTTTTTGAAACTGCAGATGTTTCCAAACAGTCATCAAAGGCAACCTCATGTATACATTGTAGCAGTCCAACCTAGAGCATATATAACCGTGGTCAGGCTCTCTCTACCCCAAAGTGTCTATCTTCTAAAGTAGATAAAGGTGTTACAGAAGTCATTTAGCTTTCCACAGTAAGAGGTGGCTCCAACAATTTCCCAAAATTCAAGCTTAATCTTTAAGGAGAAGTGCAACCCCATCCTGTAAAGGCTGAACACCACCTCCCTCATTAGCTGAACTACCCACCAACAGCCCCTCTTATCTAACTTCAGTTTATTAATTCTTATCCACCACATTACTGACTTCCAGGGCTCTAGTCGGGGGGGAGCTCTCAGGTATGGAGCTCCGGAAGAGAACCTCTAGGGGGTGGGGCGGTCACGTGGTGAAGCCCCGCCCCTTCTTTACCCCGCCCTCTGCTTCGATCCTCATTCCGTTTGGGAATGAGGATGAAGCAGGAGGGTAAGTAGCCGGGCCTTCTGACACACTTCCGGTGATGTCAGGGGGTGTGGCCTTCTGTCACTTCCGGTGATGTCAGGGGGCGTGGCATATGCAAATAAGTTATGCTAATGAGTTATGCTAATGAGCTCCGGCAGCTCTTTTTCTACAAGACCCCTGCTGACTTCAGGCATTTGTGCACATGATGGTGATCAGCACATAGATTGGTTCCCCTGCTCTGTAGTGAATTGGGATCCTCTGCCTTTATGACAACTCTGTCAGCATACACCGATGCAATACTCCCTCTAAGCTGTGGAGTCTTGTGAGCAAAAATTCTACTTTGTGAGCTACTGGCATTAAAGTTGTAAGCAAGCGATTTGGCTACTGCATAAATTAGTTTGCTCTGGAGCCATCCTTCCTAAGCTAAGACAAAAATGTGTGAGCCAGATGCTAAAAAAACTGAGCTAGCTCACACTAACTCAGCTTAGAGGGAACACTGTACTGAAGTTCTGCAAAGCTTGAGATAGGAGTCCTAAAAGATAGCCAAATATTACGTCCAAACATTTTGTTGAGGAGACTGAATCAAGTGAGGAAGAAACATGGATTTCTAGAAGAATCCTTTGTGGGAGTCAGACGCTCAGTGGTCAAGGAAGCACCTTAAATGCAGCATTTAGAATTTTCCAATGTCAGGTGCAAGACAGCTAATATAAATGACAGAAAAAGTCCATTTCTCTTTCTTCCAAAATTTGCCACAGCAGTATTACATTTCAAATCAAGAAACAGAAACAGGAAATATTTGGGATACAAATCTTTAAGAGAGGCATTATATACTACCACTGAAAACCACAACCAATTCCTAAGCCTAATAATTATTTTAAAGCACATCAAGACCAAAATAGAATTCTGATTTCACACAGGTTATACAGCTGATAACAACAAAATGCTTCAACTAACAAAATGGCGAATGTTAAATTAATTTCAATGTCAACTGAAAATGCAATTAATGAACATCCAAGCCGAGCTCCAGTTGTGATCTCTTTTCCTCATTCTCCACAGACACCTATCCATAGACATACCAAGGATACAAAATTCCAGCCGGCCATACTTAACTCTAATGAATTACAAGCATACTGTGCAAAGATAATATTGGATCTTTTGTTCCTTGACTTTCAGGGAGCAGCTATAGGAGGCAGAAAACCTACATGGATTATTATTTTCTAGAAGGCAGTCCTTTTGTCACTGAAGCGAAGTATAAGAAAGCTTCTGTACAATGGTGACTTGTGAAGAAGATTTTAAAAGTTTAAATTCTTTTTTTATATGCAAAAAGAAAAAAATAGAACTCCTTACCGTGTGTAGTCCAGCTGCTGGTGTTCTGCCAAGAGGATTTCCTACTGGGACGAAGCTCCCTGTGAAAAGACATAACTGTGAAATTTTGCTTGTTATCCCCTTTCAGTCTAATAAAATCATTGTATTTTTAAAAACATTATGATGGCAGGATACATTTCACAAAACCCTGAATAAAAAAGCAGCAGCTTCTTTTAGTCCAAACTATGCTTCCTTCAGTCAGGAACAGTTGGAGGGTTTATCTAACTAACAGACCTGACACTAGGTTAGCTAATCCAATATTCCATTTAAATGATTTGGAAAAGTAGCACAAGCAATGCCCACATACCATTTCAGGCCCTGAGTTGACAATATTATCTAAAAACAACACTATCTTTCCTTGTCATTGAATCTTTGAGTCATGCACACAAAGTCCCCCCCCCCGAAGTGATAACAACACCTCTTCATTGCATTACTCATTTTATCTGAAAGAATAGGAATAAGCTATTCAGTGCATTGCCTTTGATCATATGACTTCCTGGAACCACACATCTTGCTGTTTATTTTATTCCAGCTCCACACAGCACATTTAAAAAGGATTTATTTATCCTTTTTTGTCTTTTTGCATTTATTATACTGACTACTAAGCTCAAGCAAATCTTTTCAATATCTATGACTTAATCTTTTTTACATTGGGAACTGTATGTCTCTAAGGAAGAAAACATCTTTTTAAAGATAGACATATTTTTTAAAAAAAGGGAGGGCCCTCCTCTGCGAATTACAAATGAAAATAGGAAGGAAAAACTGAAGTTCATTATGGCTATGCCCCCCTTGCTTTGATGAAATGACCCACTGAATGACTTTCATATGCAGGTTCACCAACAGAGTCTTTTGATCCTCATGCTGGAAAGTGGAGATAGTATGTATTAGGGATGGGTACAAACTGCGTCACAAATCTAATTTCATCACAAACATCATATGGTTCGTGGTTCCTGAGCCAAGGGTTGTGTGGTCATGCCTGCAACAAACCTCCCACGAACCACCATAGTTTTTAGAGGTTCGTGCAGTTCATGTTGGCAGTTTGTATGGCAGACATGCTGGTGCTGACCAATTAATTGTCAAGACAACAGGGAGATAGAGTTCTGCAGCCCTAGAAACACCAATAGTGGTTCTCCAAAACCATGTCATTTCCGGGTGTCGTGTGTGTGGCACGCTCCAGCTGCAAGCCAGGAGTCCCCCGCTGCGACACAACACCGGACTTGGCAACCCTAAGGGATGGGTACAAACTGCGTCACAAATCTAATTTCATCACAAACATCATATGGTTCGTGGTTCCTGAGCCAAGGGTTGTGTGATCATGCCTGCAACAAACCTCACACGAACCACCATAGTTTTTACAGAGTTTCGTGCAGTTCATGTTGGCAGTTTGTATGGCAGACATGCTGGTGCCGATCAATTAATTGTCAAGGCAACAGGGAGATAGAGTTCTGCAGCTCTAGAAACACCAATAGTGGTTCTCCAAAACCAAACAAAAGTGGCCCTTGTAGGACGTGGGGTGTGGAGGAAAGTGTGAAAGAGCCCAGGTCGGGGGTGGAAGGAGATGAGGGAGAGGTGGAGGAGGACTGCACAGGAGAGAGAGGAGGGAGAAATCTGAGGCTTGGGGGAGAAAGGAGAAGGTGATCTCCTTTTCACAGAAGTGGCAGGAACTTCAGGAAACCAACCCATGGGGCAGTCAGAGGGAGGCTGTCAGCTGAGGCCAGGCCAAAAAGAAGGACCCCAGGGGGCCTGGAAATCAAGGATCACAGGGTCGGAAGGAAAGGGGAGAGTGATCTCCTTTTGATAGAAGCAGTGGCCCATGGAGCAGTCAGAGGGAGGCCAGCAGATGAGGCCAGGGCAAAAAGGGTCGGGACTCCAAGAGACCAGGAAGTCAAGGACTTCCTTTTGATAGAAGTGGTGGGAGTTCCGGGAAACTGGCCCATGAGGCAGTCAGAGGGAAGCCAGCAGATCTGGCCAGACAAAAAAGGGAGACCATAGGAGGCCCAGAATTTGAGGATCACAGGGTCAGAAGATAAAGGAAGGTAATTCTCCTTTTGATAGAGGCAGCAGGAGTTCCAGGAAACTGGCCCAAGGGCAATCAGAGGGAGACCAGCAGATGAGGCCAGGCCAAAAAGGGGGACCAAGGGGGACCTCAAGGAAACCAGGAAATCAAGGATCACAGGGTCGGAAGGAAAGGGGAGGCAATTTCCCTTTGGTAGGAGAGTCAGCTGGAGACTCAGTGCAAGTTTGGCATCTGTAGCCCACAAGGGGGCCATTCTACCACATCACGAATCTCACAAAACAAACTGGTTCAGTAAATGAGAAGTTTCATAGTTCATGACGTTTCATGAACCAGGAATCAGGATGAACCTCCATTTTCCCAGTTTGTGCCCATCCCTAGTATGTATGTAGTCTACTGCGCCCACAGGGCAAGACTGGTCAGTTTCTTCAGGAAGACAAAGTTACAGCCCTTTATAAGAAACAGTTGGCCCACAGTTTAATGGAAATGATGGCAAAGTAACCTCACTCCTTCCTCCCCTCTTGATACAATTTCCGAAAAACTTAGAACCCTCCCCTCAAAATGGGAAGACTTATTGAAAGAATTTTGACTTTCCTCAAATACACTGCCATAAAGGAAGCTCCAAATGTGACTCAACATTAATTTTAGGCAAACCTTGGTGGGGAGGGGACATAATATACAGAAATCTCTGGAAAAATCTGCAGAATTTCACACACACACAGAGACACACACACACACACACAGAGAGAGAGAGCTTTCATTTCCCCACAGATTCCTTGGGTAGTTTGTCCAAACTGGATCCTCCAACTTTGTTTTGATATTTTGCCTTGCCAAAATCCATCTTCCCACTATAGAGATAGAAAGTCATCTCTAAGTATAAAAACCCAGTGGCAACTGAAATGAGAGCTTTTCTCTTCCCTATGCACACAAAGCTAAAGATGAAGACATGGGGGAACTATTCACCCTTTGTCTCAGTAAACTGATGGTCATCATCATTTTATAATCTGAGCACATGACACTTTCATCTTGAAATAGTTTTTATGTAGCAGTCTATTACTATTATTTTATTGATTTATTGTCCCATCCATTAGCTTAGTGCTAAATGAATGGTTTTCTACCCCTGCCCCAGTTTTATCTTCACATCTTATGAGGTAGGTTAGGCAGAGAGAAAGTGATTGCCACAGGAGCATCCACTGAGCTTCATGGCAATAGAGTGGTGATAACCATGGTCTCCCCCATGTTAGTTCTGCATGCTGACCACTGTGTGTTACCGGCTTTCATCATCATGTATGTGTAGCAGCTTTTAGAATAAGGAAATCTTCTATGTCATTATATGAACATCTCATTAACTTTTCACAAACCTGACACTGCTGAAGAAAGAAACTTGAATTCAAGAACAGTCAGGAGACAGGGGAGCCAAAACCAACTCTGGTGCAAGTGAGCCAGAACTCCACCAAAATTAAAGACAGTATACACCCGCCCCTGCTCACTCCTGAAAATACATGTTATGGTACAAGCCAAAAATGCAAGTAAATACGACACATAGGCACACACAGTTAGGTGCTCTAGGTGATACCTGCTTATTAGATACCTAGATTCTTGACTATGGGAGTTTTTAGGCCAAAATTATTCAGGTGCATTGGCAGGTATCCATGGGAAAGCTTGCACAACCTCCACCTGCACTTTGCCTACTTTAAGCCAGTAGTATTAGTCACACTCATAAGAGATTTCCTCACAAATATTTGAGCACTGGAAGCTATTTATACATGTAATTAGATGGCACCACCTCAAAGAGCTACCTTGCCCACGATCTTAAAAACCCTTGAGTTTGAATACATCCGCACCCGTGAGTAGACTGAATGTTAATAGGGTTATGTGTGCTCCAGTTATCTAGTTTTCTATTCATTTACATCTTTGCTAGATGTCAGTCTAAATAATAATTATACCCAGTTCACAAAGAACACAATTCAGTTTAAAGGAATAGTGTTGGATATGTTGGGGCTTAACCACTAATGGTACATACTGTGAATTACTAGATAGGATTCCAGTGAGTTCTACACACACTACTTCCATAGCCCTACTTATTGGTACACATTGAACACAATCCAGAAATAGTAAAGCACATTGAAGACCCACTGATTAGACTCACGCTGAACATTATTGTTCAAACAACTAGACTTAGAAGTGCTGATGTTTGGCTAGATCATGGCTATTGTATTTTATACCACTGAACACATTCATCATTTGTAAAGTGGAGGCTGGTTTCATAAACTATGCTGTGAGAATTGGTAAAGACTTGTGGACAGTCACTAGGAGAGATATAAATTCCTTCCTGTTCCTCCCCCCATCACAATAAAAGCTTGAACGGACAGGCTGATCCGAACCCCACTCCATGCTGCATTTCAGTGACTGGTTTACTAATTATTTTAGAGACAGTGTTAGAATGCCCTGTAATTTAGATGGCATTCTTGTTTCCCTTAGCATCTTTGCCATGGGAATCTTACAACAAATCCATGCTGATGATGACAAGGATGATAATACTGATTTATAGAGCACTTTAGATAATTAAGTACTGTACAAGGCATGCCTTTGCTCAAAGGCTTACAACAAGGCTCTTTCCCCCATCCTTTTGCACTAATCTGCCTGTCTCAGGTCTGGAACAATTGAGCAATGCCTATCAATCTGTTTTCCCCCCTGTAAACTTAAACCACTTTTACTTTGATGTTGGGGTGATGTTTAAGGGTGGCTTTGTTTTTTCTTTAGATGGTGGCTATGACAGGTAAAGAAGCACATGTGCACACTATATCACACACATCTCTGCATACTGGGAAACACATATGCACAGACCAAACAAAGCGGAGATGTATAACTGCTTTAGGATGAATCAAGGTATTTATAAATATAGTATTTTCAGCATTACACATTTTTAAAAGATAAGCTGAACATGACACAGAGAAGAATTATAAAGGTGACAATCGTTCCATAAGGCTGGGAAAAAAAATTGGGGAGACATGATTATTAATTCTGAGAAGAGAAACCAAGCAGAAAACAACAGTTTTCAGATATCCCAAAGGCTGCTAAAGAAACGTCAGATTTCAAACAGCAGCCAGACCAAGCTTCAAGGTGCTCAGTCAGTCAGGTGTCCCCATGCCCAAGAATATCTGGTATACTCTTATCTGATGGCTGCTAACTGTGCTTGTGGGGACAGGATGTAAGAACAGTGGCTGGGTGCATAGCCAAAAATGGGCTTGGTCAAAACATCCACAGTTGGTCTGGTGACAGAAGTCAGAATGACGAGTCAGAGGAGGAGTTAGAGCTAGAGGCTGACGAGAAGCCCTCACTGAAAGCCTACTCTTCCCGTCTATAGGCAGGGGGGCTGGGAGAACAAAGAGCAATTGCCAAAGAGCTCCAGCAGACAATCAGCTCAGGAGGCTGACACAGCAGGCTGAGTTGGGCTGACAACCTCCAAGTAGGACCTGGAGACCGTCTGGTATTACAACTGATCTCCAGATTCCCCTGGAGAAAATGGATGGTCTGGAGGGTGAACTCCATTACACTCTGCTGAGATCCCTCCCCTACCCAAATTCTTCCTTCCCCAGGCTCCACCCCCAAATCACCAGGAATTTTCCAACCCTAGGGCTGAGCCTTAAGCGGGGGGGTGGGCTGGGCCTTTCAACCACCACTTCAGCCACCACTCAGATGACTCTGACAAGTGTGAAGGAGCACATGTGGGAAAGAAGAAAGCACCCAAAGACTTCCAAGACCAAAATGTAAAAGAATGGGCTAACATTCCATCCCAGATTGGTCAGCTGTAACTAAAGTTTGTAAGTGAGTGAGCAGGGATAGCCTGATAAGCCTTCCTGGTTTTGAGCTTAAAGATCCAAATGGCATCTCCTTTCCAAGCCAGTTTACTCAGCCCCATGGGCCTTTGGGCTAGGCTATACAGTTTCTCAAGGTACAGTCAGGTCAGTGAATTCTATGGCAAATTGTATCAGAAAACAGACATAATCTATTAAATTTTCATGAAATTATGCCTCAAAACACAGCAACCAATAAAATACGCACATTCCCCAAGAACATGCAAAGAAAATACTCTATCAGACAAGTGAAAGCTGCCGATTTAAATCTTAAGATCCAATTTTTAAAAGCTTTTTTTATCGGCTCATAAGAATCCTCTGCTAAGTGAATAGCCAACTATATCAAGACAGCTTAAGATGTAATGATAAAGTATGTGCCTCACGACCTAGTACATTACGGCTGCCAGAAGTCAGCAAAAGATGCAGTCTAATACACTGATTGGTTTAGAGAAGTAGTTTTCAGTTCTTTCAGATCCAGGGTCCATCGTCAAACTATTTCATTAAGCTATAGCTAAATTTACTAAAAAGTAGTGCTACCCTGATACATACTCAGCTGTAAGACAAGGCCACATTTTTTAATGTGTAAGGAGTTAATTCTCTTTTCTCTTTACCTCTGGAAGGAAAGGTATCTTTTTTTACCATATTTGGTTTGGAAAATGGTCCAGTGGCTGTTGAGCAGTACTTGTCTTTAAATACTGGAACTTCCTGAGCTATGACAAGCAACAACTCATTGCCATATGTGTGTGTGTCAAAAGGCAAGAAGGTGATAATGATACATCAATATAATTAAGCATTGCTATTTGCAAAGCTGTTACTAGGTTTGCCAGCATCTAGGTGGGGCCTCAAGATCTCCTGGAATTACTACTGCTCTCCAGACTACAGAGGGCAGCACCCCTGGGGGAAATGGATGCTTTCGAGGGAGGACTCTATGGCACCTAATAAGGTCCCTCCTCTCCCAAATCTTGCCCTCCCCAAGTTCCACCCCCAAATCTTCAAGGGTTTGCAACCCTACCTCAAATTTCACAGGGGAGGGATTCACACAGAATAATGTATGAGGAAACTGCAGGGAATTAGGCCAGATTCAGACCACATCTGGACACAACCACAGGATTATGGAGTGGGTTCTGCTACTTTAGGTCCCCATTTTGAGTTTACATCACATCTGTGAAATCTGTGGATTCCAAATAGGGCCAAAAAGGTTCAAAAGGCCTCCGAGGCTCTGATGTTCACCAGGAATAGCACTGGGAACATGCTGGAGCAAGAGGTATCTGACCTGGCTGCACCTCTCCCAGCACTGAACAGATCCTCCCACCAAGACATTCAGATGAGACTGTGGGTGATGGAAGCAGCTGGAAGGCCCAATCCATTCCAGATATTTCAAGGTGATTTTGTGGTCCTGATGACACCATTAGGAGTTTGCCAAGGCCTAGAGAGCTCTTACAGTCTGCATACCCCTGACTGCCTTACAGTCTGCATACCCCTGGTCTTTTCGTAGAGAAAGAGCTGCAGGAGCGCATTAGCATATAGTATGCTAATGAGCTACTAGGCTATTAGCATATGCCACGACCCCTGCCATCACCGGAAGTGATGTCAGAAGGGGAAGCAAAAGGGGGGAAGCATCTTCAAAAGCCTCCCCTTCCCTTCCCCAGTTGGCCGGGGGGGGAGCGAAGAGAGTTGGGCCACAGAAGGAGGAACGAGGGAAAGAAAGAGAGAGAGAGTAGAGAGAAGGAAAGAAGGAAGGAAAGAGGAAAAAAAGAGAAGGAAAGAAGGAAGAAAAGAAGGAAGGGGATAAAAAGAGAGAAGGGGATAAAAAGAGAGAAGGAAAGAGGGAAAGAAAGAGAGAGAAGGGAAGAAGGAGGGAAAGGAGAGAAGGAAAGAAAGAGAGAAGGAGGAAAAGAGAGGAAGGAAGGAAGAGAACGGAAAGAGAGAAAGAAAGGGGGGAAGAGAGGAAGGAAGGAAGAAAAG
>NW_015159715.1:950311-953079 GCF_001447785.1 Gekko japonicus
GAGCCGCCCGCAACGCTTCTGCGCGGTCCCGGGGGACCCAGCAGCGGGGCTCTCTGGCCTCCCCCAAGCTGTAGCGCTTCTGCGTGGGCCTGGGGGACCTGGCGGCGTGGCTCTCTGGCCTCCCCCGAGCCACAGCGCTTCTGCCCAGGCCTGGGGGACCTGGCGGCGGGGCTCTCCGGCCTCCTCCAAGCCGCAGCGTTTCTGCGTGAGTCTGGGGGACCTGGCGGCAGGGCTCTCCGGCCTCCCCCGAGCCACAGCGTTTTGGCGCGGGGAGCTAGGGGTGGGGCTTGCCGCCACCGCCATTTGCACGGGCTTCTGGGCTGCCGGAGCAGTGCTTCAGCGCGCTCCGGTCCCAAAAGACCCCTGCCCCTGGTGAGAGCCAGTTTGGTGTAGTGATTAGGAGTGTGGACTCTAATCTGGGAGAAGTGGGTTTGATTCTTCACTCCTCCACATGCAGCTGCTGGTGTGACCTTGGGTCAGTCATAAGTTCTTTCAGAGCTATTCTCTCAAGGGCAGTTCTCAGAGAGCTCTCTCAGCCCCACCTACCTCACAGGGTGTCTGTTGTGGGGAGGGGAAGGGAAAGGGATTGTAAGCCGCTCTAAGACTCTTTTGGGTAGTGAAGGGTGGGGTACAAATCCAATCTCTTCTTTTCTTCTTTTTCTACTTCAATGGGACCCATTCCATCAACCCCTCTATGCATTACTTAGTAACATATCATGGGAACAGCAGGTCCTGTATGCTCCTGATGATGAATACACTGGGGTATAAGAAGACCTTGCAGTGCTTTTTTCTCTTAGCCTACACTGAACCTTCACTCCTCTTATCCCGCAATAAGTATTATCACTGGGAACATGAATCATAATTCATAATTAATCTGAAAATTGATTAATTTTAGACATTTGTCAAATGTTCTCTTATTAATGGATCAACTATGTATCAACTGGTGTGCGTACTCAGATTCTCAATAAGCCATACCTCATAAAATAACAGGCTTCATAAAAGAGTTAAAACATATACTAATTTGATGCTGTGCATGTTATTCATCCACTTTTAAGACTTTAATACTTACAAGTATAGGGAGCTTCTGGTTTCAGCACAGTGAGATCGGAGTGCTCCAGCAGCCACCCGAATTGCATGGTTTGGGGGAGTTTGGGCTATCCAAACTCCTAGGACGGCCTCAGGAGAGGTGTCCCTGAAGCAGGGGGAGTGACAAAGAACCAGACCCAGGCAGTGGCTTGGATCTGGAGTCTTTTGTCTGCCCCGAAGCACCAGCGGAAGTAATCACCATTTTGGCACTAAGCTTTGACTACCGGACTTTTAAGAACTGAAACCAAGCATTCTTCTACATTAAACGACCCTCTACGTAAACTATAAGAAGATACTCTGCAAGTAAGTTTTCTTTCTTTTGTCATGAAATGCCTGCTGAAATAGAACTGAAAGATTTAACTAGATTGTAAAAGGATTAGAAAGACAGAGAGGAAAGGGGGAATCGTTCCCTCCCCCCGATTCGGAAGCAGCTCTCAAACTAAAGGAATTAACATCTAAAGGGACTACAATAGTAGAAGATTTTCGACTGTGCTGTCCCTCATTGATCTAACTTGCAAATTGAAAAGAGGATTGGCTATTATCAATATGATTAAAAGCTGACTGTGATTTTATAATGAATTTATTTGGATTATATTGAAATTAAATTGGATTCAGAGAAGGACTTTTATTGGAAGAAGATTTAATGAATAGTAGAGCTAATTCAGATTTTATGGCAACAAACCTTGGGAGCTCAGTGATCTGGCTTTTTTGTGAGAGCAAGGGCTACTTTGCAAATGATAATGGAGACATTAAAAGACATTTTCAACTCAGCTATACTGGCAATACAGCGCAATTTGTGCCTGTTAGAAGATCAGGTCCAGGAACATTCTTGTACATTTTATCAAGCAGAAAATCTACCAAAACAATCACCAAATGAAGTACAAAACCTGAGGGAGCAACCAAGATTGGAAGAGATGGAAATGCCAGAGATTAAACTGTTTAAAATGAAAAGCCATGCAGGGCCATGAAGAGGCAGGGAACTATTGGTATAAGATTCAGGGGTGATTTGGTCAGTCTGGTGAACCCTAGAGCTAGGCAAATCATATGATTTTCATATCACGTTTGAGTTGAAGATTGTTGGTGTGGGGGGGCAGCACAGAAAATCTTTGTATGTGGTACCTCTTGGCAGCCCTGTGGCTATTAGAGATGGGGCCAACTGGCAGGCCCGGTTCATCCATAGAGGTGAGGTTAGGCAACTGCCTTATGGTGCCACCTCCAGGGGGCACCACTGGGCCTGCCGATATGGACGCACACTGACCCCGCTCACTGGCTGATTCTCCCAACAGCTCTGTCTGACCGTCCCCCCTCCCCCCCAGTGTGCGCCGCAATGGAAGGGAGAAAAAGAGCCCAGCAGCCACAAGGCACCCAGCAGCTGCTGCCTCCGTCCCCAAAGAAACTCCAGCAATGCCCCCCCCTTGAAGACAGGACTAATGTTCGGGCTGCCCAACAATGCCTACAACACAACAGAGGTAGGGCGCCACCTGGCACCTTTGTCACCTGCCCCCTGCCACTGTGCTGAGGCGATTTACGCAATGCCGTTGGCGCTGCCTCCTCCCCTCCACAGCCCGGACTCCGGCAGGCAGCTGGCTCACCAATTTCACAGTGCCTGGCTTCCACCCACACTGCAGCCCTCCCTCGCCATCCCCGCCGCTTCCCCTGGTACACCAAGCCAGCCAGTCAGC
>NW_015159715.1:953522-954498 GCF_001447785.1 Gekko japonicus
ATTTATGTATGAAAATGGGGGGGGGGCACAGGGGGGGGGTACCAGAAGGTAGCCTCGCCTAGTGTGCAAAAAAACCTTGCACCGGCCCTGCCAACTGGTATTCACCCCTGTTCTTACAATTAAAACCTATTTAGGGTTAGTGTCAAAAAAGAAGCTAGGAGATGAAAGCTGAAGAGAACAGTCTAGAAGGGGTAAGCTGGTTCAAGGAGAGGCTGACGTATGATCCATAATGTTATGGTTTCTAAGAACCATTTGTCAGCAGTATTCTATGAGACCTAGCTTGGAAGAGTTCTTGGAAGAAACAACAAACCAATTCTCAAATCCCCTTCCAAATCCCCCCACCCCCAAATACACAAAGTAAGTTAAACTTTGCAGTTTCAGTCACAGAGGTTAGATCTTTGCATTCCTGAAACATTTTTTTTTAAAAAAACAGAGCTCCCAGCTATAATGAAGTAAGAGCTGTTACATCAAATGTAAGAGCAATAAAAGCCAAAGTTTTAAATTAGAGATTAGAATCAAATATATTTAGCATCTGACACACCCACCTAATGAATCTTTAGTAATCATATGGAATGGCCACTGCATGTTTTCTCACATATGTTAAAATCTCTGTAGAATCATGGAAGATGCAGGAGTGGATTAAGAACCTGAGGTTTCTTCCCATTCACCATAATATCAGAAGGACCTGCTGCAGAACCAAGTGGGATTTTTGTAGTATATACTCATTCTTCCCTACACATGTACACATTCCCACATGCCACAGACTAGAAGCAACGTGAATTTAAATAGACGTGTTGAAATTATTTCGTGCAGCATGGGTTCACATTTGGAAATGAAACAATGAAAACTGTCCTTCTTACGTGAAGTCTCATTTGTATGCTTTCTTGCTCATTAACAGAACTATAAATTATGCCGACAATACAACTTCAGATTCTGTTAGTTTCAAGTTTAAATTAATACTTTAAACATTTCCCTA
>NW_015159715.1:954515-1000697 GCF_001447785.1 Gekko japonicus
GGGGGGAGTGCTTCTCATTCAAGTTCTAACTAGCCAATATATGTACTAATACTACAATCTGGATGGACAAGGTAACAGGACTAATGTACAGTGCAAAATTGTCCACTGATGTGTGAGGAATGCTGCCATGGTAGGCAGTTGGATTTGATCCCTATTGGTGAATGGGGATCATATGAGGACACTCAGGGTTTTCTGATCTACCTGTTCCTTTTTCTTCCAAAGTTTCTCTTAGCTGCTAGCTCCCAAGACACCAGATTGCCCTATGACAAGGTACACATGCTCGGTACCATTTGAAAATGTAGTGACTGGAATGGGCAGCCAATGGCCACAGGGAGCAGGAGGTGTATGAGATGGGTAGTGGGTAGGCTGACCCTTCTCTCAATTTCAGTAATATTAGCCTCGGTCAGGGGTCTCCAACCTTGATGAGCCTGTGGGAACTTTTGAAATTTTTGAGAACATTAAGGGGGTGTCACCATCAAATGGCTGCTATGGGGACTAGGTCCAGTCACCAAATATTGTGTGTGTGTGGGGGGGAGGTTATAACCCAAATCTCCTCCTGTGATGAAGTCAGCTGTTTCTCTATATGGGTTTTCCATGAAGACAGAAAACTGATCATTCTTGGAGTCTTCAGAAGCACCTACAGTTCCAAAGAAATGGAGGAAAGTCAGGATTAGAACTTTGCTTTGAGGAGCCACTGCACCTACTGGCACCACATTGGGAATTGCTGGCCTAGATTATCCTTGGTTCTCTTTCCCACCAAATACTTTTATTAAAAGGTTCCAGTCAAATTCTTACACCTTGGTTGACCTCGTGACATCATGACTATAATCAAACTAGGAATAAGTCCCGTTGTGGAAATAAATACAACGAGCTCTAGAAAGAGGCTCTGGGTGGGTGCCCTGGCCTTGGGCACTCAGCATCAATTTGCTGTGGTGACTTCAGCAGGGTATAAGGACAAAGAGTCCATTGTTTTCTCCAGGGGAACTCATCTCTGCCACCTGAAGAGCAGTTGTAATTCTGAGTGATCTCCAGCCCTCTCCTGGAGATTGGCAACAATGGTTCCATGAGAGGCACTGTATTGGTCTGAGATCCCACCCCTCCTCAAACCCCACCCTTTCCAGGCTCCACCCCTCAAGTCCTATCTCCTTTCCAGCCGACCATCAACTTACCTTTATCTGCCCCTCTGACTTCAGCTTTTCATCTCCTCTCCCTTCCCTGCAGCTTTTACATAGATAAAGTACAGTCTTTCTCTGCAGTGGGGAGAAGAGAATGGTGTGACAGCCACTGGCCCACCTCAGTAGCCAGCCAGCCATGGAGGAGCCAAGCAGGAGAAGTTTCTTCATCAGGGGAGACAGCCATTTTGGCAGTTTATTCTGACAGGGAGGGAAGAGTGGCCAAGTTGGCAGTGGGGGGGACAGAGGAGCAGACCCAGTACCCAGCCAATGGCACATGAGTACTCTTGAGTGGCAGTTGACAGGCCAATGGCTGATGGAGCGCACAACACAGCCAATGGGAGAGCTGGAAAGTACCAATACTTTATGACTTTTATATGTATCAGATCCTTTCATGAATCATTCACAATGCAAAATATTTGGAGATAAAATGACCATTGAATGCATATAGCAAAATTCTTCATTCCTGCACTGCTCACTTTATTCTATGAATTTATGCACTGACTAAAAGCAAGCTCAACAAAGAAAAACCTTCTAAAACCAAAAGCACCTGAATATATATCTTGTTTCATATCACATTATTCAGGAAAAAGGCATCTAAGCAATGGCATATGCAACATTCTGGAAAATGTAAAGCCGCTTTGTCTTTGATGTCTTTACTGTGAACATAACTTACTTATTAGCCCCATTTCCTTCCTGATTTAGCACTTTCAGAAAAGTAATAATTTCTAGAAGCCATACCAGGAATCCCCATGACCCCATGTGTAAAAATTTAGGCTGCAATTCCCTTTACTTATTATTTTCACCAAAGATGGACACTTCAGGCACTATTTTATTTTCATATACTTGAATTTAGACATAGGATGCACTTTAAGCAAGAACTCAGATATTTTAAATTTTGTAAATGGTTTTTATACAGTTTAAAAGACTGGTGAGTCTACTTCCTTAGTACCAGTGATACTTTTTAACCCAAAAGACTGCAACATTTATTTCAACTAAGTCCACAAATCAATATTGTGCACAGTTATGAATACAGAAACGTTTTACTGAATCATACCATGTCCATCTAGCTTAGTACTGTTAAATCTGGCAGCACCTCTCCAAAGACTAAAGCAGAGATCTTTCCCAGTACTGCTTTCCAAGATCTTTTGGTATTCTCTGGAGGTCTCCCATCCAAATACTTGCCAGGGTCAGCCCTGCTTAGCTTCCAAGATCTGAAAAGACTGGGCTTGTCTGGACTATCCAAGTCAGGGCCCCAGTCTGTTCTTAATACCCCAACACTAGATGCATTTATTTGATATGGTTTGTTTGAGAGACAGAACGACTCAGAAATATATCCAAGGATCATGACCTCTCTCCCACCCACTCCCTCTCTATGCTGTACTACACTGAGTACTCAGTCAGAGGTTAGCCCTACTACTTCATCAAGCCAGGTCTTGGTGATACAAGCCAAATGGTTTCTTCATTTAGAATTACTCCTGTATTATTATTGAAGGGGTGGACACACCTTCTAGAAGCAGACTAGAAGTAGCAGAGACAGCAGTAAGGCATCCTTCCATTGCAACCGGATCCATGCGCAAATGAGAGCTTCCTCCTCCCTATCAGTAGAGCCAAAGGGATAATGAGAGAGCCCAAAGCGAAGCAGCCTACTACAGAAGGAGGAGGAGGAGGAGGAGATTGGATTTATACCCCGCCCTTCACAGAGTCTCAGAGCAGCTTACAAACTCCTTTCCCTTCCCCTCCCCACAACAGACACCCTGTGAGGTAGATGGGGCTGAGAGAGCTCTTTCAAGAACTGCTCTTTCAAGGACAGCTCTTGTCAGAACTATGGCTTGCCCAAGGTCATCCAGCAGCTGCAAGTGGAGGAATGGGGAATCAAACCTGGTTCTCCCAGATTAGAGTCCGCACACTTAACCACTACACCAAACTGAATGAATGAATGAATTTATTATTACAGCGCGTAGCCAGCAATATAAAACCATACCTACAAATATTTATCATATAAATAGATAACAATGTCTAAAATATCCAGATGGTGAATCTATTTATGTAGAGTTATACAAGCATTTTAAACTCTAAAACCAGAAATACGGTGTAAAAAAGGACACATACTCTGGTTTCTCTTCAGATCGCATAAATCTACACCAAACTGTATGTTCATTAACTCCCACTCCTTGAATAACTTTTAAATTATATTTTAATTGACCTTTGTGTTTTTAAATTTTTGTTTGGAAACCATTTTAAGCCGGAAATTGGGCTAAAACATAATAAACAAACTAAACACAGAATTAGCTATAGGGTAGGACTGAAGCTACAAGGCATCCAGAACTTCTAGTGATGGAGGAAGAATAATTACGCAAAGCAGTCATCAACTGCCTAAACTACTTTCCTGTCACTCAGCCAGCTGGACCCCAGTGTCACACCTCCTTCTTTCACAACCAATCATAGCTCCTGAATCCTTCCACTGAATACTAGTGCAATATTCTCCCAAACACATTAGATAGCTTAGAACTAAGGATGCTAAAAGGAAACAAACAATACTGATTTAATCCTTTCCCATCAACAGAGGAGGTAACCTCACCCCATCTCTGGAAGGAATATAAGATCTGACTAGTGCATTCTCCTGTTCCTAATAGAATGGCGTAGCTGCACACTGACCAGCAAGAGGGGGGGAAACTACCTTCACTGACTTTTAAGGCCAGCGTGGTGTAATGGTTAAGAGAAACAGACTCTAATCTGGAGATCTGGGTTTGATTCCCCACTCTTCTACATGTAGTCTGCTGGATGACATGGGATAGTCACAATTTTCTCAGAACTGTCTCAGCCCCACCTACTGCACAAGGTGCCTGTTCTGGGGAGAGGAAGGGAAGGTGATTGTGAGACACTTTGAGACTCCTGACAGGGCTCTTTTTGTAGAAAAAGCCCAGCTGGAACTCATTAGCATATTAGGCCACCCCCCTGACAGCACAGCTCATTAGCACATTAGGACGCACCCCCATGTTACCAGAAGTGTGGTTATCCAGCCACACCCAACTTTTGCTTGTTATTCTGTTTACCTTGTTTGTTGTCAAAACCCAGGGCTTTTTTGTAGCAGGAACTCCTTTGCATGTTAGGCCACACACCCCTAATGTAGCCAATCCTAATGAGTTTCTGCTGTTGGGTGTGGCCTATTATGCTAATGAGTTCCTGCTGGGCGTGGCCAACTTGGGAGCCAGCCGGAACTCCGTTCCTGTGCGTTCCTGCCCAAAAATAGCCCTGCTCCTGAAGATAGAAAAAGCGGGGTATAAAAGCCTATTTTCTTCTTCTTTTTCCTTGGAATCAAGCCAGTAATTGACCTTATGCAACTGCCCATTGCCCTTATGGCATCCCCAGTGTCAGCCTGAATACTGACATCCTTAAATATCGTTCTTCATTGAGTCTATTGGCTTGATCTATCAGGCAAAATAAGCCAGCACATCAGTCAAAAAACTCCAGGTGGATGAAGATTTTTTTCTGGTTTTGGGGGAAACTGTCTATTAAAACAAAATAGACAACAGATAAAATGCAGGCCGCATGCCAAATATGGAAGGCTCATGAACAGAGGGGACAGCAAAGGGAGGAGTGCAGTTGGAATAGCTCTTATCCCTTCCTCCTGTCACTCTGCAAGAAAGAGGAATATGCCAACAGAAATAATACCTAGATTTCCCCTCTTATTTCTGTGAAGTAAAACACATCTTGCTTTGTGTTTCTGTTGTAGGAGAAACAGCCAGGGTGGACAAAAGCCAGAAATTAAATAATAATAAATTGAGTTTTAATTCTGAAAAAAACACACCCAGTTATAATGATCTCTTTTAAAGACTGGTTTAAAATTAAATCCAATTGTAATGCAAACAAGGCTAGGCACGTACCGCTAATGTACAAAGTATCATACATAATTTAATTATACATTCAAAAGCACTAAAATATCATTTAAAAACCACAGTCATGGTTCTGCATATAAGTACCTATTCCTAATATAAAGACAAATGTCAAATCGTATAAATACAGGTTAAAAGGTAAAAATTATATCCATATACAACAACCAGTACCAAACACATTTCAGCTAAAAGCCCTCCTCAGTGATAAAATTCAAACTGAGCACTCCATAAATTTAACAAAAATATACATAAAATGCTCCATATACAGAATGGACCTAAAATGAAAGGGAGAAGGAGGAGAAAATAATTCTCTATGTGTGTTAAGCAACAATTAAAAAAAATAAATTAAACATTTTGAAATATATGGATCTGGGATACCTACCTTACTCACACTGAGATGTTCACCCATGGAGTAAGTGGTGATAAATTTTCTTGAGATGCAACATGGGCAACTCATCAAGATATACACTATTTCATATGCCCATGGATCTAAAATACACATAAAGCATATGACTAAACAACTGCAAATTAAAAAGTATCCTAAATTTTAGACAAAATGTATGTAGCTAACTGGGGGGGAAACTAAATGGTGCAATACTTACCTGTTCAGGCCCAATCTTTAATAATCAGAGCTTCAATGAAGTGTTCAGGTACAGCTAGAAAAGAATCTGCACTATGGCTGATTATATATGATATTTTGTACATTAGCACTATGTGCATAGCTATATTTTAGTACTATTTTTAAAAGTCAACTCCTGTTAATACCTCTTTTTATAATTTCCTGTATACTGAATTCTACTCAATATTTTCATATAGCTGGATTAAAAAAAAAAAAGATGGTAACAGGGAAAACAAAAAATCCAGGAACACTTTTGGACAAGTTACTCTCCCCTTACGATGTCGTATCTTGATTTTGCAACCCACAGTGACTGATGCCAAGTAGAGAGTAATGCTTGATTTAATCCACACCCTTGTATAATTTGGCTGACGGTACTTCCTTTATCCCAAAGGCACAGCAGTAATTATCCTAACATATACCAATTTCACATAAATATGAGTTATGTTCATTTGATAAAGCTTTTGGAATCTTCAAAGTTTTGCTTCTATTGTGCTCAGTATTTCTATACTTTTCCAGTTAAATATTTTAATTAACATGCCTAGAAGTAACATGAAAAAGAACACATAATGGAGGAATCTGTGCAGTCTTGATTTCAATGTAAACAGAATCAAGCAAGCCAAATTTTTAAAAGCATACTATCCTGACATTTGTAGTATTACTCTTTGCATTATTATGATCAATCAGTTAAGGGAAACTAGAGTCAGCTTTCTAAATGCAAGGTAGACAAACTGATGTAATTCTGTGAATAAAAAAACCATAGACATATTAACACATTTTTGTGATTACAGGATTCCATGTACTATTCTACTTCAAAAATCAATCAGTTCTGTTATTCCTTTCACAAAGAGAGTGCAACACCTCTGTATAACTTTCCACCCGATTTCTGGACTCATACCATGGAGGAGATCTTAGTTTTCTATATACTCATTTTGTGCCTTTTTATTGAAGCAAGATTCAATCAGCTTCCTGGGCATTAGCTCAATTGTCCTCAGGCAGCTCTAAATTATGCTTAACTTAACTAGCTTATACCAGTCCAAAGAATAAGGAAATTATTGAACATTGGTTCTGCCTGGGGAAATAATCCCAAAGGGTTAATTCAGAAACCTTTTTTACACAATCACTCCAGAGATTTATTTATTTGGGCATTTCAACCTGCTTTTCTCTATTCAATGTGGACTCAATGCAGGATAATGGCTCATATTCTCCCATTCTGATTAGCCTCAGACTTAAAGAGAATTCCTCCAAATGGTTCCTCCTTTGGCAGAAGAGCCATCTAAACTGCAGGAAAGCTTCTTAGGCTTGACTAAGACTCCAAACTTTGCTGAGTGGACTGGTAGGATTCAGACCACTGAATGCAGAGTCGGACATACAGAGACTACACAGAAAAAAGTACACATGGAGGGCTAATACGTGTGTGTGTGTATGTGAAGTGCCGTCAAGTCACTTCTGACTTATAGCAACTTATGAATTGATGACCTCCAGAACATCTTATCATCAACAGCCTTGCTCAAGGCTGGCAAACTGAGGGCCATGGGTTCCCTAACTGAGTCAGGCTTGCCAAGCCCCCGCTGGGGGCAGGTAACTTCCCACCTGCGAAGCCCGTTACCCGCCACCGGCGGATCGGGCCCTGGGGGGAACTCCACCCACTACCGAAGGGTGTCCCCAGCATGATGATGTCACCCGGAGGTGACATCATCACACTGGCCATGTTGTGGGGGGACACTCTGTGAATTGAGGGAAAACTCTATGGTTTTCCCTCGAGTCACGGTGCCCCAACCCCAACGTGGGCGACACGATGACATCACTTCCGGTGACAGAGCCAGGAATCCCCCCGCTTTGAAGGTAAGTCGACATGGCAACCCTAAACTGAGTCAATACGTCTCATGTTGGGTCTTCCTCTTTTAAGGGAGCCTTCAACTTTTGCTGGCATTACTGTCTTCCAGTGACTCTTGCCTTCTCATAATGTGGCCAAAGTATGATAGTCTCAGTTTAGTCGCTTCAGCTTCTAGGGAGAGTTCAGGCTTGATTTGATCTAGAACTCACTTATTTGTCTTTTTCGCAGTCCATGGTATCTGTAAAATTCTCCTCCAACACTATATTTCAAATGAATCATCTTCATGTCTGCTGTCTTCGTTGCCCAACACCCATACATAGTGATGGAGAGTACTATAGTATGAATTATCTTGATCTTGGTTGCCAGCAACACATCCTTACACTTAAGAATCTTTTTTAGTTCCTTCATGATTGCCCTTCCTAGGACAGCTAATACACACAACCTATGACTGTCTGTCCATTGGCCAGGTACATGACATCCCATCATGATCCTCCCCCCACCTGCACATTCATTGTCCCTGAATTAGCTGTGTGAAAAGAGCCACAGAAGTTATGTGTAGGAATGGCAAAGTCACAGCCAAAATAGATTGCTTTAAAACAATAGTTTACCAAGGTTGCAGTCAATAATCTATTTATTCTACTCCAATCTCACTGACTAAAAGTGCTTCACTATAGTAAACAGTTTTTCAATTTCAAGATTGTCAGACTAGTATCTGGGAGACATGGGTTCAGTTCAATTTTACTGTGTAGAGCCAAGGGACAAGAACAAATGTGAAATAACAATGGGTAAACGAAACAATAAAACTGGATTGCTACCACACACTATGGGGATCTTGCCCTCTTCCCTATCTCACACACAGGATTTTCCCTTTGTTTCTTCTTTCTTGCTGAGCAGCCCCTATATCAATTTTCTTCTTATTTGTTGGTCTATGGTTGTCCTGCCCTGCCATGTTGTTATATATTTTGATGCTGGTCCAGCCCAGGAATTTGAGGGAAGAGACAAATTCGCCCTCTTATATTCTACTCCTATAATGGCATACAAGAGGCTTTTGAAATTACAAAATAAACAAAATATTTTACTTAACTTGGAGGGAAAAGGTTTGGTGGAATAAGGGGTAGCATGTATGAGGTGAACCGATAATAAAACTGAGGTCACTTTGTAATCACACTGAATCCAGATAATAAATTGACAAGTGTTTTTGTTGTTCAACAAAGCCTTTGAAACTTTGAGGAGAGACACTTTCTTTTCGGTTTCTGCTTTAACTTGCAAGCATAGGTTTCTGAGTTTCACTGACACTTCATGTTTAGAAGGCAGAAACATACAACAAAGTTCCCAAAATCCTTCACACAGACCAACAGATTACTCTTCTCTTTAGAGCTATCTACCTTTTCACTGGACAGGGATTACTTCTCTTCAGTAGAAGCTGTTTCTTTTCAGTTTGAATGGGGATCTTCTGTGATCCTCTCACTCCGCTTTGCCTCCTTCCCAGTCCTCAGTCAGTGCTAAACTGTCTCTTCTTCAACTGTCAGTTCTTAACTGACGCTCTCCACAGTGAACAACCTGTCACTCAGAGGTTCTCTGACTCTGCAAGGCACTAACTCTTGACAGTCCGTCACAGTTACATTTCCATAAGAATTAAATAAAAGAGGTCCTTTGGTTATTTGTCCAACTGGCTACAGAAAAGAATAACATTTTACTGGCCTAGTCTTTGGACACTAACTGTGATTTTCTTGGCAGCTAAGGCAAAAAGGGCAACCTTGTAGGAGACTACTGGTTCCTCATCAGAGAGGAGAAATAAAACTTTCTCCATTGCAGTGCTTGGAACTAAGGTAGCCAGAATAGTGGCTAAGAATTTTTGCCTGGGAACTGAATAAAGCAGGCAAGTCAACAAGTAATAACATAGATCTTCTAGTTCTAAGGCTCTGCAAATACATAGACACTAATCAACTGTTTTTTGTGTACAGTGTCCTGCAAGCATGACAGTTTGCATTGTTTGGAAATGAATAGATGTGAAGGATGAGTGAAGTTTGTAAAAGGTGATCTTGGACAGATAGTGTGCCCTAAAAGGATAATTTTAAATTAATTTAAAGGAGGGAGAGAATTTAGGACCTGAAATATATGCCTATCAAAAGCGGTGACATGCACATATACCCAGGCCCTGCAATTGAAATCAGCCTGGGAGGCATCACAAACAACATCTGGCAGTTTATATAGAAGGAAAATTTTATTGTAATTGGTGGACCATGTAGAATATTTTTGAAATAGAGTGAAGCAAATACTAGAGAGATGACTAGCTGGAAGTACTCCTCAGTTTGTGCCAACAGTTAATTAGGGCCAGAGCTATTTGGGGGCAGGAACGCACAGGAACAAGGTTTCAGCTGGCTTCAGAGTTGGCCACGCCCACTACAGCCAAAACCTCTGTGTGTGTGGCTATAGAGGGAAGGCCTGGAGAGCGACACCCCTCCCTGGCCTCCCCACGCCTTCCCCAGCCTATTCAAAGGCTGGCTCAAACCAATATGAGTTAGAGGCAGCAGAACCATGTCAGAATCCCTACTCATGCCATGGAAGCTCTGGGTGACCTTGGGCCAATAATACTCTCTCAGTCTCTCAGCCTAATCTACCCCACAGGGCTGTTGTGAGGATAAAATGGAGGAGAGTGATGTAAGCTCCCTTGTATCCTCATTGGGGACAAAGGCAGGGTACAAATGAAGTAATAAATAAATAAATTTCAGTCAGAAGTTAATTTTATGGCAGCTATATTAAACAATGATACTCCCACACATTCTAGATCTTCTAAATTTATTTCAAAATCCATGTTTCTTAATTCTCCACTCTTTTGCATATTCTTCAAAGAATGTTATTTCAGAGCCTCTGATTCTAATCTTTGAGATGTCCTGGAGTACCGGTGTTGTGACTGGAGAGGAGCAAATGTTGTCCCAATCTTCAAGAAGGGAAAAAAGACAGACCCGGAAAATTATAGGCCTGTCAGTTTGACATCAATACCTGGAAAAATTCTAGAGCAGATTATTAAACGCTCTGTCTGTGAGCAGCTTGAACAGAATGAGTTATTTGGTAGTAGCCAGCATGGGTTTATCTAGAATAAGTCATGTCAGACCAACCTTATCTCCTTTTTTGACAGAGTTACTAAAATGGTTGACTCTGGCAATGCTGTGGATATAGTGTATCTAAATTTCAGTAAAGCATTGGACAAAATTTCTCATGATATCCTTCAGGATAAGATGGTTAAGTGTGAGCTGGATGGTGCAACCATTGGATGGATTCATGGTTGGTTGAAAAATCGTACCCGAGTGCTCGTAAATGGCTCTGCGTCTACGTGGAGGGAAGTCTCGAGTAGAGTGCCACAGGGCTTGGTCCTAGGCCTGGTGTTGTTCAATGTTCTTATAAATGACCTGGAGGAAGACATAGAGGGGATGCTTATCACATTTGCAGATGATATGAACCTGGGTGGGATTGCTAATTCTGAAGAAGACAGAGTCAGGATTCAAAATGATCTAGATAGGCTGGAACAGTGTGCTGAGACAAATAAAATGAATTTCAATAGAGATAAGTGCAAAGCCTTAGACTTAGGTACAAATAAATCAAAGGCACAGATATAGAATGGGAGGGACTTGGCTTGAAAGCAGCACATGTGAAAGGGATCTGGGTGTTCTGGTTGATCACAACCTAAACATGAGCCTGCAGTGCGATGTGACTGCGAAGAAAGCTAATGCAATCTTAGGAAACATTAACAGAAGCATTGTGTCCAGATCAAGGGAGGTGGTAGTTCCGCTCTATTCTGCTATGGTCAGGACTCACCTGGAGTACTGTGTCCAGTTTTGGGCACCACATTTTAGGAAGGATGTTGACAAGCTCGAGCGTGTCCAGAAGAGGGCAACCAGGATGGTGAGAGGGTTGGAATCCAAGTCTTATGAGGGAAGGCTGAAAGAGTTGAGTATGTTTAGCTTGGGAAAGACAAAGCTTAGAGGGGACATGATTGCAGTCTTCAAGTATTTGAAGGGCTGTCATGTAGAAGATGGAGTGGATCTATTCTCTCTTGCTCCGGATTGCAAGACTAGATCTAATGGGTGGAAATTACAAGGGAGTTGTTACCAGCTAAATATCAGGAGAAACTTCCTAACTGTAAGAGTGGTTGAGCAGTGGAACAGTCTGCCTCGGGAGGTGGTGGATGCTCCTTCGCTGGACGTTTTCAAGCAGAGGCTGGACGACCATCTTTCAGGTATGCTGTAGGGCTATCTTTTGGCTATGCTCCTGCAGAGTGCAGGGGGTTGGACTAGATGGCCTGCAAAGTCCCTTCCAACTCTAACATTCTATGATTCTATGAATGTAAATGAGCACAAGTGAAGAAAAGAGGCACACAAAATCATGTTGAAAATTAATAGGTTTTAGGATGTAATCTTGTCTACACTTTCTTGGAAGTAAGCAGGAATTCCTTCAGAGTGAATATATATAGGATTGAGTTGTATATCACTTAAGTAAACAGGAATTAGGTCTGAAGATGCAGCAAACTGCTTGAACTGACTAAATCAATAGTTCTACGCAACAGCAGTATTTCCTTTCGAGAGCCTTGTTTTTATTTTTTTGTCCAGCTAAACTCAAAAATGTCTTTCATGTTATAATGAGTTGATAACTAATTAATGTTAATGATGATTCTTAGTAATAATATTATTGGAATTTGGCACCAATTCAAGAAAAATTGTGCCAATTTTTAATTTCCTTGTCTATCGTTTTCTAAAGGCATACCAAGATAACTTAGTTAGATTTTCTTTTTCAATACAGCAGGCTCATTCAAGATGGGCATTATTTATTGTATATATTTATTTACAAAACTAAGTACAGTTCCAACCACCACATCTCAATAAAGACACTGGCTGGAAAAAGTACAGAAAAAGGCAAGCCTAACCTTTTAGGGGTTGGAAGTACCTTCTGTTTGAGGAAAGTCGGAAGGCTGTGATGCCTTTCAGTTCAGAAAAAAAGGGTTACACAGATATATGCAGACTGTAGAGAAAGGGGATAGAGAGAACCCCCCCCCCATGGAATCATCTATTGAGGTTGATGTGTTGATACAGAAAAGATACAAAGGGAACATTTTACTCACACAATGCAGAAATAACATATTGAATTCACTTCCACAAAGCTTTAATGAGGTCTAGTAGCCAGGGCTCTAGTCGGGGGGGAGCTCTCAGGTACGGAGCTCCGGAAGAGAACCTCTAGGGGGCGGGGCGGTCACGTGGTGAAGCCCCGCCCCCTTCTTTACCCCGCCCTCTGCTTCGATCCTCATTCCGTTTGGGAATGAGGATGAAGCAGGAGGGTAAGTAGCCGGGCCTTCTGACACACTTCCGGTGATGTCAGGGGGTGTGGCCTTCTGTCACTTCCGGTGATGTCAGGGGGCATGGCATATGCAAATAAGTTATGCTAATGAGTTATGCTAATGAGCTCCGGCAGCTCTTTTTCTACAACAAGACCCCTGCTAGTAGCTTAGACAGATTTAAAAGACTATATAGTCTCTTGAAGGATAGATCTAGCAACATGTAAAAAGCCATGTTCAGAAGAAACAAGAGGCTGGAGTGCATCACAAATAAAAATAATCCTCTCCATAACCATAACAGCCTCCATAACTGTAGCAGTGAACAACAGCACCTTAACAGGAGTCAGGGCTTCTTTCGGTGTAGATGAGTTCCTAATAGTATGTGCTACTGTAAATCATTGTTATAAACGTTAAATAAAAGTTATTTAAAAATGAAATGAAAACTTACACTGGTCATAAGCACATTCAAATGACAAATGCCTCTCCTATTTTACATTAAAATGGCTTGAAGTTCACAAACCATCATAACAAGAAGTTCAAATGGGATTTAAGGCTCATAAATACAAATTCCATATATTCTGGAGTCTTCCTCACTAATGTTGCAATGAGCAACATAATGTTTCTCCATCTTCTGTAGTTCTCTTCTGAAAAATCCCACAAGCTCATTCCTTTGCATTTCATCAGAAATATTCATCACAAATTCAGTGGTTAGCTCAACATATTAGCTAACAAGTGTTTAAATGCTACCTGGATGGGGATGCAACTTCCAGCTCTATTTCTCAGACAGGACTAAGCACAAAATGTAGTTCTCACACCCCAAGTCCTTTTTCACAGCAAAATACATGCACTTTCTTATATATAAGCACACAAGACCCAATCAAGCTTTTTTCCCCTAAAGGCCCCCTTCCAGCCTGCGTCCCATCCTGAGAGTGGCAGACGGAGGGGTTTGGATTATGGACCCCCCCTCTGACATTGGTGTTGTGCGATGCCAGGTCCATAAATAACAAGACCGCAATCCTTCGGGATTACCTGCTAGAGCAGGGCGTGGATCTGGCGTGCATGACTGAAACCTGGGTTTGAGATGGGGAGACAGTGGCTCTCTCCCAGTCGCCTCCACCCGGGTTTGCAGTCCTTCACCAATCACGGACCGAGGGGGGGGGATGGCGGTATTCATTCGGGAGGCTTACTCCTACAGGGTGCTCCTGCCATTGAAGCTTGCGGGCATTGAGTGCTCGGGCCTGGTGTGGGAAGCTGGGGAGAGTCTGGCTGTCTGGTTGGTGTACTGACCGCCTAACACACCAGCCGACAGCCTGCCATCTCTGGTTGAGGCTGTGTCTGGCTGGGCATTGGAATTCCCAAGGCTGATAGTCTTGGATGACTTCAATGTCCATGCTGATGATACGGCCTCTGTACTGGTGATGGACCTGGTGTCGTCCATGGCGATACTAGGACTCACCCAATATGTAACAGCCCCTACACACCAGGCCGGGCATACGCTTTATCTGATCTTCGTGGCAGGGGTTACAGTGGACTGGATCATTGCTTCGGTGGTGCCATGGTCGAACCACCATGCCCTGAAGGCCCGTGTGAATGTGCCCCTCCAACCCCGTTTGGGCGGCGAGCG
Organism: Gekko japonicus; assembly: GCF_001447785.1. NCBI lineage: Eukaryota > Metazoa > Chordata > Lepidosauria > Squamata > Gekkonidae > Gekko > Gekko japonicus. The sequence continues at coordinate 968,987 of NW_015159715.1, forward strand.
TATTTTGGCTCGCCGACAGAGCCAAATGGATGCTCAGCGATTTCAGATGGCTCTGCGGGATCCCATGCCCCCTTGAGCTTGTTGAGGACTGGCACGGCCGGCACTCAGTAGCCATCGATGAGATCGCCCCCCAACACCCTCTGCGCCCTTGCTCTAAGTGGGCTCCCTGGTTTACTGAGGAGCTGCGGCAAATGAAACGAGGGCTCAGATGACTAGAGAGACAGTGGCAGCGCGCCCACGATGAAGCAGCAAGAGCGTCATATAGGACGTTTATGAGATCCTATGAGATGACAGTCAAAGCCGTGAAGAGACAATTCTACGTGGCTGTGGTTGCGTCTGCTAGCTCATGCTCGGCACAATTATTTAGAACGATTTGGTCATTAACAGAGCTGCCACAGGGCAGACCAAATTATAGGGAATTGGACATAGGCTGTGAGGCTTTTGCGAGCTATTTTGCAGATAAAGTCCTGCTGCTCTGCCGCAACCTCCCGGGCACAGTTGAGACAGTGAGCAAACTCGAGGCTCTATGCATGTCTTCTAGTTCCATTCTGAATTATTTTAGTCCACTCAGTCTTGAGGAAGTTGACAGATTGCTCTCAATGGTACACCCAGCCACGTGCAGCCTTGATCCGTGCCCCTCATGGCTTATAAAAGCTAGTCATGAGGGGCTACAAGGTGCCCTCAGGGACATTATCAACAAATCCTTCTATGAGGGGCTTTTCCCGGGGGCACCCAAGGAAGCAATGGTCTGCCCCCTCCTGAAAAAAACATCACTGGACCCGGCTGAATTGGCCAACTATTGGCCGGTCTCCAATTTGCCCTATTTGGGCAAAGTACTGGAGAGAGCGGCGGAGATTCAGTTGCAGAGCTTTATGGATGACACTTCCGTGCTGGACGCATTCCAGTCTGGCGTCCTGCCAGGTCATGGGACGGAGACAGCACTAGTCGCTCTCACAGATGACCTCCAAAGGCATCTGGATCAAGGCGGTATGGCGGTACTGGTGCTGTTGGATCTGTCAGCGGCGTTTGACACTATTGACCACCAGTTACTGATCCACTGCCTCGCCGACACTGGAATTCAAGGACTGGCCTTGCAACGGCTTGTCTCCTTTCTACAGGGTCGGGGACAGAGGGTAGCGTTAGGGGAGCAGACGTCCCAGAGTATGCTGATGACACCCAGCTATATCTGTTGTTGGGCGGCCGGTCCGACTCCAGCCCAGATGACCTGGAGCGGGCGCTTCAGGACGTGGGCTGGCTGGCTGGCTTAGACTGAGCCGATTGAAATTGAATCCAATGAAGACAGAGGTCCTGTGCCTGAGTCGGAGCAGGTCAGGGGTAGGGATCCCACTACCCACTGCCATTGGTGCCAGCATCGTGGGTTAGGAGTCTGGGATTAGGCAGTTGGTTCCCTTCCTCGAATGCAATGACCTAGCAACAGTGATCCATGCAATGGTCACCTCGAGATTAGACTACTGCAACGCTCTCTACATGGGGCTGCCCTTGTCCCAGATCCGGAGGCTGAAGCTAGTGCAGAATGCTGCAGCCAGGCTGCTGATGAGTCTCTCTACACAGGACTACGTCCAGCCTGTGCTGAGGACACTGCACTGGCTGCCTATAGCATACCGGATTCGGTTCAAGGTGCTGGTTTCAACCTTTAAAGCCCTATATGGTCAGGGGCCTGCCTCCTTGAGGGACCGCCTTTCCCCACATGTGCCCCAGAGAGCACTGAGGTCAGAGTCGCAACACCACTTGACCCTCCCTGAAATAATAAATAAATAAAAATATATGAATAGATAAGATATATTATTTGTAGGGATGGGAAGAACTGGCGCAGGAAGTAAAGTTCGTCACAAATTTTGGCCGGTTTGTGGTTCACAAAGTGATGTTCGTGGAAGGGCGACTGGCACAAACATTTCATGAACTTTGGTGCTGTTCATGACGGTTCATGAATGAATACATTTCCAAACAGACTGTCTCCGCTCAATTAAACTGTTTACAAAACTCCAAGGCAGCAGGGGAGTGGAATTCTCCAGCCTTGGAAACACCAATTGGAGTCCTCCAAAGCTTAACAGGCACTGCTGCCTGCCAATAACAGAGTTCCCATTCTGCTCTATGGGTTAAGAAAGCTATATATCACAGCTTCACACTCTCACCTCTTTGGGTTGTTGACAGTTACACAGAGAGGCAGGAAACTTGTTAAAAGCAGACTAGCAGAACACATTCATTTATTCCCTTCTGATTGTGAACTCGTCTCCCCTGTTGGGGTTTGGGTGTTAGGGGGACCCAGGGCTCATGGTCACACAAGAGAGGCTGGGCCAGATGACAGTTTTGTGTGACTAGTACTTAAGGAGATCAGTGTTGGCAGGCTCAGGGGGCTTGGTGAGGTACTCCCTCACCATCACCTCTGCCAAATCCTCCATCATTGCATGCCTGGCATCCCCGCCACTGCTGACCTCCCAGTTCACTACTGACAACCAGTAGTGGGCCTTCTCCCTGGTTGGGCACTTTCAGGCAGAGGTGCTGGGCTGCTGCTCCTTCTCCTCCCCAGCCTCTTCCACCCACTATTCCCTCTGGAAATACACTTTTCTTGGACCAAGAGAGAAAGACACAAAATTGAAGACACAAGCATATGACCAGGGCAGAAGATATTTGAAAACAAGGCCTCTGTATTTTATCCTTGCCTTGAGTTATTGAGATTTCTTATAAAAATTTTAATTGGCCTATTTTCAGTATTTATTGGAGCTAATGTGCAATATATGTGTTCGACCACTGAGGAAGGTCAAATTGGCCCAAATGCATATGGTCATGGTCACATGTTTTCTGCTTGATACCTATGTATGATTTTTACCCTGTTTTGAGGCTACTATTGGTCCTTTTGTCTGTTTTTTAAATCTAATTTGTAATAAATACATGTATTTATATGTTTTTAATTGATAGTATTTGGCCCTTATATTTGCGGAGAACAGGTGGCTACAGGGCGGAGGCCAGCACCCAGTCAAGCTCTTGAATCATGGAGATGACTTGCCCCAGATTGGCCATATGGGCACACAGCACGTTGATGGAGTCCTGGAAAGGCTTGAGGACACTCAGTCATTTGGGAGAGGGTCAGCCAGTCATTGGAGCTGATGCTGAGCTCCTCTTCCCCATGCAGGATGGTCATGGAGAAGATGACATCCTGAGTGGCGCTCTTCTGCTTCACCAAACTCTCAATCAAGGCAAAGGTGGAGTTCCTCATCCCCCCTCCCCCTGCTTCTTGTGCAGCAGAAGGGCAGACTTGATACTGCACGAGAAGTGGACGACTAGGTGCCAGCAGGTCTCAAGCAAGGACCACATCTCGGGATGGGGGCAGCATTCCAGGTGGCTTTGACAATGCTTCCCAGCCCCATAGCATCCTCCACCACCAGCTGAAGTGTGTGCACCAGGCAGACGATGCCCTTGAGGCACACATGGTTCACCTCTGCCAGCATGTCAGCACCAGTCTCCATGACCATGTAGCCACAGACGATGTTGCCGCTGCCCACCCACTCCTTCAGGCTACTCTGTATCACAGGGCGGGCGATGTTTTGTGCCATTCAGTTTGCATCCATCTCCTGCACATGGAGCAGAACCACTCTGAAGCCTGGTGGGAGGACTCTCCCCACCTGGGGTCTGAGCCATGCCCCGACTGTCCTGCTGGCTGCTGCGAAGTCCACAGTTCTGCCTTGCACTCTGGAAACCTGAGTCCTGCACAATGGAGCAGAGCTGGCCATCCACAGCAATCATCTTGCTGACGAGACGAGTGACTGCTTCCTGGGCTTTCCATCTAGCCCTTTTGACCACTTGCATCTCTCTAGACATGGGTGTGGCACATCTGGCACTCTGCCACACAGGAGTCGCAGGGAGGGTGCAAAAATGTTTCCAAAATGTGCCCCCCCCCAAATCACTGCTGTCAGAGTCCTCTTCTCCAAAGAGTGTTAGCAACCAATAGTGTCTCCCAGTAGTGCTAACAACTATTTCGCCTCTGTGGAGAGCCCCAGGAACAGATCAAGGAATGGAGGGTCTGAGACCCCTGGTGATTACCTGCTAGAGCTGGACTCCAGTGGCCTGGCAGATGGGTTTGGTGGCCAGGGATGGGGGGCCTGTGGTATGCAGGGGGTGGAGGACTTCTTCCCCCCACGACAAGCACCCTTTGCACCCACTTTGACCCTCATGGTACACAGAGGTGTTCAGGAATTTGAAGCAAGCAGAGGAGTGGCTTTTAACATTTTGTTATGCATAAACCATATTCTGTAATACTGGGAGCAATCCTGAGAGCTTGTTTCAAAAGCCACTCCTCTGCTTGCTTCAAATGCCACTCTTCTGCTCCCCTTGCTTGCATGGTGTGGCTAGGGTGCCTGCCAAGCTGTCATGGGGTTACTTTGGGGAGTTCCCCTGTTGGAACTCTGGTGGATGTCTTCCTTTCTGTCCTTCAGAACCTGCCTTTGGAGACTTGGGGGGAGGGGTGCTGCGACCATAGGGGGGATGCTTGCCTTGCTTCCAAAGTCTAGCATGGGGGAGGGTCTGCCCAGATGAAATTTGCCTGTGAGTTTGGTGTCACTGGCTTGTTTCTGAGCTGTTCCATAGACTCCTGTAACTGCAGCTGTTTCTTTCCCAGACACTGGGGAGACCCTTTCTGGGGGTCCATATCTGGGACCCCAGAAATGTAATCCCCCCCCCCCACTTGGAGAGATTGGAGAGATTGTAGAGGAGTGAGCAGCAGGGTGAGGTTCCCTGTGCATTTGTTTTGTGTGTGGCTTGCAGGGAGTCCATTCTATACACTTTTGAATCTGTGCCTGACATTTCCCCTGAAAGCACTTTCCTGGCTTGACCTTAGTCCTGTTGGGTTTGCACTGCCGCACTGGCACTGGTTCTGCTGGGCACATTACACTGGTTCTGCTGGGCTTGCAAAAATGCCCTCCCCCTTCAGTTTCTACTGCAGAGGTTCTCTGGGACTCTGATTCTATTCTAGGTTCTCTGGGACTCTGATTCTATTGCCCTTGCTTTTTTTTGCTGTTTTTCCCCTCTATTGGAAACAATGAAGGATGGGGGCACCTTCTTTTGGGGGGCCCTAATTTGGACCCCGTAAATCTAATCCTAACCAAATGTGGAGGGCAGGTAGAGGAGAGTCAACCAGAAATTGTAAGTTGGGTGTCTCTAGATTGCACATGATCCATTCTATACACTCCTGAACCTGCACCTGTCATTTCCCCAGAAAACACTTTCCTGGGGGCACCTTCTTTGGTGGGCCATAACTCAGATCCCGTACATCCAACCCTCACAAATCTTGGAGGGCAGGTATAGGAGAGTCACCTGGAGATCCCCTGTGAATTTGGTGTCTCTAGCATGCCGTGGGGGGATCCTACTGCATCACAAACTAAACTGGTTCTTTTAGTGCCAAAAAGCTTGTCATGGTTTGTGGTTTGCGAATTGGACATGCCAGGAACCAAAGTACATTTTACCAGTTCATGCCCATCCGCAATTATTTGTCTATTTTTAAACATATGGAACGCCTAATGTACTGTGGTAGTGGAAACAGTTTAGTCATGGTAATATATCCTGTGCTCATATACTCCACTCATATACTCCCTCCTCCTTTTCAAGGCCTGCCCCCTTCCCTTCTATGTTCTATTTGTATACTGTAAGTCAATTAGTAATGTTCAATTTAGTGCAAACCATATATATTGCTACTGCATCTGAACCAGCGAACTATGGTTTGTAGCCCTGGTTTGGAGGACATTCACAGGTTTTTAAAAATCAGATTTAACAACAAACTATAGTTTGCACTACACTGGAAGTCTCTAATTGACTTGCAATGTCTAAAAGGAGGAAGGAAGAGGCACTGCATAAGCATAAAGCTTGCTCATGTAGATCTAAAACATGAACCAATCCAAAGAGTGAAGCAAGCAATGTAATATTATGCACAAAACCCTCTTTTCCATCCCAACAACCAACCGATCACAGAATAAAATTTTTACCATCCACTTATCCCGAACATTTTGTAGTCCAACACTACGCAGTCTCTATCGGATGTGCTCTATAATTATACAGTGGCACCAGCCCTAGAAAAGCAGCACATCTACGATTTAGGCTGAGTTTTGTTAGGACTTGTGTGCATCAATCCAGGGAATCTGGTCTTAGGAAGCCACATGGCAACTTGGCTGATCCCTACTAAGCCACATTACAGGCCAGGAAATATTCAGCATCCTTGTAAATACTGGTAGAAGAATATTGAGCAAACCCCCGTATTGCAACATGTAGCTGCTCTGATCAAAATGACTGACAAGGCATAGCTTAACAATGGGAGAAGCTCCCAGGAGAAGCCATTATGTAATCAATGTACTTGGGGAGTACACAGCATTTGGTTATCTGACTTGCTCTCCTTGGAATGACCAGGTAAGTATGTCTGCAGTCAGTTTAAGTAGGGCTGCTTAAAGCCAACACAGGTCCCGATAACTTTATTTCTTCTGGGACTTCCCTTTCTTACCACCCAGACCCAACCCAAATATTATATGAAAACAAATTACATGACTTGCCTGATTCCACGGATGACCACTCCCCCTCTATTTGTCCTTGTAATATTTCCCCTCAATATCCCTCAGTCTGACTTTAAATACTCAACCTGCTGTTGGTGACATGTTTAGCTCACAACATACAATATTACTTGTAGTTGTAACCAATGCTCCCTCTAAGCTTTGGAGTCTTGTGAGGAAAAATTCTACTTTGTGAGCTACTGGCATATAAAAATTGTGAGCGAGCGATTTGGCTACTGCATAAATTAGTTTGCTCTGGAGCCATCCTTCCTGAGCTAAGACAAAAATCTGTGAGGCTGGAGGCTAAAAAACTGTGAGGTAGCTCACTCTAACTCAGCTTAGAGGGAACACTGGTTGTAACCATGTCATGTAAAATGAGAAAAAGGACTAGAAGGATCAAAAAGGATAAGAAAATGACAGACCACAATAAATGTAGACTAAAACCCAAGAACCAGAAATGTAGCTGATCTAGTCCAACCTTCTTTTCTTATTCATGCATTTCTGATTTCTCTGGCTGCCTCCTTTCTTAGGGCTCCTTTCTTTTCTTCACCCATTCTTCTTTAGTTGCCTCTTTAGTCTTTTATGCTCAGGACCTTTTCTGCAGGCTCTTATTCCTCGGACCACTGCCTGCTCATCAGGACTTCCACAGAATGTCCTGTCCCTAAGCCCCCTCATGTGAAATCAACACTGTGAACAAATTACTGCTGGAGATTTCACACAACCACCACCTCAATGCTTTATCACGTTACCAAAGAGGTTTCAGGGCAAAAGCTGCAAAAGGGATCCAAGTGGGTGGCAAGTATTGCCCACTCCCACCTGGAAGGGTTTCTTTCATACTTTTCATACCTAAGAGGTTTTTGATTTTACTGTTTGCATGCAACAGCAATTTTTTTTCAAGCACTTAAAATATAATGGAGGGTTTTAATTGAAGTTCTTAGTCTCTTCAGAGGAAAATAAAATAAATCCCTTTGATGCTGCTTCACTTTCCTAGGATGGAAAGCCCCTTTTGACTATCAGCTGTGCTAAATGAATGAAGGAATCTAATTGTTCTCAATTTTGCCAAAGTGTTTGCTTTAGATACAAGAACCATCATGTCCTTGAACCACTTTAGTTTGTAAAGAGCTGGTATTCCATTCAGTGCCATCAAGACTTCAGTGCATCTAAATGTACAATAGGTTATACGCATAGTTCTTGCACTGATTACACCTTTATGCCTGGAGTATTGCACCAAACAGAGAAATGTAATTACATGTACGGCTGTTCCTATGCGGGGATATTTCCCTGCATGGACAACAGAAAGCCCCCAGAGCAAAAACAAATATTCATACAACAACATGCCCAACTGGGGCATGACACATCTGGCTCCCATCCCCCCCCCCCCCATTTACCCTGGAGTAAATATAAACCTCATTTCTCCTGAAATAAAGGGAAAACTTAAGTATGGCTGCCAATGGAACTACTATAGGGAGGGGGCAGAGCTAAGTTCAGTTTTTAAAATGGCAGTCTTTAGGTAGATGAGTTTAGCTATTGTGCAGCACTTGAAATGATGACTGCCTGCTAAATTATTCCTCCAGAATAATGCTAATCCACACATTTTTGAAATAAGGGCCCTCTACAGGCCAGCTGGAAATTCTGCTTATGAAACCATTCACTGTTGACATACTAAGAACCAATGAGAACTCAGCATGTATTCCAAATGCCTTTATAATGTACATATCAAGGAGGCAGAAATAAACACTATTCCTTAGAGAATCCTTTTGTGCATGGATGAACAAAATTAACAAAATCCAGATTAAAACACTGACAGAGGCATTTCAATAAGGATTAAAGAAAGGATCCACATTTTGAAAGACAATAACATAACTCGGCATATAAAAGTAAAGGAGATGACACTGATAACTGCTGCATATTCCTATTGTGAAATATAGCAATAACCAAACCAAAACTAAGATTCCTTTCTTCATGGTTTATAGTTGTTGGTGAAAGATGTGCAAAATAAATGAATTTTTCCCACGTGGCTATAAAAACAACTCTTATGAGGCATTAAGATCATAACAATGCAGCCCACAAACCAAAGACAGGAAGTAAAGTGTCACCTAACTTTAAAGAGATTTTCTCATGGGAAAATCTATAGCTATGTACCCCAAGAATATTATATAGCATTTATTTCCTGGAATCCTGGTTTTTAAGTTGTATTAGCAAGATGAGTTAAAAGTGTATTTCTGAGATATAGTTTTTATTTCCTAAGATCCTACCAACCAATACATATTTTGCTTTTACGAGGTGCTGTTGTATAGGCTCAGTTCTCACATGCATACATGATCCTTGGATTTTTGCATTCACTCTGCCTAGATTCGCTCCTTTACTTCCTCCTTCTTGGGAAACCATAGTTTGTAATTATACCTGAACCAGGCAAACTATGTGCTGTTGTTTTAAACACAATTGATGGTTTGTCTGGTTTACACGGAACAGCAAACTGTGGTTTGGTGAGGAAAAAGTAAAGGGGGGGGAGGAAGAAAGTGTGCACGAGTTAAAAAGTGACTTACAATGTGAGTCCACTGAAGTCTTTTATGATTGCAGCCTTGGAAGATCAACAATGTTATATTTCAACCAACAATTGTGCTATTATCAACATTACAGACACATGCATTCAGTTTCAGTGCTATCTGATGCAGAGTTACCCCAGTCTAAAACCATTTAATTTCAAACTTCTTAGAATGGAGTTACTCTGCATAGGATTGCACGGTTTGACACACCAAAGGGTCATCATTTGAAACTGAGCTGCTGTCAAGAATGCTATCTTTGGCTCCATCTTTAAAATGTGGAATGATATTTAATCTTGCCTTGAAGAATTACAAATTATTATCAACCATTCTGATATATTTTGCCCAACTAGACAAGCCTTTAGTTTGCCAGGGAATTTTAAGCAAGTAACTTTGCTGAGCAGAATGCTCTTATTCAGTTGTTCTTTACACTGGTAAGAAGTTTGCATTCTTCCCTTTTAGTTGCACAGTGGGGGGAAACCCAAAAGATATCCACTGGTGCTTTACCTGCAAAGATTGCCAATAGCCTGGAGAAAAAAATGTCCTGCCTCTTTAACAGATGAAACTTTTCTTGGAATGGAGGCAAACAGCACCACCTGGTAAATAACATCCCATGAGTCTCTATTAAGAGGAGAGGCCATTTTTTTTCTCCACCTGTTGGCAAACCTGACATTGCCATGAATGTGAAAGCCTCTACAGACTGCTGTCACCATCACTCATTGCCTGCAAAGGAGGGACTCTCTTTGCTAATAAATAATACCGCCACAAAAGATGAATTACATAGATTGGGAGTTAACGTTTTGCAGCAATCACCTGAATCAATAAGAACAATGGAGGGGACTGCTTATCTCCTGTTTCTCTGTTACCAAAATGCTTTCAGGAGCCACATGATGCTATTTGACTAAGCTCATTTAATGTACCATATCAGTACCCCACTAAGAAGTAGAAAAAGAGAAAACCATGTTACCACTTTGGGTAGAAAGAGGATATAGTGGAATCCGTGGTTCGCCTAGTGTGTTTGCCAGTCTTCGTCTGGAGTATGGTGAAAGCAGAGATGGACTTGGAAGGCAGGAACTGGAGCTGGCCTACAAAAGGAAAGCTACATTGTAATTTCCTCAATCAGATACAAGAGACAAAATGCAAAACATTCACTGACAGCAAAATGATTATTAGATCAATGCAGAAGTAGGTTTCTCTTGAAGACACGAACAGAAACTTTTAAACAGTTTGCTTTTTGAAAAGATTTTGAAAAACTACCTGAAAAGCAGATAAATTAAAAGATAACTGCCTCCATCCTGCTTTCTAGAGAAACACACCAAGACTTCCTGTTGGCAGTCTTTTTTGTTTTAATTGTTATATCAACATTGTGGTCGGCAAGCTGCAAAGTAATAAATATGTCTATCTATTATAGACAAAAAGATCTCTGTATTATTATATAGCGATGACTTAAGGCCAAACGACATGTGATACTTGTATGGTTGCCAGCTGATGCCTGGCACCCAGTGGGAGACTGGGGGCAGAGACATGGGGGACACTGCTAAATTAATGGTGTTATGGTCCAGGGCAAACCTGTAAGAGATGTCATGCCTCTCTAGGATTCAGCGGAAACCTGAATCCAAGAGCGGTGTCACAGTGATTTTTGTATTACTTTCCTCCTCCTCACCACTGCTTGGTAGGCTGGTAACAGAAGGTGCCCCACTATAGAGAGAGACCTGGCAACTCTGGATACTTGGAATCTGCAACTGGATCACCTAATTGTAATTTAGGCTCCAAAAGCAGTCTCAGGAGAGTCAATACTAATCAGGGTTGCAGGTCTCCAATGGAAGCGTTAATATTTTTCCTCTGTGGCTTTTTTCAAGAGACATTCCCCCTTACCCAAACTGATATAGGAGTTACAAAGTTTAATTTTGGGTATAAGCTTTCGTGTACACCTATACCAAGTGTGCATGCACACGAAGCTTATACCCAGAATTAAAGTTTGTTGGTCTTAAAGGTGCCACTGGACTCAAACTTTGTTCTATTGCTTCAGACCAACATGGCTACCCACATGTATCTGATACAGGACCTAGTAGGGATAATAAAAAAGAAAGGTACAATATGATAGTCTGTCTTTTTCTCTGACTGGCTCTTATAGCAGCTTGGGGTGGGACATTCTCTCAAGGAAACATCATAGAGGCAAACCTTTAAGCCCTCTGGACCCCACTAATCTGGACCCAATCCAAACTGCGCCCCCCCCTTTGGCTGCTTTGTTGAGCTTCTCATCAGGAGAACCTCAATTGCCATGTAGCTTGGCCATTAGTTGTACTGATATTTTAATTTTGAGCCCAGTGGCACCTCTAGGACCAACAAAGTTATATCTTGAATAAAACTTTGTTGGTCTTAAAGATGCCACTGGACTTTGTGCTGCTTCAGACCAATATGGCTACCCCCCCCGAATATATTTTAATTAAGTTCAAGATGTCTCTCAAAAGATTTAATTTCTTTTCTGTCAGAGTTCTTAATTTTATTTATTTAAAATACTTCAAACCTACTATTCTAGTGGTAATGTTTTAAAACAAAAAGTCAAATGACAATAACCAATTACTGGAAAGAATAGAACATTAAATGTTCAGCACTGAAACTGTTAAAGGCCAGATTAGCAAAACAGCAATAAGCAGAAACAAACACAGGACCAAGGGGAAAGGATTGCTTTCACCAAGAGTTGCCAACCTTGAGGCCTCCTGGAATCACGGCTATTTTTGGGCAGGAACGCACAGGAACAGAGTTCTGGCTGGCTCCCAAGTTGGCCACGCCCAGCAGGAACTCATTAGCATAATAGGCCACACCCAACATCAGAAACTCATTAGGATTGGCTACAATTAGGGGTGTGTGGCCTAACATGCAAAGGAGTTCCTGCTAAAAAAAAAAAGCCCTGGGTTTTGTCAACAAACAAGGTAAAGAGAATAAGAAGCAAAAGGTGGGAAAACTCCGCTCTCCCCAAGCACAACTCCCAAATGTCCAGGAATTTCCCAAGCCAGAGCTGGCAATCTGGCTTTCATCTGGTTCCTAAAAGGGCAACACGGATTGGTGCCAGGCAAATACATCTGGGGAGATGTTTCAGAGGCATGGCATAACAGGAAAGAACACACACTGTTCCCAGGCCCCATCCACTTATTTTATCTTTACCACTTCTCCACAAGGTGTGCCGAACTGTATTAAAAATACATTTTAAACATTTAAAATCAGTAACAGCCAGACAATCAATAAAAACAGTGGAACTGTAAAATAAACAAGGGAAAAAAATACAGACTATGCTTCCAATAGGCAGTTTAAAAGAAAACATAAATTGATTTTGTCTTGGGTAGTCCAGGAAAAAAGCAAATTACAAAAACCAGTTAAGAAATTGTCTGTTTGAACAGTCAAATTTTCACATACTGAATCAACTTTAAAATGCTAGGTGCTGTTGAGCCTACAGCTGTGATGAGGGCACTTGACAACTGAAACACAACCTCAGAAAGGCCCCTGTCTCTGGCTGTCAGCTGTTTCAGGCAATGGGGGTATGATGACTGGGAATGATGATGGGATATAATGATGGTGACAGCCAGGTGGTTAACTGGGGGACAGGCCAATATGGGGGGAGACTTTTCTTGGACCGGTTTGAGTTTTTACTTCTTAACCATTCATTGGACTGGTACTGAGTGGCCTGTTTAACTGAATATCTTGGCCACCATTTTTTCTCGGGGAAAAATCCAGTTTCCTGGGGGGAGGGGGGAGAACACCTCAAAACATTCAAATGCATCTAACTAGCTTAAATATTTCTGTGCTTCTCAAACACTTCTTTGATTTGTCAGAGGAAGCGGAGAGAATCAGGTTGTTCCTGCTTTTAAAATATTCAATGCTATGAACGAAGCAGTGGTGCCCTGTGGTATTCAAATGTTGTTGTTGTAAAGTTCAAGAACTCAGAATTGTTCAAAACAAATTCTTGAACTTTTGCTTAGCCTCTCTTTGCTTTACTTAGCCTCTCACCTACTACACCTCCCTAAACTTCTTGGAACTGAGAAATATATTATTCAGTACTTGGAACCCTGTAATGAAGAATTCTGGGAAGGGGCTGTGACTCAGTGGTAGAACATGTTTTGAATGTAGAAGGTCCCAGGTTCAACCTTCAGTCAAAGGTTCTCAGGTAAGAGGTGGTGGGAATTACCTTTCTCTGCCAAGACCCTGGAGACCTTCTGCCAGTCAGAGTAGGCAATACTGAGCTAGATGGATGAATAGTCTAGCTCACTACATCCTCATTGATAACCCTCTAAATCCTTGAATTATGCCTATTACAACAGTCTTTATAATATAGGTTTGGTTAGCTGAATGTAACCAAAGGGCTGAGGTTAAATTTAGGATTACTTCCTACTACCCAATTCCTTCATGTCATTATGTACATTTATAACTGTGATCAGTGGAGCTAGCAAAACTGCCACAGCAATCACGGAGACAATTGCTGCCATCTCATATATCACATATTTCACACTAGCCTTTAGCCATGAGTTTATGGCCCTGCCACATAGGACTGAATGGAAGAATCTCTGCCTTCCTGCCTGCTGTGATCAAATGGCTAAGGGTGAACACGTTGAAATGGAATCCAGGGAAGGCAAGAGGTGATGCTGGCTGAGGTCCTAGGGGGCACTATGTTTCCCAGATTTTATGGGGTTCAGCTGACCCTCGATGACTCAGTTAAGAGTCTGGGGGGGTCATATGTGCAAAGATGAAGAAAAATTGGGCTACACTCAGCAATGTGCCAGCAATCCAAAAAGGAAAAATGCCAGGTAATAGGTGACTGGTTTATTATCATACAAAGCCCCTACGTGTTTCACCATTTAGGCTTTGTCAGGGGGAATCACAGAATTCACCTTGTGCTGGAACTGACCACAACAATTAAATTCTTTTATACTTGCCTATAGTCTTCCTTGGCTTAGGACACACATATATCCAAGACTTCCTCTCTCAATATGCCCAACTGTGACAGCTTCATTCATCTGCCCAAGGCCTTTTGAAGGTGCTGCTTTACAAACAGATTAGATCAGCAGCTGACTATGCCTGAGTATTCTCAGTGGTGATGACCCCCATTTGGTGTAATAAAGTACCCGGCAAGATTAGGAAGCCTTTAAATTATTTTATATTTGCCTATAGTCTTCCTTGGCTTAGGACTCATATATATCCAAGACTTCCTCTCTCAATCTGCCCAACTGTGACAGCTTCATTCATCTGCCCAAGGCCTTTTGAAGGTGCTGCTTTACAAACCGATTAGATCAGCAGCTGACTATGCCTGAGTATTCTCAGTGGTGATGACCCCCATTTGGTGTAATAAAGTACCCGACAAGATCAGGAAGCCTCCCACCACTAGTATAGTTCCACAGAATGTGTAAGAGGGATTTGTAAAGAAAGCAGACTAAAAATGAAGCAATTAATTAACACAAGTAAACTGCTCCTTTGAATTGAAGATAGTGGTTCTTAATTTCTAATCTATGACTGACCACAAAACATGCAACATTATCATTAAATGCCCCCCCAAGCAGCAGGTAACATTTAGGACAAAAAAGAGGGCCCCAGGCAAAGCAAATTCATTTATATAGGTATATATGGTATATTTAGGGGCAGCAGTGTCTCAGAGGTTAAGATGCTGAGTTTCGGACTGGAAGGTTGGTAGGCTGGCAGTTCGAGACCCTAGTGTCACATAATGGAGTGAGCTCCCGTCTCTGGCCTCGTGCCAACCTAGCAGTTTGAAAGCAAGAAATTGCAAGTAGATAAATAGGTAGCACTTCGGTGGGAAGGTAACAGTGTTCTGTGTGCCTTGGCGTTTAGTCATTCTGGCCACATGACCACGGAGAAGTCTTTGGACAGCCCTGGCTCTTCGACTTGGAAACAGAGATGAGCACCGCCCTCAAGAGTCGGATTTGACTGGCTTTCATTTTCTCTGGGAGGCTCCCCTCACCCTCCGCAATGGTGCTTTGGAGGTCATGAGAAAAGGTGAAATATGGGGAAGATCAACCTCTGGGAGCTCCCTGCACTCATGGAAGCTGGGATTGGCCATTTACATACTGGTTACCTGCCCCAGGTTCAGTGCTGTTGGGAAGTGGGTTTTGTTCCTGCTTCTACACAGCATCATGGTGCATTTGTGAAGTTCCCAGGGTCGCTTTCCTTCTTATTGTTCTAAAACCTGCTTTGCTGTGAAGCTTTAGGAACATTTGCAGTAAAGCCTAGATGACTGCTGGGGGGTGGGAGTCTGGATTTTCCCCATCCACATGACAGCCATTTCCTTTGCTCTTGATCCCAAGGTGGCCATTTCCACCAGGGGGCTTTAAAAAACACAAACATGGCAATTCATATCATTATGTTGATATAACATAATCTGTTTAACAGATTATGTGAATTTTCAGATTTTATTTCTTTTAAACATAAGTCTCTAGCACCTTTTGTTGTGGAAATATAAGGGGAAAGGCATATCTTTGGAATGAAAAGGGCTAGAAACTACAGTAACATAGAGCTGGAAGCAACCCCAAGGGTCATCTAGTCCACCACCCTGCATAATACAGGAAGTTCACAGCTACCTCCCCCCTCCCCCAATGACCCCTGCTCTATGCCCAGAGGAAGGCAAAAAAACTCTAGGATCCCTAGGCCGATAAGAAAGGGCTACAAGAGCTGAGCACTGACTCATACCTTCTTGCCCTCCTTCTTATCTGCCTAAATCCATAGTGAGTCATAGAATCAGTATTGCTGTCAAATGGCCAGCTAGCTTCTGTTTATAAAAACCTCCAAAGGAGAGGTCACCACCTCCCGAAAAAACCTGTTCCACTGAGGGACTGCTGTAACTATCAGGAAATTCTTCCTAATGTTTAGCCAAGAACTCTTTTGGTTTAATTTCAGCCCATTAGTTCTGGTCCAACCTTCTGAACAGAAAACAACTCTGATCCATCCTCTGTATGGCAGCTCTTCAAATACTTGAAAATGGCCATCATATAACCTCTCAATTATTTCCTCCAGGCTAAAAATACCTAGCTCCTTCAACCTTTCCTCATAGGATTTGGTCTCCAGACCCCTCACCATCTTTGTCACCCTTCTCTGGACTTGCCCCAGCTTATCAACATCCTTCTTTAACTGTGGTGCCCAAAACTGAATGCAGTACTCCAAGTGAGGTCTAACATGAGCAGAGTAAACTTATACAATCACTTTGCATGATCTAGGCACTATATTCCTGTTGATGCACCCCAAAATCACATTTGCTACCACTTCACACCACTGATTCATGTTCAGTATATGATCTACTAAGACCCCTACATCCTTTTTATATGTGCTACTTACCAAGACAAATCTCCCTATCCTATAACTATGAATTTGATTTTTCCAGCCTAAATGCACAACCTTACATTTATCTGTGTTGAAATTCATTGTTAAGTTTTAGCCCAGTTTACCAGACTGTCAAGATCATCCTAAATCTTGACTGTGCCTTCTGTTATGTTTGCTACCCTTCCCAATTTAGTAGCATCTGCAAATTTAATGAGCATCCCCTCTATTCTTTCATCTAAGTCATTTATAAAGATGTTAAACAACACAGGGCCCAGGACAGATCCCTGAGGCACTCCACTTGTCACTCCTTTCCAAGAGGATGAGGAACCATTAATAAGCAGTCTTTTTTGGATGCAATCTGTCAACCAGTTACAAATCCACCTAAGAGTAACAGGATTCAAACCACTACTTGTCAACAGGAATATCACGTGGAACCTTATCAAAAAAAGCGTTACTGAAATCAAGATAAACTGTCTACAGCATTCCCCTGATCCAGCAAAGTAGTTAAGTTAAAAAGAAGTTAAGGTTAGGTTGACACGATTTTTTTCTTGAGGAACTCATGCTGGCTCTTAGTAATCACAGTCATCTTTTCTAAATGCTCAAGGACTGACTGACGGATTGGTAGTTACCTGGGTCTTCCTCCTTCCCCTTCTTGAAGTCGAGGACAACATTTGCTGGTCTCCAGTCTTTTGGTACCTTACCTGTTCTCCAAGAATTCTCAAAAATAATGGACAGAGGCTCCAAAATTATATCAGCAAGCAATTCATCCAGCCTTGAGGACTTGGTTTCAGTTTGGTGTAGTGGTTAGGAGCACAGACTCTAATCTGGGAGATCCAGGATTGATTCCCCACTCCTCCACATGCAGGTGCTGGTGTGACCTTGGGTCAGTTACAAGTTCTTTCAGAGCTGTTCTCTCAGGAGCAGTTCTTGAAAGAACTCTCTCAGCCCCACTCACCTCACAAGGTGTCTGTTGTCAAGAGGGGAAGGGAAAGGACATTATAAGCGGCTCTGAGATGCCTTTGGGCAGTGAAGGGCAGGGTATAAATCCCTCCTCCTTTAAATAAGTTTGGTGTTTATGTACCACACCATGCCTATTTGAGGCTGCAATTCCTTTCCTTCTTCATGTGTTCTCTTTTTGCCAGGTTGAGCGCTGTTTCCCTTGCATGAGACGACTGAGGCAACATATGCATCAAGCAGTTCCATTCGCTCTTCATCATCTGTTAAAATTCCACTTTCCTCTGCCCACAGTGGGCCTACCATTCCTCATTCTTTTTCTTGCTCTGAGCATCACCAAATAACCCTTTTTTATTCTGTTTAGCATCTCTTGCTAGCATCTCAAAATGAACTTTAGCTTTTCTAACACTCTCTCTACAACAGAGTTGCCAGGTTCCCTGGTCAATCCAGCAGGGGGATTTGGGGGTGTTCTGGGGGGTGGGCAGGGATTCTCCCAAGCCCTGCCACAAACCCATGGCCATGGCATGGGGAAGGGCTTCCCTCAGTGGCCAGCTGGCTGGGGGCAGATTTGAGCCCCCAGGAGCGGGGGAACCCCCACCCAGACCTGGGGGCTGACAACCCTACTCTACAAGCACTGGCTGTTTGTTTATACCCATTGTTGGTTATATGGCCCTCTTTCCATTTCCTAAATGTGTAGAGACTAACTTATTTGAAAATGAAAGCTGGGAATTCAGTGAACCTGATACAAAGATTTCTTTAAAAAAAAAAAAGCCCCGGTGACTGGGGGGGGTGTGTATGTGTGCGCATATAGGTGTCGCCTGTGCTTTACTTGATAGGAAGAAAAGGAGTGAGGCTTGCTTGCCCTCTAGCTTTGCAGCAGTCAGGGTCCAACCCAGCAGTATAGTAAGGGTTCTCATACTAGCCCCTTGCTATAACTGTAGGCATCTTCAAACAGACTTCAGTTTAATAGTTGCTGTTTGTTTCCTTCCTACTTAGTTTCATTTATTTATTTTTTTAATTTGCAGATTGACCCTGGTATTCCAGGATAAAAGCCAAAGAGAAGAAAGGTTCAATGAATTATTACCCTTGGCAGGCAAGCCGCCATGCAGTCAAGAAGCCTGTCACAGTTCCATCTATATTCCTAAAGATCAAATCTCCCGATATTTCCTTGGCATGAGAGAATATGACATCCTAGCCCCAATACTCTCATTCTTCAGAACCAGTGAAGAGCTATCAATATGGGAACTTCTAGCTGATCTGTGAAAGTCTTATTGATGCATCTCAGTGCCTCTCTTGGTCTCTCCAGGTTGGCAACCTTAGCCACAAGGGCATGAACCTGTTCCCTGAGAACTAACTCTTTGTACCAATCATATACCTGCAATTTGTACAAAATGCTGGACACCCCTCCATGATTTCTACTGGTTTCTGACTGGGTGGGGTTTTTTTTCTCTCAACATCTTAAAGGAAAATTTTTATTGGGCACTATTCAGTTATCCATGACTGAAAGGAACAAGGTCTACTGCCATGGCTACTTTGCCCTATTGCCGAATTCACATTAACTCCCTTGCTTCTTACCCTTTTTCAGATCCTCTGCTGCTATGACATTTTGACTACAGGGCTCATTTGCACACTACCATTAACCCTGTGTGGGAAAAATAAAGGTGTCCTTTCTTCTCAGGACTCTGGGTTGGAGAAGGGAGGTAGAGGTGATTTAAGATTATGGTCTCCTGTACTCATCCACATAATATGAATTAGAGATGCATAACTGTCTTTAAAACTACTTGTTCTCCTGGTAAACTTTTACAATCCAAATTTAAAGCATGACTTATATCACAAAATCCCAGTATATGTGAAGAAGGCCTGTAGAGGGAAGGGGATACCAGTTTCCCTGCCCCCAATGTACATCACCGTGCCCCTTGAAAATCTACTCTGGTAAGTCTCAGGCCACTCTGGAGCTTGCTTTTAATAAATATGGTAGATTGAAGAAGGGAGAAGTCAATGACCCCATAATACCACTGCATATGGAAGTGCATTCTGCTTATGTAGTGCAGTATTTGGATATAGTATGTTTGTGCACTGTATTGTATTGTGCACTGTATAGTATTGCGGGCACTGTTGGTGCCTCCCAATGGGCTGCGTCCCCAATGTGATGACATCTTATGTTATTACTTGTTAGATACAAATCTGCATGATTAGAGACAGAAAAGCCAAATGCAGATATAGAAGAGAAGAAGAAGAGATTGGATTTATACCCTGCCCTTCACTACCTGAAGGAGTCTCTACCTGAAGGAATGGCTTGCAATCTCCTTTCTCTTCCCCTCCCCACAACAGACACCCTGTGAGGTAGGTGGGGCTGAGAGAGCTCGTTAGAACTGCTCTTTCAAGAACAGCTCTGACAGAACTATGGCTTGCCCAAGGCCATCCAGCAGTTGCAAGTGGAGAATCAAACCCGGTTCTCCCAGATTAGAGTCCGTACGCTTAACTACTACACCAAACTAGTATAGCTAGGGATTACCTAAATTTTAGGTATGTATTCTGAGGAGGGAAGGTGGCATTGTACAGCCTGACCTCATCAGATCTCAGAAGCTAATCAGGGTCGGTACTTGGAAGGGAGACCTCCAAGGAAGATTCTGCAGAGGAAGGCAATGGCAAACCACCTCTGCTTCTCACTTGACTTGAAAGTCCCTTGCTGGGGTTCCCATAAGTAGACTATGTGTGACTTTACACATACATACACATTCTGATACCATCATTTAAAAATAAACTGACCTTTATTTTTTCTATATTTTCATTTAATAGTCTAGAATGTATAACACCACCTATGAGACAATTACAGTGATGCAATTATTGTTTCTGAAATGCAGGCTTTGGGAAAGAATTGCTAAACACCTTTTCAACAACAAGAAAAGGTTGGCTAAGATAGCCAGCACCAATCAACTTATTTTTTCACAACACACTTTGCTTGCTTAATGCAAAAAAGGAAAACCCCCACCACAGTTTTATCAAAGGCAGTTTACTACAAAGCCTGGGTTGAGTAAAAGCCACATGTAGAAAAAAGTAATGTTTTTTTAAAAAGAAAAAACAGATAAAGAGATATTTCTGCCAAGTCTAAACAAAGCTGCTTTGCATCTTCTTTTTGCATTATAGCAGCTCTATGTAAATTATGCAAATATTCATTTTCAGTGGGCCTAATTTTCATGTAAAAACTGAATTGCACACAGAAATAAAGACAATCGTTCAAGATCCAACCAGCTAACAATTTCTCTATTTCCCCCTCAATAATTCAGAGTTGTAACCTTTTCAACTTAGAGAATCCAAATTTTCATATATGCTTGCAAGTCAAATTAGGTGGCAAAGTCAGCCCTGTACCTTGGTCTTTAGCTTTTCAAGTTTCTTTTGAAGTTTTATGCCTTTACAACATGACATTCTTGAACAAACAGCAATACTTAAATCATGATTTTTGTCAGACTATGAAGCTGACAATAGCCATCTATGAAAAAATCTGCCTTCTCTTTTGTTCAATATTGGAGTGGTTCCCCATGCAAAACTACTTCAGTATAAAAACAGTGTCATAATATTCCATGCAAACCTGAGCTTTGGTCCTGTATATGTTATTTTCAGCAGTTTTATGAGTCATGTGTTGTCCCCCAGACCAACAACCATATGAAAAGGCGAGAGACAATTGGGGCAAGAAAATGATTTTCAGGGGGGGGGATGGCTTTGGAATTTTCTAAAATCTCTGATGCATTTCAAAGATCTGTATTCTACCTCAAGGGCAATCAGAAATCAGTCTATACCTAGTCATCAGAGAAAAAGCTTCTGTCTTCAAAACTGGCAGCCAATCTTACTCAGCAGATTTTCTATGGCTACCTGTTGCATAACTGTGCAATCTGGTTCCACTGTAGGCAAAGATTACCACTGGGTTCAGTATCCAACAAAGAGAGCTTTGAGTCTCAAAAGCTCACACCCCAAACATCTTGTTGGTCTCTAAGGTGCTACTGGATTCAAATCTAGCTGTTCTACTGCAGACCAACATGACCACCCTCTAAAACTGAACTGGACTCAGTAGGCTCCTGCAGCTCCTGCTGGACACTCAGGACATCCCAGATGCCCTCCATTACCCCTCACTTAATGCACAATACAACCTACCTGCTTGTTCTTTAATAAACACATTTTCTTGCACATTTCATCATTTGCCTACTGTGAGGTACTGTACTCCTTCTCACTGGATATTACCCACAAATATGGGGCCTGAGACCTTATAGGTGGTGTTTATTTTCTGAAAAGGGGGGCTCTTAGAATTAGTGGTTCTGAAGAGTGGAAGGAGGACACATTGTGGCACGCAAAGACCATCAGCATCATCTCAGTCACCCCCACTGGTGTGACCGTTGGCCAGAATCTTCTACATCTGCCATTATCAGGGCTGGAACCTTTCAAAAGCTCTCCAGAGACTTGTCTCCAGTGTTCCCTCTAAGCTGAGTTAGTGTGAGCTAGCTCACAGGTTTTTAGCCTCTGGCTCACCCATTTTTGTCTTCGCTCAGGAAGGACGGCTCCAGAGCAAACTGATTTATGCAGAAGCCAATTCACTCACTCACAACTTTAATGCCCGTAGCTCACAGGGTAGAATCTTTGCTCACAAGACCCCACAGCTTAGAGGGAGCACTGCTTGTCTCCCGATACTTTCCCTGCCATAATGGTGCAATCAGATAGGAGGACACAAAGCAGACACTGAAAAAATGATGAAGATTTTCTATTACTGTATCAGTCTTTTAAATTATTTTCCACATGAGAATATGTACACAGTGATTCTTTAGTTGGTTAAAAGGAAGGGAGAGATGAATTCAGAATCAGCATAGGATGTTTCTGGGATTAGATATGGTAATTCTGAACATCAAAACTCTGCCACTCTGAGCCACATGGAAATAGATGGCAATCACAACAGAATCGACAGAGGTGGTGCAATCACAACAATGCAAGGAGCAATGGATACCCTGCGTATACTTACAAAGGCCTTACCTATTCATTAACCTCTGAAGTACCAAAACAGGGATACATAAAATTCCATGCACAGATGCCCCTAAGGCAACAGCAAAATACTGAGCGAAGCACTTTGTCAGTCAAACCTGTGAATTGCTGCAAAGCTGCGTGTATGTATTTATATATAGCTCTGTAAATAAACTGTATATACTCTCCCAAAGGTATCCTGCTATCTATCTACGACTACCGTCAATCAGCACTGCACAATGAGACAGATTGCCAATCTCTTACTGCAACATCTCTCTACAAAATAACTTTCCACATTTAAGAGAAAAAGCCAGCAGTGACAGGACATTCCTGACATAAGAATATTCTCCGTCTTTGTGAAGATAATCTTATTCTTTTTCAGTTATTGATGTTAGGTTGTGTCCATGTGAGATTTTTCATGGGTTTCCCTTCCTGAGCAGTCCCTTTTTACCCCTCAGGAATAGGGATTAGTACAAACCTAAATTCTTCATGAAAATTGCCCAGTTCATGGTTCGCGAGACGAGGGTCATGCAATTGCACCTGCAACAAACTTCCCCCAAACCTCCATGGGTTTTTACGGAGGTTCGTGTGATTCTTGTCAGCGGTTTGTGCAGCAGACATGCTGGTGCCAATCAATCATCAAAGCAATGGGGGATGGATTTCTGCAACAGGGCTGTGGTGAGATGGTTAAAGCAGAGTCGACTGAGACTGGCTCCAGGTAAGACGGAGATCCTGTGGCTGCGTGGAGGAGAGCCACGACTGGGTTGCCAGCTCCCAACTCTTGAGGGTGTGCCTCTGTCACCGGCATAGACTGTCAGGAGCCTAGGCGTAACTTTGGACTCCTCTTTGTGCATGGAGGCACAGGTTGCCAAGCTGGCATTTTTTCAACTATGCCAGGTTAGGCAGCTGGCTCCCTACCTGTTTTGCCCCGACCTAGCCACGGTAATCCATGCAACAGTGACCTCCAGGTTAGACTATTGTAATTCACTCTACGTGGGCCTGCCCTTGCACCTGCCTTGGAAGCTCCAACTAATCCAAAATGCAGCTGTGCGGGTCCTTACTGGACATCACACATCCAACCAGTGCTGTGTGACCTGCACTGGCCTCCAGTGGAGCACTGGATCAGTTTCAAGGTTTTGGTTCTGACCTTTAAGGCCCTTAACGGTCAGGGACCCACATACCTTTGGGACTACCTCTCTCAGTATGCCCCTGGAAGAGCATAACGCTCAGGGAATAAGAACCTCCTGGTGGTCCCCAGCCTGAGGGAAGCCCATCTGTCCTCAAGCAGGGCCAGGGCTTTTTGTGGTGGATCTCTGCCAGAAGACATCCATGCCCTGTGGGAATTACTATCTTTTCGGAGGGCATGTGAGGCAGAGATGTTCCACTGGGCCTTTGGTTGAGGACAGCAACAGGGCACTCTCAACCATTTCCCCATCCCTCAACCCCCACCCCAGGAGGCTGGGGTGGTGAATTTTTCCCACCATCTTGTACTTGTATACTGTTTTATCTATTGATGCCTAATGGCTGGTTTTAATTTAGATCTTAAACTGAGAACTTGTATATTGTTGTAAGCCACCCTGAGCCCTACTGTAGGGAAGGGCGGCCTAGCAAATCTAATTTAATAAATAAATAAATCCTTCTGCAGCCCTGGAAATACTGATAGTGGCCCTTTCAAATTAGCCATACCAAATATTGTAATTATGCATTTTCAATCAAGTTTTGCACAGGTCTTCATTTAATTCTGAAACATTTATGGCCTTTTCTTTCAATAATATAACGTTTCTATGCATGTGTTTTTCCTCTAGTAATAACAATATTGACATATACACGTAGGCTTTTCATCTTAAACTATATTGATCTCAGATTATATACTGTTAAACTGGGCCCACACATGATTTTCCAGCTTTCCGCTAAACTATGTCAGAATCTTCTGTCATGTGTTCTAGAAAAATAGGCCAAATTAGTTTTCATTGAGGAATAGGAATAAAATTCAATTACTATGCTCTAATAGTCTCTGATACTAATTAATCTTTCCTGTTCCACTGGAAGGGATAGCAGAATTGTGCTATGTTAGGGCCAGTCCTGAGGTTTCCAACATGAATTTTTAAAGGGACTTTTAAGGATGTGGGGACACAATGGCAAAAGTCTTCTACCATTAGAACAAACACAAATCTGGGTAACAGGAAACTAGTGGATTAGATTTGAGAATCTTTACCAGTGGAAGTCAGTACTGAACAGCACAATTCTAAGCAGAGTTATACCCTTCTAAGCCCACTGACTTCAATGAACGTAAAAAGGAGTAAATACGCTTAAGACTGCACTATAAATGTACGTCTCTGAAGATGCATTGGAGGTACAGAGAATCAGGTGTTATGGACTGTTCAGACAAATGCTGGTTAGACAAGGGAAGTTACAGTTGCCTTATCAATGCCATGAATGGTTGTGCCTACAATTATTACACTTACAGATATTTTCTTGAAAAGTTAAGTGTGGCAATACATTCACAACATTTTGGGGAAGTCCACGTTTATCCAAGAAGCTCACAAGACGGCCCTACACAGCTCATTTCCTCTCAGCCTCCTCTATTTACAGGATTATTCCAAGGTTAAAGTAATACGATGATATGTATTGTAACTTGCTGTGTCCCTTTGGGATACAGACACTGAGATAAATAACTATACCCTAATATGCCAATTGCTCACAGCTTCTCCATTATTAATATTAAATCAGATCTATAATACATAATGACACTACAGATATCACATAAAACCAGGGTTTGATTAAACTAACTATGGTTAGTGTTACTGTCTGAATACAACCACTCCATTAACTATGGTTGGTCAGGGTATGTTAACTCAAGGTCTGAAACTACCATCTGAATTTGGTTTATTACCTACAGTCTAATTATTGTTTCATGTTACACATCATCTCTACAACTGAAATGAAACTGAAGCTCAAATACTTTGGCCACCAAATGAGAAGGGAGCACTCACTGGAGAAGACCCTGATGATGGGAAAGATTGAAGGTCAAAGAAGACGGGGATGGCAAAGGATGAGATGGTTAGACAGTGTAATAGATGCAACGAACATGAAATTGAGCAAACTTCAGAGGACGGCGGAAGACAGGAAGGCCTGGCGTGATCTGGTCCATGGGGTCGCAAAGAGTCGGACTCGACTGTGCGACTGAACAACAACAACAACACATCATCTCAGACATCCTAGGTCAATCCTGTTTTGCTCCTTAGCACCATCATCACCACAATCCAGGCAAAGGTACCAGCCAGCTCAGTTAGAAAGGCAAACAGAACAGCAAAGGCAATGAAATCAGCATTGGTCTTGACAAACCAGGATTTGAATCTGCATGCTGAAACTTGGTTTTACAAACTAACTATAGTTAAAATGGGCAGCATTTCTGTATATGCCTGAATCAAGTATTTATATTTGTAGGACATAGCCAGGTTTGACATATGTTAAAACCTAACATGTTTGTTTATTCACATATATACTAAATGCCACAGAATTCATGAATAGTGACTAGACCTCAAAACACATAAGAATCCTGGGGTAACTTAAAGACTAACAAACTTACTGTGGCACAAACTTCTACAGACAGGAACATGTTTTATCACAAACAATAAAAGAGCAATAGTTAATCATAATAATTACCAAAAATACACTTAAACTTTGGCCCAATATCTGAACAGAAAGGCCTCTGGACCTGCTTCTGGAAGAACGATATTGCAGACTAGCAGAAATCTTTGGAGTTGAAATTCCATATACCCAGATATTCTCAAGGTTGTGCTTGAAGGTGGTGCTTGAAAAGGACCACCCAAACTAGCGGCAAAATGTATACAAAGGATAAGTTCTCTCCAAGGTGTCAAGACATTTACAAGGAGATAAAAAATAATACCAAGGCCAGTGATGCAAGTAACATAAAAAATATTTTATTACTCAGCTAAAAATTCCTATGCAATCCTATGCAGTTATGCTGGACTAAGCCCACTGGATTCAGCAAATTTAAGACAGCCTAATTCTGCGCAGGACTGCACTGTCAGGCACAAGAAGCAAAAGATTCAAATCCTGCCTACCCTTCACATAGAGCAACAGTAAAAAAAAAAATAACATACTGTGACAGAATCCAGTTTCTGTTTAACTTTTTGCATTCTCATAGATACTCTTGAAATGCTGGCAAATTGGTCAGGTTGAGGTATTATTGAATCTTTCTGTATAGAAATATCTCCAGAACAGCTAAGAAGCTGTGGACCTCTAGGCGATGCTGATAAACGTAGCCCTCTAATATCTTTTACTAGTTCAGCTTCTCGCTGGGCAACTGTAGAGGGGAAAAATTGAACAACACTGAGTTGATGATTCATAAAACTGTTCTGAAAACTTTACAAAACAGAGATGTACATAGGACACAAGAACTAGATTGTGGATATGTAATGCAAGAAAAATAGTTTAAAAATTCATTTTCCTTCTCCATCACATTTCTAGACACATACATCAGGATCATCCAATAGGCAATGTGGTAGTACAGTCTAGTCCACAGAAACTTCTCATCTGCTATGATTCCAGTCACTTTCTTCCTTGAAACCAAGACAGAGGCAAGCTAAACGTGCAATAAGGAACAATTCTGCCTAAGCCTCTGTGCTACTCACACATATGCATGCAAACTAAGGGGGGGATAAAGAATCATTTGTGTACTCTGGCACACAAAAGTGAATTGAGGGTGAAGACAGTGTGGCTGGCTATTCAGTACTTTCTCAAATAAAAACATAACCTCAGTTAAAAAATGAACTGCTGACCACAGAGATTTGTGTTTTGTCCTGCTCTTCAGCTAAAGATATTGATTTAAATTTATAAACTTTCAAAGTAGGCTAGATTTATTTGATTCATTCATTCATTTGTTCTCTGCCTTTCTTCCCAATGGGGTCCTAAAGTGACTTACATCATTCTCCTCTCCTCCATTTTACCCTCACAACAACCCTGTGAGGTAGGTTAGGCTGAGAGACTGGCCCAAGGTCACCAAATGAGCTTTCATAGCACAAGTGAGGATTCAAATCCCGGTCTGCCAGCTACTAGTGCAGCACTCTTAAGCACTGCTGGGTGACCTTGGGCCAGTCATTTTCTTTCAACCTAACCTACCTCACACAGGGTTGTTGTGAGGATAAAATGGAGGAAAGTAGAACAATGTAAGCTGCTTTGGGGGTTACCACTGGGGAGACAGGCAGGGTATAAGGGAATAAGACAGTCAAAGCCACTTGGGACTGCATGGCTGAGCAAGCTTTTGAATCTGGAGTTCCAATATCCAAGTACAGTAACACACCGCACAAAGCTCATGTCTAGACTATCTTCATAGTTACTGAACTGAATTTCACTTCTTTATTTCAGTTATTTCAAAACCACCTTTCTCCTAAAAAAGGAATTCAAGGCAAAATTTTAAAAATCACTGTAAAATAGCTCTCCAAACAGATCAAACAGTACTTAGAGTCTACCTCTACAACAAACTAAAACAGATTCAAATGGCTGGAGAGCATTCATTATATGACTACTCTTAGCCCTTAAAGAAATGACCCACCTAGTGAGAAGGCCCTTCTAGAATAGCTGCTTTACAATGGCACTGGAATACTATAAACATGCAGGGTTCCCACAGCGTTCAGTAAGGCCACCCTGTAATGCAGGGGACACTGCAGAAAAAGTGCTGGTTCAGGCAAATGATGACTGTCTCCACCTACATGTCGATACTGTCCTTGATCAGAGGAACAGAACTGCCACCCTGGAGTATACAGGGAGAGCTGGCCTTGCAGACAGATGATTAGGAAGAACAACAATTTGAAACTTCAGCCTGAGGGGTTGTCTGCCAATGAAGCACTTTCATATTTCCCTCCCAAAACCTTCTGGTATGTCAGAAATAACAGCCAATTTCTTAGATGAAAATGGGTCATACCCTAAATTAGAAAAAGTGAGAGTCCTATGGATAAACAGTTGGTGACTAATTTTAACAGCTGAAGCGTAGAGCTTCCATTTCACTTTCCAACAGTGTCTCCATAAGGACACATCTATACCAAAAACAAATCAGAAATTTCTCACATTGCCACTGCAAGCAATGCAGCTAACGGCAGGACTGTGAATTCTCCTTCCCCCACCCTTTATCAAGGAATTATGAGGTTTACAGGACTGTGTTTCTCCTTTGCCTTCCCATGCTGGCAGTGCAAACCACTTTCTTTATATCAACACATGGGGTAGGGTACACTGGGGCACACGTCTGCATGAACATCTTTAAATTCGTGGTAATGCAGATGGACCTGTTCCTACAAATTCAGGATGGTAAACTCAGAATGTACTTGCTATGTTTTCACTGTAGTAACACTTGTCTACCACCAGAGGCTGCTGGGAAAGAGACAATAACCTCTTTTATCCTTTCTCTGCTATTATCTAGGAGCGGCTAGAGCCATTCTGTTATTTTATTGGCACTCAAGTCCCTAAATCTGCTTTATATCACTATTTCTGAAACAATTAACAAGGTGGGTGCCATCTGCAAGGACTGCAGGCTTAATCTTGCAATGTTTGCAGAGAAAATTTAAACATAGCAGGTAAGGAAGTACCTTTGGCAAAACCACTGTTCTGACCACTAGGTTCTGCTTAGTAAACCACACACACAAGACTAGCAGCAAGATTACACTGTTAACTGATAGGTCAAAAAAAATTTAACCACAGACTGTTTCAGAGTTAAAGCTCACTGGGATGTCAAGCAGAGTCTCACAAGTGACAGTGCCATCCTAAGCAGAGTGACACCCTTCCAAGCCCTTTAACTTCCATGTACTTAGAAGAGGGTGTAACTCTGCTTAGGATATCCCTATTAATCTTCTGCAAGTGAAATGGTCACAGACTCAGCTGTAAGTGAAGGAGGATGTCTGAGGGCAGAAAGAAAATAACATTAAAGGATTGCTGTTTGTCATTGTGCTGGGGAAAGGGAGTGTTATGAAGTTAGCTTCTCAATATAGGTCAAAAAGCCTTCATTATGTATTTACATCACACTATAGAGGCACAAAGTGTTCTTACATTACCTTTGTAATCGTAAATGTACACAAGGATTGGGTGGTTTTAGAAGAGGGTGTAACTCTGCTTAGGATATCCCTATTAATCTTCTCCAAGTGAAATGATCACAGACTCAGCTGTAAGTGAAGGAAAATGTCTGAGGGCAGAAAGAAAATAATATTCAAGGATTGCTGCTTGTCATTGTGCAGGGAAAAGGGAGTGTTATGAAGTTAGCTTCTCAATATAGGTCAAAAAGGCTTCATTATGTATTTACATCACCCTATAGAGGCATAAAGTGTTCTTACATTACCTTTGTAATCGTAAATGTACACAAGGATTGGGTGGTTTTGACCAAAGGCACAAAATGACACCATATGCTCGTGTGGATGAAAGGCAACATCACGAAGGGGAGATGAGAAGGAAAGGTCAGAATACATTGCTACCTGATCACCTATAAAAGAAAAGAAGCCATGACAGACAGCACTTTATACTTTTCACCTTCAGCATGGCCATTTTGTAGGCCAAAAAGTTCCTGTAACCAACAAATGCATCTAAAATTGTCATATGCAATTGTTTTTAATTTTTTAGTTAACTTGATGCCAACTTGAGCCAATAGGAAACACAAGGTATAAATGTTTTAACATTAAAAGAAAAAATTAAGAACTTGACCAGGGAAGTCAGGAGCAGTGTTCCCTCTAAGCTGAGTTAGTGTGAGCTAGCTCACAGTTTTTTAGCCTCCAGCTCACACATTTTTTTCTTAGCCCAGGAAGGATTACTCCAGAGCAAACTAATTTATGCAGTTGCTAAATCGCACGCTCACAACTTTAATGCCAGTAGCGCACAAAGTAGAATTTTTGCTCAGGAGATTCCACAGCTTAGAGGGAGCATTGGTCAGGAGAGGACTAATTCAAACATATATTCATTAAATATTTGTCAGTGTACAGAAGAACTATATTAATAAAGGTACTGAGGAGGCCCCCATGTCTCAGTAGTAGAACACATGTTTGGTATGCATAAGGCCCCTGGGTTCAATCACACAGCATATCCAGCTCATGAGCATGAAAACCTTTTTTGCGCAATGTGTGAGAAAAGGCGTATATGCAATATAGCACCTGGTCGAAGCAGCTTGTTTTTAACATAACACCTGCAGTTGTTCAAAGAACTTTTCTCCTTCCATTTTTGATGCTTGTTTCAATAAAGTACATGCTTCACACTCTAGACGTTAATTCCATTTCTGCATTGCTCTAGTAAATACTCAAATACCAGCATTTTATTAGTCCATAATTTTACTCCTGTGTAATTTGTGCAGGACTTCTAATTAAAGTTTACTTTTTAAACTATATAATTGGAGAAACATACATTAATCACACGTCATAAGCCTACAAAAGGTTTTAATTCTGTTACGGCATTGCTGCTGTATCTAAGACCAAGATCACATGTGCCTTACAAAGCACAGGAAGCTGAAATGCAACTGCACATCTATCTTTCTGCATGTCCATCCATCAGTTCATAAATCTAATATGGAGACATTAAGAACTGACTGCTTTTTCACATATCAGAGACCCGCACATTCAGTATTGACTTTGTAACATACACACACCAGCAGTGGCAGAGGTGCTGAAAGGCACTTTAAGCATTACTAATCTTTACCCATCATATGCACTGATCTGGATGGCCTAGGCTACTCTGATCTCATCTCGGAAGCTAAGCAGGGTCAGCCCTGGTTAGTACTTTGATGGAAGAACCACCAAGGAATTCCAGGGTCACTATGCAGGGGAAGGCAGTGGCAAGCAACCTCTGTTCACCTCTTGCCTTGAAAAACCTACGGGGTCATAAGTTGGCTGCAACCTGACAGCACTTTACACACACAAACACACACACGATAGTTAATGTCTTTGAGAAGATAGAATTAATTCGCCCCAAATCAAATGCAAACGAATTACATTGTTCCCTCCCCAAAAGCAACAAACACCAGTCTGTACTGCACTACATTTGGAAGTAGTTGCAGCAATTTTTTAGTCACAGTGATTGCAAAGTCCTACTCATTGAAAAAACTAATCTTCCAGGTTGCTGACATTTTACATTTCTCCGATGATACTACTACTAACATCTTACCAATGTTATTGCTAGTTCATGTGTAGTTAAGAAGGAACGATTGCTACTTTGATTTCAGGGAACAGTTTAAACCAATCTTAAAGAACAAATTAGAATAGTAAGGTAAGGACTTCAAACACTATCCCCTCTGTCACTAGGGCACAAGGCACCTTTATAAAAGCACCATTCATTTTAAAATAATAAATCCAAGAT
>NW_015159715.1:1000905-1014905 GCF_001447785.1 Gekko japonicus
TTCTCCTCCCTTCATGAACAGAACAGAATAGAGCAGTGATATTCAGTGGCTTGGAAGCCACAGGTGGCTCTTTGACATGGTACCTGTGGCTCTTCTGACCACCATTCCCCAATGAGCCACCTGCCCCATGTTTCAGGAATGTGGGCAAGGCCCATGCCTGGTGGGGCTTGTGGTTGGCAGGTGGTTCCCACTTTGAAACAGCAGCCAGCAGAAGAATGGGTAAGCAAGCCTCCCTCCTACGCAGGCCTCATGCCAGGAAAGGAAGTGAATATAGCTCTTTTGGTTGACGGTAACTGCAAATTCCCATCCAAATACTAACCAGGGCTGACCCTGCATAGCTTCTGAGGTCTGACAAGATCAGGCTAGCCTGGGCCATCCAGGTCAGAGCAGAAAAAAATACCTACATGTTTTTTTCTGGAATCTAATGGAGAAAAACGAATACATATCTCTTTCAATATAACAGTGAAGTATACTTCTAATTATGTTCCAGGAAAAGTAACAGCTTTGCCCCAGGTTTTAGACTTTGGCAAATCATGCCCTACTTTCCTCAACAGGTCAAAGATATTTCAGTGCATTCTTTCCACTTGGAATCTGAAGTCCTTTTTCATAGGTTCATATTTCCTGGGCAGAAATGATCTGGCCGCTTTGGGTCATGCCTTGGTTATATCTAGTTTAGATTATTGCGATGCACTCTGTGCAGGGCTGCCTGTGAAAAGTGTTTGGAGATGTCAGTTTGGAGATGCAGTAACCAGGCTGTTGACTTGGGAGTGGGCTGTAGGGACCATATCATTCCAGTCTTGGCCTGTCTGCACCCAATTCGCTTTAGACTCAATTTAAGGTAAAAAGGTAAAGGTTCCCTTGCTCGAAAGCCAGTCGAATCCGACTCTAGGGTTGCGGTGCTCATCTCCGTTTCAAAGCTGAAGAGCCAGCACTGTCCGAAGACATCTCCGTGGCCACGTGGCCAGCATGACTAAACACCAAGGCGCACGGAACGCTGTTACCTTCCCACTGAAGTTTATTTATCTACTTGCAATTTCTTGCTTTCGAACTGCTAGGTTGGCAGGAGCTGGAACTAGAGACAGGAGCTCACTCCGTCATGCGGCACACTCGGGTCTTGAACTGCTGAACTACTGACCTTCCACAGCCTGCAGCGTCTTAACCACTTGAGCCACCGCAGCTCCCAATTTAAGGTATTGACCTTTAAAACCCTATATAGCTTGGGACCAGCATACCTACTCTCTCCCAAATCTATCCAACCACTGTGGTCATCTTCTGAGGCCCTGCTTCAGGTGCCCTGCCTTCTGAGATTAGACAGATGGCAACCCGGAAGAGAGACTTCTGGGTCATGACAACAAAACTCTGGGACTTTTTCCCCAGACACTGTCACTTGGTGTCTTCTGTTGCCATCTTCTGTCAGAGGATGAAGACGTCTGCCAGGGGGTGAAGACAAATGTGACTCTCCATGAGCTGCACAGTACCACTGGGAAAGAATGTTTTGGAGTTTTATATAAATCCCCAAATGCCTGAGCAAATCAGAATCTGCTTGCCTCCAAATCTAGACATTGAAGCTATATTTAAAGAATCATTAAAGGAAATACTAGATTCCATCTCAAAAGATATAAAATAATCAACTCTCATACCCGTTTCTGGATTCCAGACATATGCTATACCATCTTCACTTCCAGAAAAAAGAAATGTTCCACATGGTGTTAAGGTACTGCAAATTTTCTCACGATAATTTGTGGCACCAATATATTTCTTTGTGGCAAAACTAAAAAGAATAAATAAATTAAACAAACAAACAAACATTTCCCAAACACACCTACTGCTTTAAAACTATTTTAAAACTAATGTTTGGCTTCCAGAGACTGCTAAAATGCCCCCCCCCCCCTTCACTAAAACTTTAAAAGGAAAAATGTTTTTAAAGGTTTTGGCTTCGCATCCCAGTGTCTCTCTCTCTTTACATCTCATGTCAATTTCATTCCTCACTTTTTTGGATACATCATCCAAAAATTTCAATTATAAAGTGAAATTCAGCTTATTGTGAACTACTATGCCAGGACAGGAGAACACCTTGGTGCTTCAGGATGGTCCTCCTTTGGAGGCATTACACAGATTTACCTAAGAGAACAGACAAATATGATTAAATAAGGCTAAATTAAATCTTAAAACTAACTTGTCTGGTCCACCTTTGCTATGGCAAAGGAAGCTGGAATGGTGCTGTAGATTCTCCACTCCTTCAGGAGAGGTGGAAGTGCTCTCCTGAAGTGCCACTTTGGCTTTTCTTCCTTAGCCTACAAGGCTACATGTCCATTTCTGCCTGAGTCCAGCTCCTTGGCATGCAGCTTAGGAGCACCTCCTGGCAGGAAAGGAAGAAGCCTTTTTCTGGCAATGGATGGAACCTAAGCCCTTCTGCATGCAAAGCAGATGCTCTACCACTGAGCCACAGCCCTAGTTCAATTGTCATTCAATTTTCTTCCAGCTGAAATGGAAAAAGGGAAGGTTCTTGCAACTTCAAAAAGTAAGTAAATTGTTGGCTCAAACTCCTCCAAGAAGGAAGAGCCAGTGAGAACTCTTCCCAACAGCTCATAATAGTCTTACAATGAAATCCTAAACAGAGTTATATCCTTGTAAGTCCACTGAAGTCAATGGGCTTAGAAGGTTATAACTCTGTTCAGGATTACAATGTTAGTTGGAAGCCCTGTCCTCCCTCAGGGAAAGCATCCAAATTGACTCTCTTTTGTGACTACAGCATAGGGGCATCCAATAGAAAAAGAAGAGAAGAAGAGATTGGATTTATACCCCGCCCTTCACTACCCAAAGGAGTCTCAGAGCAGTTTACAATCTCCTTTCCGTTCCCTTCCCTTCCCTTCCCTTCCCTTCCCTTCCCTTCCGGGCTGAGAGAGCTCTTTCGAAGACTGCCATTTAGAGAACAGGTCTCAGAGAACTTGTGACTGACCCAAGGTCACACCAGCAGCTGCATGTGGAGGAGTGGGGAATCAAACCCGGTTATCTCAGATTAGAGTCCACACTCCTAACCACTACATCAAACTGGCTCTTGAGGTCCAAGAAGACTTTTATTCCACTGCCCAGGAATGATACAGCAATTTAAGCTTTTAAAAGTGTGTGTGTGTGTATTAAATGGAAAAGAAAAATCATAGCTAAATAGTAAATTAGTCTTAAAAATGGAACTCTGAATGTCAACATGTTTTGCAGTGCTTACATTCGAAGATCCATAATTCTCACAGTGCTGTCTCTGGCATGGATCAATAAACGCCTTCCATTTGGATGTACCTCCAAATGGTTGACCGGGGTTCCTTTAATATCATCTTCTTGTATTTCCTATAAAGACAAAAGAGCTAGTGAAAACATGAATGCCATAAGTACACTCCACTTATTTTATTCATTTTAAAGCATATAGATCACCTTTCTACTCAAAGTTGCTTACAATTCAATTCAATGCACATCAAACCAAGAATAAACTCAAGAAAATTATAAATCATTTTTAAAAAATCAGTATCTTAAGATGCATGTTCCATTTGCAACTGAACAGAGTTCTGACATCTTTCGCTACAAGCATAGATAGCTTTAAAAGGGGGTTGGACAGATCCATGGAAGAGATGTCCACAGTCAAAGCAAACTTCTACAGGTCTTTTTATATGTATATTTTATATGTAATTACAAAAAATACATAATTATATGTAACTGATAAAATGCATCTCTGTACACTGAACCCCCCCCGGACTTCAAAATTACCCACTTCCTACTTCTGATCTTTCAAGGAAAGAGCAATCCCTTCTGTATTATAAATTGGGCAAATCCCACAGTTGTTTCCTGTATACATAAAGGGCTCCAGCCTACACTATCCCCTTCCTACTACTAAATATAGTGAATTCAGAAAAATGGGTAACAGTAGGACTGAAAACAATTATTCTTCTCTTGGTTGCACTCAATGTATCTGGTGTAAGAGTAGATTATAAAGTAGATTTTTTTATACTTGAGACATTCCAGAGAAAGAGAGAGAAAGGAAGGAAGGTAACTAACATATAGAAAAATGAAGCAATTTTTAAAGCAAGCATTTCATTCTTGGACAATAGACCTGTATCCCAGGTTACTAGAAAAACATGAATCTTGGATGTATGAACAGGTAACTAGCTGAATATCTAGTAAATCTTTATCGTTCCCTTCCTACAAGAATCTCAGAGGTTCTCCTTCCCCTCATTTTATCCTCACACAAACCTTGTGAGGTACATTAGGCTATAAGACAGCGGCTATCCCAGGTTCACCCATCGTGTTTCATGGACAGCTCTAATTCCCCAGACCCTAGCCCAACACTAACCCACTACACTACTCTAGCACTGGAAGATGTTTTGACATGAAAAATCCCAAGTAAAATCAAATATGTACAGAAGATACAAATGGGCAAAATATCAGTAAAATGTAACCACCTTGCTAGTGTGTGAAAACTACTACATTTTTGGCAACAAAAATCTTTTAATTCCCAATAGCCATTGGGTACTATAAATATAAAATAAGCCCAAAGCATTCTACTAACATTCAGTACCTTTTATAAAAAATTGGATGTCTTAAACTAATACCTATGGCTTACATAAAAGTTACTTTGCTATTTTAATTTCAATATATACCTTATCAATCCCCCAGTCCTGGATCGATGATTGAGAACTTCCTTTAACAATAGTATTCCAGATTATTATCAACCCTGTACTATCTCCAGAGAACATGTGTAGTCCTAGAAAATAATAATTGGTGGATTTAGTATGATAAACGAGTAATTTTGGAATTATCTGTATATGTCACAATGAACAGAAATTTGTTTGCCAACAGTGGGCAGAAACACAGCATGTTTTCTGTGCTTACATGTTCCACTCGTACCTCCCCTCTCTTATAGCATGTGCACTTGACTGAAAACTTTCTGATCTGATCAAGGTCCAAGTCATTATGATATCTGAAAATAGACACCCCAGCAAACTGGAGTTTGTCACCCAGCCCCCAAACTCGGATTCTATACCTCAGCTTAATCCCAGTTTAGAATCCCAGGGGGGGGGGGTTGAACAAACCCCATTTTGCCCTAGGTGCATGCATTTGGATGTCAAGATGAACCAGGAAGTTTTCAATCAAGCTCTGCATGTAAGAGAAGAAAGGTTAAGAGAAGCATATGAACACCATGAAAAATGGCAAGAAACTTCTGTTTAAGGGTATGCCAAGGGTACGCAGATGCTACTTCAATATTTCTAGCAGCAAATTTGTAAACCAGCAATTCCCAAATGTATACTATTTACTTATTTACTGGGGGAGAACATGAACGTGACTGCAGAAAAAATTATCAAGTATAATCAAGCCTCACAGTTTTAGCTAATATCTTCACTCTAACAATTCCCAAGATTGTTTTTGCACACCAATACTGCAGTACTAGTGAGCAAAGTCACACCCTTCTAATTTCATTAAAGCAGGGCTTTTTTTGTAGAAAAAGCCCAGCAGGAACTCATTAGCATAATAGGCCACACCCAACAGCAGAAACTCATTAGCATATTAGGTCACACACTGACAGCACATCTCATTAGCATATTAGGCCACACCCCATGTTACCAGAAGTGTGGTCACCTAGCCACACCCACCTTTTGCTTCTTATTCTATTTACTTTGTTTATTGTCAAAACCCAGGGCTTTTTTGGTAGCAGGAACTCCTTTGCATGTTAGGCCACACACCCCTAATGTAGCCAATCCCAATGAGTTTCTGCTGTTGGCCTATTATGCTAATTAGTTCCTGCTGGGCGTGGCCAACACGGGAGCCAGCCGGAACTCCGTTCCTGTGCGTTCTTGCCCCAAAATAGCCCTGCATTAAAGTCAACGGCCTTAAAATAATTCTGTTTAGGACTAAACTGCTAATGTCTTCTATCCAGTCTCAGGTCTTGCTAGTGACTTTCACAATCATTTATTTTGAGCAATAAACTCCTAAATGTTTTGGGGTCAGGATACTTCAAGGACCACCTTCTCCTGTCCTATAAAGTCCACTGCAAGCCTTCTCACAACCTCTGCTCTCTGTTGCCCAGTCTGTACTTCTCACAACCTCTGCTCTCTGTTGCCCTGCAGAGGTGAGGCAGGTACTGACCAGAGACAGAGCTTTTCTAGTTGTGGCACCTCATCTGTAGAAGAAGAAGAAGAAGAAGAGATTGGATTTATACCCCGCCCTTCACTTGGGAGTCTCAGAGCGGCTTACAAACTCCTTTCCCTTCCCCTCCCCACAACAGACACCCTGTGAGGTGGGTGGGGCTGAGAGAGCTCTGGCAGAAACTGCTCTTTTTCAAGGACAGCTATGCCAGAGCTTGTGACTGACCCAAGGTCACATCAGCAGGTGCAAGTGGAGGAGTGGGGAATCAAACCCGGTTCTCCCAGATTAGAGTCCGCACACTTAACCACTACACCAAACTGGCTCTCAGGCTCTACACCAAACTGGCTCTCAGTTTGTAGACCGTCCTTCTCCATAAGGCTTACCTGGCACCTATCTTACTCTCTTTTAAGTGCCAGACTAAAACATTTTTGTAAACTTTGCTTTTAATTTGGGATCTGTTTTTTCACTTGGTTTTATAATCTGCTTCTAGCCTGAAGACAGTTATGATAATCACTTAGGCTGCCAAAAGGTTCATGCTCTAGGCCAGGATTCCCCATTGTGGCACCTGTGGGCACTATGGCATCTTAACAGTACTTCCCTTGGTGCCCACAGAGTTTTTCAGAATGTGGGTGGGGCCACAGCAAGGCCGGATTTGCTACTGACCGTCCTCTTTCAAACAAAAGTGTTGGCCACTGTAGGATCAGGACTGGTAAACATCTGGGCTTTCTTTAGTCAGTGTGTGGTTTCATTCCCCCTTCTTCCCAGGAGGTGCAAATCATTCCATTTGGCTCCACCTCCTGGGGCAGCCATTTTGGGTTTGGCTCCACTTCCTGTGGCAGTCATTTTGGGGTGGCACTCATCACTCTCTCTCAAAATGCCAAAGGTACCCACAGACTCAAAAAGGTTGGGGACCCCTGCTCTAGGCTGTTATATTCTTTAATTGCTTCTAGGGTTTTTTGTCTGTTTTTAATAGCACTTAATTTTAATGAGCTATGTTTTATGATTTTATCTTTTCTGTTGTGAGCCACAAGCAAATCCCTGAAGGGGTGGCATATATATGCTTTAAACAAACAACCAGATAAATAATTTTATACCCAAAAAATGCACTTTCATTTAGCCCTTGACAAGGCACTGTGGATTGATGTTCTGCAAACAGCACTAGCATTGAGTGGGTAAGATTTGTGAGGTAAGTTCTACTGGGCCATATAACTTTTCCTCCAGGCATAATTACAGCTACTTAAACACAAGGACTCTTTATGATTGTTTTAAATTTTAAGGTATTTCTCAATAAAAGAACTGTGAATAAAACTATCAGGGCTCTCATCTTCAGCTCTATATCATACATGAACAACATAACTGCCAATTTCACTGCAAGGATGCATAAGAAAATGCAGTATGACACCTACCTTCTTTGTCAAAACACAATGTATTGATAAAACTTCTGTGACCATCGAATTCTTGCAGAAGCTGACCATAAATCTCATTAACTTTTGCATTCCAAACCCTAATCATAGAGTCATAACATCCTGTCACAACAATATAATCAGCTACTGGGTGGAATTTAGCTGTGTAGACAAATGAAGGATGAGGGAAAACCTTCACAGCAGATGTAGCCTGGGCTCCAATTTTCCACATTCTAGAAGGACACAATAGTTAGGCAATAAAAACGTGCAAAAGGTACATTATGTTCTATTAATATTTTTAAATAGGCATATACATTGTTTTAAAGTGTAGATGCACAGCTTCCATATACCTATATGCACTCAGGGTGTCTTTGTACCTTTCACAACAGAAGGGACACATTATCCCTTCCTTATTCCTCCTCCTCCTGGAATATGCAAGTGTGATGTTTAAATGCTCAAAGAGCAGCAGGATCACTTCTAAACACCCCACTCTGCTATGAGAAGTAGCACACTCAAAAGTAGAAGCCCTTGCAGGAAGGGATCCAACCCACTATTTGAAATAAATCTCTTTCAAACAAACAGATTCACTTCCAATAAAGGGCTGCAATAAACCTATTAGCTGGAGTTTGGGGGGAGAGTGGGATCCTTTCTGAGTGATAGGCTAGAACCATTCCCTATCAGTGGCTGTGTTCAGAGTAAACACTCCCGCCAGTCACTTCTTGGCAACTTCGTAAGTGAACCCCATATTCTTCATGTTTGTCCAAATACGTGAGGAGCATCACAGGAAGTGTAGTCCTCTATAATACAGGACATACTTCCCCTCAACCAAACTTTGAAACAGCATTAATCAATTACTCCAGCCAGGATAGGGTATAAACTGCATCAGCTTGTTACGGCACATACCAAGAAATCAAAAGTTGTAACAAATACCATTTTACATATTCTCAGCCAGTCTCTTGCTTTTAGAGCTCACACAAATGGAGCAGATTTGTGGCTCTCCCCCCCCCCCAAGCAAACAACATGTTAAATAACATGCACTTTTAAATCATACTATTTGACGGGAACACCATAAAAAAGTATGAAACAGGTAGTCAGTCAGCATCTCACTGGCTGCAAAAGCAGAATTTGTCATTCATAAAATAGTTTGAATCCATGACTGTGAGATCCACATCAATTCTTTTTATTAACATATTATTTCAAACATTCATATTCTATCAGTTTCACTTAATGTATCTTACAATATGATATCATACAATATGACATCTAAACAATAACACCACATAACTATTAGAGAAAAAGCTGTCTCAAAAAGCACTGGTTTCAGCCTGAAATAGAAATAAGCCAAACCCAAGTCACACTAAAACGAAAACGGTCTTCACCTATTTCCTGAATTATGTCCCTGAAGACACCATGGAGGCCTCCCTCCTGATGGTATTCCACAACTTTAATTCTGCCACAGAGAAAGCCATGTCTCATTGTTGCCAGATGGTGAGGCCACACAATGCAGAGCCGCAGGTAGTTTTCATGTGTGAGCAGGCGGTCCATAAGATACCCTGATCCTAGACTATTCAGAACTTCCAAGGTTGAAACAAGTACCTCAAACTGGGATTGGTAACCAAGCAGAAATCAATCAGCTGTTTTAAAAATGGAGCCATTTGCTCCAAACAGCTTCCCTAGTTAGTCACAAGAGCATTCGGACCTGGCTTTATATTATCAGATTTGCCATCATTATTTTTTTTCATGAACAATTCCTATTTATTAATACAACACAAAGTTTTTTCTTATGGTCAGGTTCTTTCCCCTTAGCATTTGCAGGTATCTATTATCCCATTCTTATTCAGTTTTTCAAAGGCTATATCACTGTTTTAATCTTCAAGACAGAGCAGACAAACAAAGCAAATATTACTAAAACATGTGGCTAAATTATGTAACACAAGAAAAAAAGAGGCAATTACACAAAAATGTATGCTATATGTAAAACATTTAAGTGCCAAACTCAGTTAATACTGACCTTGCAGTGCCATCTGAGGATGCAGTAAGGAGATGCTGACTATCTTTTGACCAGCAAAGATCATAAATAATGTTCAAATGCCCATAAAACTCCCTCAAGTACTGTCCTGAAGGAATTTCATACACTAATCAAAACACAAAATGAAAAAAAATGTTTAGGCATATGTACAGGAGCAAGGGAACCTTTACCTTACCTTTTTACAACTGTGCAATTATTAATATTAAAGAAAGCAAAGGAAATTATTTGCTTTCATAAAGAATTTGAAGTGTATGTTTCTACCAAAATTAAACTCTTCATGGTGTACAAGTTCATACAATTGATATTTGCAGTAATTTCAGTGATAGATACTGTCCCAAAGTCAAATCACTTGAACAGTTGAAGTCTACTGGCTCCCAGTTTTCAGAACACAAGATCCGGTAGTCAGTTGAGGTAAGTTAATTATTTAAGACATGCATGGAAGTGTTTGCTTCTATCCACCGGTAGGTGAGTATGACGTATATGCATTAATCTTTTAAATTAGGGATTGTGGCAGCAACAGAACTAACGAATGTCACATCAGAGAATCCCAGCAGGGTTTTAAATTTTTGGGGGGCAGAAACGGCAATAGAAGCCCAGCAGAACACTCAAAAGTGCCGAGTGGGCAGGCACTTTTGCTAGCCCATCTGAACCAAGGCCAGCCCAATACACAAAAGCCCAGTAATGTTGAGGTGCCATTTGCCACAAAGGCACTGGGTTCTGCTGCTGTGCAGCCACTACTGCACTGTTTCTGCTGTCCTGCAACTCCCCTCCCCCTTGCTTGGATTGTGATTCTGTGCCTGACATAAATCATATTGAGCTGGTATTTGCCACAATGTCACAGGGTGCTACTGCTGGGCACTTGCTTGGATTCTGTGCTTGACATCAGTCTTGTTGAGCTGGCCTGGCATTTGCTACAATGGCACTGGTTTCTGCTGCTGGACGAGTAGGTTGGCATTGGGTTCTCTTGCACTGGTTCTGCTGTCCTTGCAGAAATAACCCCCTTACTTCAGAGATCCTCAGATCTGACCTTAGTCCTGTTGGGTTTGGCACTGCCACAGTGGCACTGGTTCTGCTGGGCACATTGCACTGGTTTTACTGCTGGCCATGCAAACATGCCCACCCACACTTCACTTACAATTGCAGAGATTCTCTGGGACATTCTGCTGGGTTTGTATTGCCTTGCTATTTTTCCCCATTGGAAACAATGGAGGATAGGGGCACCCTCTTTGGGTGCCCATAGAATTGGACCCCCTTGTCCAATCTTGTTGAAACTTGGGAGTTCTTTTGGGGAGAGGCTCCAGCAGATACACTGCAAATCTGGTGCCTCTACCTCAAACCCCAGCCCCCCCAGTCCCCCGAATAAACCCTAGGAGATTTGCAACTGACTATAATGGCCACACAGGGTATAATGAAAAATCCAGGATTCCTGAATTAATTTGGGATTCTCTTATTGGTAAACTGATCAGAGAATCTGATTTGGCTTAACTAATGCCTGAATCATGATATGGGTATTAATTTGGCTCAGAAATGCTGAATGCATAACCCTATGCAAAACTGGTATTTTCACTGCATGATCCTGGAGAGAAATTAAAGCAAGGACGCTTCCAAATCAGTGCTGCTACTGTAAAATATTATATCTGTCTTCATCTATAGTTCACCTGGCTTAGATTGTAAGCTGTCTAAGAAAGGAGTGCGTCACTTCCATATGACATACAACACTAGATAAACATTCAAAATTTGGGGACACTGGTGGAGGGGAAGGATTCAGTGACTCATACTTGTCCAAACAACCACTTGTATTGGACTGGAAGAAATGAAAAAGGTCAGCCTGCTGTTTAATTTGTCTTCCTGTCAATAAAAATTTGGCATGGTGAGAAGAGCCCATGCACTTCTTAGAAGCAGACAAACTCCCTCAGACATGAAGGATCGTGTGTGTTCCTCAGCAGCCAAATTCTCTTCTGCAGGAAGACCTCATACTTCAACGTTCTTTGATCAAATATCTGATCACAGTATGTTATCTTTTATGGTGACATGAGCCATCACAGAAAAATACAAGCATACCATCTTATTCTAGGGGGGGACGGACACCTGTCCGTGTGTGTGTGTGTGTGATTCCGACTCCCCATTTATGCTTAATTTGGGGGCAAATCTTTCTCTCAGAACATCTCACGTCACTTAGCATTAAAGGAGCAAACCCCAGCAATTATTCAGCAGAAATAAAAAAAAATCTAAAATAATAAATAATCAAACTATAGGGAGGAGACACTGACGCATTAAACAGAGCAAACCTCACTTTAAAGTATAGGAGAATAAATCCATCTTCACCAAGTACTGGAAATCCAGCACAAGGTGAGCCTTCCAAGAAGAGAGCATTCCAAGGCTGAAGTACCACAAAAGAAAGGCTCTGCTCCTCATGGCCATCCTCTCTACCTCTGAAAAAGGAGGTAGACTGAACAGAACCTCAGATAAAAAGCCTTAGGCTCACTGATTTCTGTATGGCTGCTCAGTCTTAAAAGCTTCTGCCAACAAGTAAGTTACAGAAAATAATTAAGTCTTTCAAACAGTCTCATGAGTAAGTGGAAGAAGTCCAGCTC
The DNA here is from genome assembly GCF_001447785.1 of Gekko japonicus. Taxonomy (NCBI): domain Eukaryota; kingdom Metazoa; phylum Chordata; class Lepidosauria; order Squamata; family Gekkonidae; genus Gekko; species Gekko japonicus. The sequence goes on from NW_015159715.1 coordinate 1,013,061, forward strand.
ACACACCGGGGAAAGGGGTCTCCGATTTCACTACAGCAGCAACCTCCCACAGTGCACTGTATCTCAGGCATTCCAGAGAGTACCCCAAATTAGAGGGAGCTCTTTCGTATGGCTCAAGGGCATGTAGTAAGAAGGTGAACACTGGAAAATCCCAGGCACATGCACTGTTATATGCATGGCCGTCCGGATCCTGGCCATCATTACAGCGCAGCAAAATGCAATGCAACTTTTTGAAAGTAAAAAAACTGGAGGGAAAAATGCTTGCTTCCTTTGTGGCTCTGTCTTAAACGGAAACATCCCCATGTGTCGCCAACTTACAAATAACAGGATACCCATCTCTTCCTACACAAGCTGCTGCTAGTGTTCGGCCATCCTCAGAGAAGCGAATACAGAAACATCCCGAATCTCCTGCTCGCAGAGAAAACAGATGCTTGTTTGGTATTCGACAAACCTGCATTACCAAACAAAACCATTATCTGCACAATACACACAATACATCAAGCAAATGGAAAAATCTAGTGTGCCTGACCGCATGTTTCTTTATCTTTGGGATTCTATCTGGGATGAAATCAGGAGCAAGACTCAGGTTTGCATGTTTCTGCCCACACTCCTTTACCAATGTTAAAAGATAATAAGAACCTAAAATTATTTAAGGGCAGGATCTCCCTGTCCCTACAAGTAGGTTCCACAATGCAGGATAATCTGAACCACTCATCACTTTCTCCATGTACTAAAAGGTCTGTAGCAGAGGGGGAAAGAATAAGTGAGCAAGCTCAAGGCCAGCTTCTAATCCCACAAGTTTGCAGGATGACAGAAGGGTGGGAGCCGTCCTGATTTCCTCAGGCAGGCTATTCCACAAGATGGGTGCTACAAAAGAAAATGCATGTTGATCTTGACTGTTTGCAGGGTGCAACCTGCAATAGGTTTTGAACAGATGAGAGAAGCTGCCATCGTGAAACACAGGAAAAGAGGCAATCTTACACATATGAGGGTCCAACGCCATGTAGAGCTTTGCACATTGTAACCAATACCATGAACTTATGGGCAGCCAACAGAGACTATAGAATGGGAATATGCACGCTCCACCTAGCTCCTGATAACAACTGAGCTACAGCATTCTATACCAACTACAGTCTCCTAGGTGACTTCAAAGGCAGACCCATGCAACATGCATTACAGTATACTAGTCTTAATGTTACCATGGCACAGATCCAGGTGACCAGATCAGTTGAGTACAAAATGTCCCCAATTAACATGGAAATCAAAAGCAGTAGCCATTTTTCATGAACATTGGAGGGGAGGTGCAAATAAAACCATCCATATGTTCCTATATCTGAACTTAAATAGCATATAGCAGGTAACTAGAATTAGATTATATCCCAGAAACATTTCCAATCCTTTCAAAAGGCTTGCATAATACTTGCAGGTAAAATGTTTATATTTATACATATTGTTCTGGATGACTCTGGTCAGGCCTAATTTAGTTTAATTAACTTAAGAACTATCTAGTTAGCTTTCCTATACCAGATCATTTAACTCCTAGCCAGAGGTACACCTCTGTAATGCTATAGGTTCATTTAGGATATAGTACACAAATTAACAGTCTTAGAGAATATCTGCTTCCAATCACAGGGTTTTTTTAAATTAAATTAAAACTAAATCCACAAAGCATTATACCACCTGTCCATCATTGTTACATCATTTATACATATGCATAAAGATTTGCAAACTCTCACCTGTCCTGGAAGTTTTGACCATTTAAATGGTTCTTCCCTTTTCACCTGTTGTACAGAATCATCGGCTTTTTTTGATACATCACTCTGAATGTTCGAGAATGATGGAGAA
>NW_015159715.1:1014919-1071261 GCF_001447785.1 Gekko japonicus
TAGCCATCATGGAATGGAAAGAAGGATCTACCTACAAATAGATAGAATATATACTAAAAGAAACAGTTTTTCACAGTTGGAAATATTACATAAAACAGTGGATGCATTATGGCACAACATGGAAATGAAGAGAGGTGCTGTGGAAAAAATTATGTATTAACGCTGAACTGCAGGCTGTGGAAGGTCGGTAGTTCAGCAGTTCGAGACCCAAGTGTCTCGGGTCGGTAGTTCAGCAGTTCGAAAGCAAGAAATTGCAAGTAGATAAATAGGTACCACTTCAGTGGGAAGGTAACAGCGTTCCGTGCGCCTTGGTGTTTAGTCATGCCGGCCACATGACCACGGAAATGTCTTCAGACAGCGCTGGCTCTTCGGCTTGGAAACGGAGATGAGCACCGCAACCCTAGAGTCGGATTCGACTGGCTTTCGAGCAAGGGAACCTTTACCTTTACTAATTTTAAATGGATCAATGTCCCAGGCCACTCCATGCCATTCAGAGAACTGATTTACCTGTGTGTTTACAATAATTTCATTTCTACCTCATCATTTCATGGTTTGTAGCTGAAAGTCCAAACAGATTCTATTGCAAAAGCCCTGGGCTGACTCACTAAAAACAGTTTTCCTGTCAGAGAAAGCTTATTCCATCAGAGGAAGACTCGCAGAGGAAAGGGAATCTTTGGATCCCACTGTGATTGCAGCTATGTTCAGTCATATAAAAGTTTTGTGTAGTAAAGAAGGAGTTACCTTGGGAATATCTCTACCAGATGCATAATAGCAAGCCTGAGCTTCTATTTTCCTTAATGTATAGGCATTTAAAGATGGGTGTGACCAGAAGCTCTTCTAGCAGCAGACAGGGGATTTATTTAAAACGTTTCTGTCCCACCTTATTTCCTTGGAGTCAAGGTGGCAAATAATACAGCAACCAAGCTGATATACTTCCACAACCTCAAAAGTGGAAGAACTTGGGGGAAATGCCTATGTTTGGCAACATAAGATCACCACCAAAATAAAGGATCAATCAAAATTAATCCTCTGTGTGCCAATGCATATACACTTTTTAAAAAAAGTTTTGGTATGCACTCAGCTAATTCTGAAGAGGTCTTTAATTTTCGCTACTGTTGTTGCTATGATACAAAAAAGCACAGGAACAGGAAAAAAATCAACCCCCTTCAATAATAGTCCTTTTGAGTGCCAAAATATTTTAATAATTTTTAAAATGCTTTTCTGCACACAAAGTAGTTTTGAAGGGGGCAGTAATGGAAATAAGCATTATACTGTGGTCACAGATGTGCATACTTATGAAACGGTAAGGCGAAAAAAACTTCTCAATGTCCAATGGGGGAAAAACAGAAAAGAAAATAAAGACACCAAAAAAAAGTACAGATTTCCCTTTGGTTTTGCTCCAAAGAGCAGTCCAGTGGGGAGGACAAGATTCAGCTGCAAAATCTGCTTTTGTGATCATCCAAAAAATGGATTAAAACTAAAAATAATGTGCCATGTGTACATTCTTTTGTGTCAGATTTCTGTTGCAAAACCAGTTCATTTCAGTAGTACACCTCTTAAGTTTCAAAAGGGAGAATGAAGAAAGAAACTATAAATGCATTTCTGCTGTCCCAACCTTCTATAAAATTATGCTAAATATTACAAAAATAGAAAAGTATTCAAAGTACCAGAAGATTTTAAATCTGCAACAAAGCCTTCTAGTTGCTGTTTCTTTACTACGGCTAATTGCAAAGACAAACAATTTTTCTCAATTTCACATACACAGAAAATTCTTTAGTGATGTTTTTTAATACATAGGCAACTTCACTTACATGATCTGGAAGTTTAATGCCTTTTATAGTCACATACAATGTGGAAGGGTAACGGTTTCTGGGACACTTTGCCCACCAGTCATATACTTCCACAACGTTCAGTTGTGTCCTGGACCTTGGAGAAGGACAATATAGCTGAAGGCGTAGTTTTCCACCAACATTCAAAATTCCATTTGCACCTACAAGCTGAAAAGGTGAAGTCTTTGAAGTAAAAAATCCTAACTCAAAGTTACTGACTACACTGGCATACTTAGAAACTAGAGGCAAAAAAGCATGATTCTGTAACAATCTAGAGCCATATTATAATTTGCCAACCTGAAACATCAAGTATAGAGAGCAGACACAGATTTTTTAATTCACATTTTTTATCCACAAGGATGTATTTCCATCACATCATTTGTCAAACAAATCACCTGATAATTACTGAAATTCACTGGTTGTGTTAACTGGCATTCAAAATCAATCAATCAATGGCTCATCTATAAGAACAGGGAAACAGCATCTTTGTCCATTTATTGCTGAATCATTTAAATGATAAATGAATCCTCTGTTCATCAGACAACCTTGGGCGTGGCCATCACCTCAAAATGTAGTGGACTAGCACATACCATTCTATTTATGATATGATGGATACAGCAAACTACAGTTTCAGGCACTGGTGCTAAGCCAAATGGGTGGGGGGCATTTAATGACAAACATCACCCCTCTTTGAATATGTAACTTTCATTTTAGCAAGGGAGAGCATGAAACAGGGCAGAAATAATTGCCTACTCAGAGTAAGGGCAGGAATCATGGTCCTCACCCTGGTTTGGCTTTATGATGTCATTATGTAGCCAACTCTGACTGGCTACATAACAACACAATGTCATCATGTTGCCTACTTGACCCCTGACTGGCTGAAAATTGCCTAAGGAAGAAGCTCATGTTTTTGCAGTATTATTTAAATGGTGCAGAAGCTGCAAACATACAAAAATGTATTTATGCATGTTCTTGTGGAATTTTCTCCTCTCCCCCTTCCTATCATACACAGAAAATGTAAACATACAAAAATGTATTTATGCATGTTTTTGTGGAATTTTCTCCTCTCCCCCTTTCTGACAGTAGATACTCCACTCATATAATTTTTATATACAATGTATCTACTACTGCTATATGTCAAAGATCAGTCATTCTGTCAAGAGATTCCTCAGATATACCTTTTATCCTTCTGAGTACTGTGAATGAGTCTGATGTAACCGTTAAAGTGCTGTACTAGAATCTGGGAGACCCAGGTTCAAATCCCCACTCTGCCATGGAAGCCTGCTCAGTGACCTTGGGCCAGTCATATATTCTCAGCCTAACCTACCCCACAGGGTTATTGTTGTGAGGATACACTGGAGGAGAGGAGAATTATGCAAGCCACTTTGGGTCCCCACTGGAAAAAAAGGCAGGATATAAAAGAAGTAAAAATGTTTTTAAATGTAGCAGAAAAAGGAAACACGTCACATTTTATATATTTGAGAAATGTGTTTGTAGTTATTTACTATCATCCCTAGGACATCAGAATTACCTTGGTTAGCTTTACCACTAAATACAGAACTGTTTCGGTGGGGGTTTTTGATACGATTTCATCTGGATGTCTGGGTAAAAATTTTCTGGTACAAATAAAAAAAATCAATACCTTCAGAAATGCCCAACAGATTTTCCGAAAACCACTTTCCTGAATTTGAACATCAGAGTTGGCCTTCGCATCTCCCATGCTTAGAAAATCAAGGATCTGGAATTAGAAAACATGTTGCACTAAGTTCATATATACACAAAAGACATATCAACTATTTTGCAGACAAGAACATTAATTTAAAAAACTAATGTGGTAAACTGCTCTTCTGCATGTTCATATACATAGAACCCAAAATTTCTACAGTACTTGATGAATCTCACCACTTGGGTAGTAGAGTCAGAAGAAACAAATAGGTACTGAAGGTCATGGATAGAGGTGTTCTTAGAAGGGAAGCTAGCAAAAAGGGGACACTTTGTGTTCAGGGTGTCCATCAGAGATTGAAAAAGCTTCTCAGCAAACACTGCCCTATGCAGCTTCCTTGTCTCCTTTCCAAGCTCCCAGATACCCCAGCTAAGCTATGGAATGTGAAGAGGGCATGATACTCCACCACTGAATGAAGGCCAATGTGCCACTGTCTCTTTAAATTTCATACAGATTTCCAAGTCCCATCAAAGCAGTTCTGCTGGGTCATGCAGAAAAACTGGAGAGACTGAGAAGTCAGGTTAGCTCCAGTTTAGCCAATCTCTCCTTATTATAAAGTGCTGTTCGCGTCCACCCTCCCCCCCACAGTCTTTGCCCCCCCCAACTGCCAGTCAGAACGGGGTGCCTGGCCACTGGCTGCATGGCCTTTGTCCCGCCCCTCGTCCCACCCAGCATCTCGCCCACAGTGGGCTGAGAGCCGCTGCATGGGTAGGACACTCCGCCAGGTAGAACATCTGGAGGCTGAGCCTGGCTTCTTTGTGCTGCAGCCCCCACAAAGAGTCCCTCACTCGCTGCTGCTCCACCACAATATGTGGCGCTCGGTTGGAGGCAGTGAGCCGCATCACCCGGGAGGCCTCGGTGCCACCGCGCCACTGCTTGCCCTGCCAGCCCCACATAGCATCATGCTGGCACTGCACGTGACAGGGGCCCGCACTGCCTTTCTTGCCCCATAAGTCCAGGTACGATTGTCGCTGTGAGGCGGGCAGCTGTGACACAGCGCGCGCCCTCCCTGATGCGGTGCTGCCACGGCACCAACTTCCTCCTCCTGCCTGACCCCAGCCACAGGAGCAGCAATGCCAGCACCAGCGACTGCGCTCCTCCTCTGCTCGCTGCTGGGCCCGCATGGTGAGGGCGCCACTGCCCCTTCTCTCACAGCAGGGGGGGCTGGGGAGGCCGTGGCCCAGCTAGAGCTCATTGCACTGATCTCCGCCACGAGCCTTCTCACTAGTATATTAATATTAATTTTATGAGGCCTTCATTGCATCCGCTAGCTCTCGCCTGGCACAATTATTTAGGGTAATTAGGTCTAACTTCCCTCTTGGGAGGAACTTCAAAATGTTAGTGAGTTGTCAATCAGCTGTGAGGCTTTTGTGAGTTTTGTGGATAAAATCTTGTCACTCCACCAGGACCTGCCTGCCAACATTGATACGGTACGAGAACTGGAGGCCCCTTGGTCTGGTATTGGACCATTTTTGCCAACACTCCCAGGCCAATGTTGAATGGTGAAGACTCACACTTGCCTCTTAGACCCGTGTCCATTATGGCTGGTGAAAGCCAATGGTGATGGAATATGGGCCCCACTGGTGGACATTATAAATATGTCCTTCAGTTCAGGGTTTTTCCCAAGGTGATTAAAAGAGGCAGTGGTGAGGCCACTCTTGAAAAAAACCACCTTTGGATCCCACTGACCCATCTAACTACCACCCAGTATTGAATATTTTGTTCCTGGGGAAGGTGGTTGAGAGAACAACAGCAGAACAGCTCCAGATTTTTCTGGAGGACATATCAGCTCTGGATCCATTCCAATCTGGCTTTCACCCCAGTCTTGGGACCAAGACGGTACTGGTCACACTCACAGACAATCTCTGTAGACAGCTGGATCGAGGTGGGTCTGCACTGCTATTATTACTTGATCTGATGGCAGCATTTGGCATGGTTGATTATGATCTGTTGACCCACCATCTTGCCAATGTGGGGATTTGTGGGATGGCCTTGAAATGGCTCGTCTCATTTTTCCAAGTTTGGGGACAGAGGGTGGTGTCAGGAGAGAGGGTGTCACCATGATGTTGGTGCCCTCTGTAGACAGCTGGATCGAGGTGGGTCTGCACTGCTATTATTACTTGATCTGATGGCAGCATTTGGCATGGTTGATTATGATCTGTTGACCCACCATCTTGCCAATGTGGGGATTTGTGGGATGGCCTTGAAACAAGGTGATTAAAAGAGGCAGTGGTGAGGCCACTCTTGAAAAAAACCACCTTTGGATCCCACTGACCCATCTAACTACCACCCAGTATTGAATATTTTGTTCCTGGGGAAGGTGGTTGAGAGAACAACAGCAGAACAGCTCCAGATTTTTCTGGAGGACATATCAGCTCTGGATCCATTCCAATCTGGCTTTCACCCCAGTCTTGGGACCAAGACGGTACTGGTCACACTCACAGACAATCTCTGTAGACAGCTGGATCGAGGTGGGTCTGCACTGCTATTATTACTTGATCTGATGGCAGCATTTGGCATGGTTGATTATGATCTGTTGACCCACCATCTTGCCAATGTGGGGATTTGTGGGATGGCCTTGAAATGGCTCGTCTCATTTTTCCAAGTTTGGGGACAGAGGGTGGTGTCAGGAGAGAGGGTGTCACCATGATGTTGGTGCGTGGTGTTCCCCAAGGGGCAATCCTCTCTCTAATGCTATTTAACATCTATATGGGCTCCCTCGCCCAACTGGTACAGAATTTCAGGCTGGGTTGTCATCAGTATGCATATGACACCCAGCTGAATCTGTTGATGGGTGGCCAGCCGGATGTCACCCCTGAAAACCAAAAGAGTTTGGAGACTGTGGTAGGATGGCTGAAACAGAGCCGGCTGAAATTAAATCCATCTAAGATGGAGGTTCTGTGCCTGGGCCAGAGGGATTCGGGGTTGAGGTGTCAACTCCCAGCTCTTGACAATGTGCCACTGATACCAGTGCGAACAATCAAGAGTTTAGGTATGATTCTGGATGTTTCCCTTTCGATGGAGGCCCAGATCACAAATGTGGCCAGACCGGGTTCTTCCATCTGAGGCAGATTAGGCAATTGGTCCCCTTCCTGTCTTGCCCTGACTTAGCCACAGTGATCCATGCAAAGGTCACCTCCAATAAGATTACTGTAACTCACCCTATGCAGGGCTACCCTTGAGGCTGACACAGAAACTCCAACTGGTCCAGAATGCGGTGACATGTATTCTTACAGAAACCCCAGTTAAAGCCCATATCTAACCGGTCCTCCACCAGCCGCACTGGTTCCAGGTTGAGTACTGGATCAGGTTCAAGGTTTTGGTATTAACCTTTAAAGCCCTAAATGGTCTTGGACCAGCATATCTGCAGGATCGCCTCTCCTGGTATACCCCTCAAAGAGCATTTCACTCAGTGGGTAATAACTTACTGGTGATCCCTGGCCCAAACAGTATTTGGCTGTCCTCAACCAGAGCCGGGGCTTTTTTGGCCTGAGTCCGGCCTGGTGAACTACCTGTTGAGTGAGACCCAGGCCCTGCAGGATCTGATGCCATTCTGCAGGGCCTGTAAGATGGAGATGAGGATAACGATAGTTCAATCTGGACTGACTTCCTTTCCCCTCTTCCATCAAACAGTATGATATCTACTCCCCCATAGAGTAGGGGCACTATGCTGTGCTTCCCTTTTATGTGCCATCTTATTGGTGCTAGTATTATTATAAGAGTTGTTGTAATAGTTTTGATTTATGAAAACTGTTGCTACCCGTTCTGAGCCCGGTTGTACAGGGGAGGGAGGGCTATAAATCTAATAAATAAATAAATAAATATCAACCCAACATTACAAATGTTTGCAAATATTCTACTTAGCATGCTTTTCAAGTACACTATGTCATGAACGTCCATTAAAAATACAAGACCCTTTCTAGGATTAAAGACAACACAATAAAGTCCAAAATGTTATTGCCCCAAGGATACATTCTGTACCTCAAAGAATAGGATTGTGCTTGGACTTCCTTCAGAATCCTGGAGAAAATAGCTGAAACGCTCATTGAATATGATCTGCTCCTCCCATTGTGGAAGTGTTGATTTAAACCGTCTGAAATCATAAGGCTGGGTCATAATGGGAAGAATATGTCCTACTTGTTCTTGTTCGTAAAAAGATGAAACTGCTCGATTGCTGTATAAAAACAATAAATACTGTTCTGTTCAATTCTATTTGACTTTTGTCAACATAGAAAAATATCCACAAACTTATGTAGATAGTCATGCTACTGGGGAAAAATAATCTTCTATGTTTCATTGCCGCCTGGCCACAATATGTTGAAATCCCTTCTTTCAACTATTTGAGATACAAACCAGGGCCCAATAAAGTGCAAGAGAAAGCATAACTGATTTTGGCTCATACACGGTAAGTTTTTGTATGGAATACATAATGGCAATAATCTGGAACTTGGTGAATTAGCTCACAAATATATACATTTTTCAGTGCTTTGTTCAACTACTGTAACATTTTATTTTTGCTGGTTAAAAGATGACCCTTAGCTGACATAACACAATGGAGGTAGGCTGCCTATCATACTGACGGAGAAGTTTTACATGTGAGTTGGATAACATGCAACCCACGTTTACTTAAAAGCATCCAGCCTTACTCCCATAAAAGTTACACAGGACTGCATTTTTGAATGTTATTAAAGTACAGAATGGACTTACTTCTCTCTTACTTCCCTCTTGGCATTGTGAACATATGACAAGTCCCTTCAGAAGTTGGTACAGTCACAAACCCTCCTTGGTCCTCAGCCACCCAAAAGGTAACTATTGGGTTTCGAACCTGTGCCAAGTTTTACTGGCAACCAAGGGAGTCTGGTGTTTAAAACTTTTATTTTCTAACCCACCAGGGAATAAGGCGCTCCTCTTTGCTCCTTCCCCCACATTTGAAATCTCTTCTTCATACGACCTGCCATCAGCAATAGGCAATCTTTTGAACCTGGCTCCTGTGTATGTGTGTGTGTGCGTTTATTGTGACATAGAAGTGGAGGTGTATGGGCTACCCCTCTTCCTTTCTCTGTCTGTATTAGTCAGCTGGCTTTGAATAATTCAGCACCGGCTGAGCTCTGTTTAATATAAATGAGCAGCTAATGCAGCATGAGCAGGATTTCTCTAAGCAGTCAGTTCACACCTACATATCCAGGGTGTTACATAATAACTAAACATAAATCCTAGAAAAGAGATACTTGGGAATGACCCAGTAGACAGAATAACAGAAAAGAAATATGAAAACGTATTTTGCTTGCTCATCTTATATTTACAAAGAGCCTCTATATTTGCCTTACTGGGAACTGGGTGCATTTAACAGATTGGTCTCTGATCTTGACATCTGTCTCGCGAGTCGAGTCTTGACACAGAACTCCAATCCAGGCTGTTTTATAGAGTTTCCTGCACCCTAGAAGTTCTTTTCTAACTCAATGAAAATTCAGAGGCACAAACTCAAAGTTTCTCTCCAAGCCTGACTTTCGACCACAAGATTGGATTAAAAGAGTTCTGAAGGTGCTAAGGATAAACCAGTAATGAATAATCACATCCCCACCTTGACAGCTTAGCCAAACGGTGGGACTTGAGACTGAGATACACAGTTTCCTTTCCACCTTAACTGATCACCGTAAACCTGAATCCCCCTTCCTTGGATGTAACTTAATTGCTGCCTTCCCACCTATAAGCCTGTGTTATTCTAAGAGCACATTTATCCTTTCATAACAAGAACAACTTCAATTCCTGAATAGCCTCTTACTCACTTCATTTCCTGCTCCTACTTCATGGAAATCTTGGCATGCCCTTTCTGGATGTCCCAATACCATCCACGCAGAGTAGACACTCCTGGGGTTGTATGTCTATGTACCTGCTCTTCCAAGTAACACAAAAGCTCTCCTTCATGTCTCCCTTCCCTTTGCATTCATTCTGCTGAACTGGATGGCCATGCTGTCTTTTGTTCTTTTACTGAAAAGAAACTATATTGTGTTGTATCTTATCACTCCTTGGCAGGTAGAAGAGGGAGGAAGGGAGATCTTAACCTGATTCCCCACACACACACACACACACACTGCAGTCCCCCTAACCCATGCTGCTTTTTGTCTGTGATGGTTCACTTCCCCCAGTGATGTCTTTTACAGGATCAAAAATGGCCACTGGGGAACAGGAAAGCTGGGGCGGGGGGAATCCACTTTCATCAACAGAACAGTGATATACTACAAAGCATTATCACTTGCTATTTCAAAAAAGAGAGAGAGAAATTCTTCAACTTTTTATCCTAAATTCAAGACAAATTATGAAATTTGAAATTAATATTTTGGCATGAATTCTTACTCTATGTGAAATCTTAAGCAAAGACAAACAAGCTCTAAGATAAAATGGAAGAGAGAACAATGTTGTAAGCCACCCTGGTTCCCCATTGGGGAGACAAGTATGGTACAAATACCTATATAAATAAATAGGGGGGGGGGGACCAGAATTGTTGTGATATAGAAATAACCAAAAGGAAACTGGGGAGATATTAAGCCATTATAAGGAAAGTAAATGAGATCACCTATGTTCTTTCTTGACATACAGCCCAGTTTTCTGATCAATCACATGAATCTTAACCATGGGATGGGATACCATGAGATCAGTTTTAAGTTGATCACTTCGATGGATGTAAACACCCAAAACATGGCTATCATCAAAAGCAGGTTTTGATTCTGGTGAAACACTTCCAGCAGCTACATATGGCGTATTTTCTTCTGTATTTTCTATGTTTTCTTCTAGTGCTAGGAATAGGGAAAAGAGTGCTCCCCATGAGTTAATTATTAAAATTAGTCTGTGAACACATTAATGTTATCCAGTTTTTCATATGTAACATGTTATGAAAATAAGTTCAGTATATTTCATTGATTTATTTACATCTATGTCTAAAACAAGTTCCTGAACACTAAGCAGAAAATGAATACTTTTCAATAAGAAATGAACTAGTACTGAAGGTTTTATTACTAAAAGGACAGCTAGCTCTTATGTTATGAAACAGCTCCTACATGAGTGATCTTTTTTACAAGAACACAGTTCTCAGAAGATGCTGAAATTTCCTTGAGCAGTTATTTGACATTTCCAGCCTCCTCATTACTAGATATCTTCCAATCAAACTTCCATTTTACAATTACCGTAGTCACATGATGACGCCACTACTAGATAGTGTTATTCATAATATATGAATCAAAACATATTCACAAACTCCTCTAAAACAAGGTTGAGATAAAACTGCTCATTCATTAAGCTAACAACACACAGTTTAAGATGACTCACGAAAGCTCATATGCTACAACAAATTTTTGTTAGTCTTTAAGATGCTACTGGACTCTCACTCTTTTCTACTACTAACACAGAGTTTCTTTTCTACCTAGGTTGCATGGCCAATAGGTCATCAAAATAATCCATCATGAGCTCAAATTCTAGCTTTGCATACCACTAGCCAACATGGTTTTTAAGGCATGCTGTGATGTACAAAACCATGCTTTGTACATATGCTGAACTATTCAAGCTACCTGTTTCCATAAGCACAGTATGACCTGAACTACAATAAGCATATGCACAAAGTATGGTTTTGTACATCACAGCATTAGACCATGCAAAGCATCTAGCATGGACATGTCAACAGTTCACTACTGTCGTCTATGCTTGCTTAAAGGATAGAGAATCTAGTCATGAAAACCTTTTCTTGATTTTCTTTTTGTTTTCTTCCCTTTGGATTTCTGTTTATCAGTGTCCCCTTCCAGGTGTTCTTCCTCTCTTAACATGTCATTCTCTTCAAGCACTGGTTTCAGTTGTCTTTCCAATGATCTCTTTTTGATGGTATCTTCTTCCTTGGGATCATTCTGTAGTTCAGAAAGGGACATTGCGCTGCAATGAAGTAAGTTCCATCATTAGCATGTGTATATATGGAAACATACATACATCCTAGATGTCAATAAAGCACCGACTAAAAGCCTATCAAAGATACAAGTAAGGAACACTTCACCACCCCCTCCCTCTCCCCTAATAAACAGCTGTGTTTTGATAGAGGAATAAAGAAATATAGTATGGTTGGGACGGCGTCAAAACTCTGATAGTGCATAGTCCCCACAACCCTGAAAATCTCCCCCCTACCCACCCACCCCTGTGATGACTGGGATTCAGACATGCATCACCCCTTATTCCCAAGATAAGGTAAGTAATACATGTGCAGGACTGGCTCTAGCAACAAGGCTGGAAGAGACCAACAAACCAAGAAGAGGTAACATGGTAGAAGCCAGTCACCCTAGTACTGTGACGATGAAATCACAGACCTATCCATCATGGGAGATGGTATCAGAGGAACGCTACCACTGTTATTAGGCAACAGACATATTCTCTAGTTTCATGAGATATGGCTGGAAGGCAGTATTTTAAGGACTAGTGGCAGCTTTGCTAATCAGCTTCATAAGCTAAGTTTGCCCTGATGCATGGAAGCTGAGCTGCGGAGGAAAAGACTGAAATACATGCAGCAGTTAACCCTTCTTTCCTCTCTCTGAGGTCTGAGCAGAAGTACAGACCCTTGAGCTCCCTACTAGATCATGCCATGGTCCCCATGACAGACAGTTTCAAATTATGCCCTCCAGAAGCCTAAGCCAACTTTTAAACAGTGGATTGGAATGTTGAAAAAAATTAAGTCTGGCAGCTTAACTGCTGGCCAAATCACAGTGTTGAGGGTTGCTAGATTTTGGTGGAGGAAGAGTTAGGTCTTCTAGTTAGGCATGGAGCCCATTAGGGACTTTATGTATTCTGAAGACATGTAGGCTTTGGGTGCTCTTTGAAGACACGACACACCAATCATGGGTTCAACTATTTTATTTATTTAATTGTATTCAACTTAACATAAATTGCCAATCTACGTCTGTGTTTATTTCAATAAGCTGTCAATTTTGAGAGCAAGCTGTGCTAGGCATCCCCATAGTCTGCCTTCTGGACAGATCCACCCTGGCTCCAAATGCAACCCGTGTTTCCACCAGCCTTGTTCATCAGTGCCTACAGAGAGCCGTATGTGCAGAGAGGTGCCCTCCATCACACAAATGTCTCAAAGTGCTTGCCAATTAACCCTACCCAACCATAGCATCCTTCCCTATTCCTGCCAAACAAGGGGCTTAGCCTAGCTTAACACCCCTTGCTCCACCTGCCAACTATTATGTTACGCCGGCTTTGACAAAGCACAGCCAGGTAAATGTCACAGACATCCTCAGACAGGCGGAACCCATCGTTCTATCCAGATGCAGTAGATCACGGTGGATAGAAGGATGGGGTATAAAAGCCCTTCCATCCCCAACATTGCCTTTTTCATGGCTATATTGGTATTCAGTCCCATAGCCAGGATTTTTTTCAGGAGGAGGTGCCAGGGGGGCACTAATTAAATTAAAACAAAGCCCCACTGACCTAAAATAAGCTAACAAATAAGAATTACACCCTCTGACCATCCTGCTTTCATAGTTCCGCTGCTTCTCTCCACCTTTCATTTCCCCTCCCCCTCTGCTCCTGCATGCCTCGAGAGCCCCCGTCCAGAACGAGCTGGTGGCCGTGGCCCAGGGTTCCACACCCAGCTTCTCTCCCTGCAGCCATAAGAAGCCCTCTCAGAACTCAGGTCTGCCAGGCAGGTGAGGAAAGTCGGGCTCCCACTCTCCCAGGGCGGTGGCTCACCAGCTGGGATGGTGGGGCATAATGTCAACTGGAGGGAGGCCACCTGCTTACTCACTGCCTGCCTGCCGGCCATTCTGGAAATCACCTATGTAGCCTGCCCAGCTCCCCAGCCTCACAGGGTTGGTGAAGGTGCAGGGCTGGAAACCAAGGCCTCTCACCTCTGAAATTCAGGCCCAGTGGGGCAAGCTCAGGTATTGGCCCTCTCTCTGCACTGGCAGATGGCCTGGCCACGGCAAACAATGGGGGCGCTGCAAATTCGATAGGGGGCGCTGCCCTTGGGGGCCCACCGCTGGCTACATTCCTGTTTGTATTATGCCAAGCCTTTTCAGTGGCCAGAGGTTTGACTGGCTGCTCTGCCCCTTCTACAGCAAACAAAGTCTCATGCTTCCTTTGACTTAAGTTAGGGATCAAGGTGAAATCAACCCACAGCCTAACTTGCTGTGACTCTTGCTTTCGTCAAAAACAGTCATGGAAAGGGAACCCTATCTGCTCTGCGTTATAAAGGTTTGGGTTCCTGTCAAAAACAGTTAAACATCTTTCTGTTCCATTTTATAAGTCTATATCAGTCAAACAAGAAACGTGCTCTGTAACTGATACACTTTCTCAGGTCCCAGCTCTCCAGTAACTTTGTTACTATAAAAAACAAACAGGCCATGCATACCACTGAAATAAATAAACACTCATACTGAGTGGTTCTTCAAGCCTATAATCCCCTCATAATAGGCCAAGTAAATGCCAGGTGGCACCCTGAGTACAGGCATTGCCCTCATTGAAGACTAGAAGAAAGCGGTCCCAAATGCCTCAATTGTAAAAAAATATAAGTATATAAAAAGAAACAAAATAAGTTTTTAGGGGTAAAATTTTAAGTCCCTAATTTCTAGGTGTGGGGATGGGGTGTTGCCGAAGTCCCCAGCTTCAAAAACACATTACTGCTCTCAAACCGATCCTTGACCTAGATATATTTTCAGAAATGGCAGCACCACTATAACTTTCCCTATAATAATTTCCAGAGTGGCATTCTTTGCTACCTTTAAAAAATAGTTGTTTAAGATTTACATTGCACGCTGATTATCATTTACTACTATACCTTGTTTCAGGTTCTGATATAACTGGTACTTCTTTTTTCTTTTTCTTCCTTTCACCCACTTCATTGTTCAATACCACTTCATGGCTCTGAACATGGGAGGTGAAGTTCGACATCTGTTCTTTAAGTTTCTTTTTAATTTTCTTCTTAATTGCATTTGCCTCCTCCTTAGCCATTTGCTGCTGATAGGCTTGAATTAACTGTTCTTCCTCATCAACTTCCAATCTCTCTCTCACTTCATTCAAGGCACTTCTTATGCTGCTGTCCCCCTTTTGATGAGGTACATCTGCCTGGAATACACTTCTGGGTTTTTTCTTTGAAAAAACATGAATCTGTTTTTCAGAACTGTCCAGTGTAGTTTCATACAGGTTTTCTTCCTCATTAAGTTGTTCTTTGTTCTTCTTGCTAGACCTTGCTCGCTTGCTTTCCTCTCCACTGACAACATTATTATTTATTTTTTCTGCCACCAAGGTTTTGTCTCTGAGCTTGTTTTTTGTAAACCGTGGACTCCTTTCCTCTGGGATGTAAGTGTTGTTTATAATTACCTCATCATTTCCACTTTCTTTAGCTAGATCAAGGTGATTTTTGAATGTCTCAAGCTAAAATCAAAACAAGACAATGAAAAGACATCTACCTGTTAATCATAAACATCTACATTATTACAGTAATAATTTTGTAAATGACTAGTTTTACACAGTTATAGTATGAATTGAAAGTCAAAGTGAATCTTAATTACTTTAAGGAAGAATTAACAGATGGAATTCACATAAAACATGAAAAGGTTTCAGATTTGAGCAGCCTTTTTACTGCAGCCTTCCAAGAATACTGTTAGAAGAATCCCTTACATGTATTCTAGAATCTCTGTGAAATTGTTCTGAACCCATATGTCAGCTATCCATATATTTAAAACAAGCTAAACCCAAGAATCATGCCATGTTAGTGTCTGAGAGGCAGCATGGTCACTGACCACATGGACTACCTCACTGAAATAACATTTAATAATATGAATTCACAATTTAAAAGTTGGCAAAAACTAATGTGTTTTAAAAGTTCTATTTATGAACACTTATCTTAACCTCAGCTAATTTGTAATTGGATCATTTTACACAGTTGTAATGAAATTTTTTATGTTTGGCTAGTACAACTGCATAACCATTCAGGTAGAACTGACAATACACTGAAGACTTTAAAAACTAGTCTTGAAACTCCATAAAATAATCTCCCCAAAAAGACAGCTTGATGCCCCCAAGACCTTCAGTCCCTGGGTACCCCATTTTGTTATGGCTTGTTCCGCCTTTTGCACATGCAAAACTAAATTTACATTAAAGGGCAGTGAGTCATGCCAAAAAGGAAAGGGATGCGGGGTAGCTCTATCAATCAGGCAGCATGGTATAGCTTAATCTTGTCAGATCTCTGAAGCAAAGTAGGGTTGGTATTTGGATGAGAGACCACCAAGGAAGACTCTGCAGAAGAAGGCAATGACAAACCACCTCTCCTCTTCACTGCCTGGAAAGCCCCTTACTCGGACTGCACAAGTCAGCTGCGATTTGACGGCACTTTACACACATGTTGCTTAGATCACTTCCACTTTTAAATAAACCCCTTTCAGTTTAAGGATGTTTCCCCCCTCATTTTTCCAAGAGTTAATCTGAATCCAGACCTTAGTATACACAGGATACCAAGTACTTAAGTACCCAAAGTACATGTTCTATGCTATTCTATGTTGTTCTATGCTAACATGGGCATGCCTTAGCATGTCAAGGCCCTGACACATGTAGACCTGTTTGAGGAACAAGCTTTTGATCATAAATTTAGGAGAACAAAATCTGAGTCCAGTAATACCTTAAAGATCAACCAGATTTTCCAGGGTATAAACTTTCACGAGCCCTTTTTTGTAAGCTGTCCCACCTTCTGACCAGGATATAAAGGCTGATAGATCTTCATTACTTTCTGTACCTGATGAACAAATTTAGAGTCCAGTGGCACCTTTAAGACCAACAAAGGTTTATTCAAGGTATGAGTTTTCAATGTGCGTACTTCTACTGCTTCAGACCAACAAGGCTAACTACCTGGATGTAGCTGATGAAGCACGCTTTGACTAAAATTTTGTTAAGGACCACCAGAGTGCTACTGGATTCAAATTTTATTCTACTCCTACAGACTAACATGGCTACCCACCTGAAAATAAATTTAGAAGAGGTTCAAAGCCTTCATCCACTATACCCAATAACCATGACCTCTTATGAAAACTGCTTGGATGAAATTTGTCTCGATGCCCCGGCTTTTCAGGGGCATTTGGCGGGCCAATATGAAAAACAGGATACAGGTACAGAATAGCAGCTTATATTCTTTATTTCTTAGCTCATTCCCTCTCTTTACGCTATGCTCCCAGATTTAGTCTCTCCTTGGTCTGAACGGTATTTTCCTAAGGATAGCAAAGAATGTGGATTTCAGTAAAACACTCTTCCAGTTCAAGGAAGTGACAAGAGCTTGGTGAGGGAAAATGTGTAGAAGAGAAATTTATACTGGAGTTCTGAGTATACTGGCACTTAAGTAAATGACCATTCCTCTTATATAAATAAAACTTCAGCATCCATTTAGAGTTGCCAACTCTGGCTTGAGAAATCCCTGGAGATTTTCAGAGTGGAGCCTGGAGAGGGGAAGGGAGGGGAGGGACCTCAGCAGGGTATAATACCATGGAGTCCACCCTCCAAAGCAGCCATTTTCTCCAAGGGAACTGACCTCTTTTGTCTGGAGATAAGTTGAAATTCCAGGAGATCTCCAGGCCCAACCTGTAGGCTGGCAACCTGAATTAACATTATTATACTATATAAACTCTCCAGCAGTAGTTGTAATAGATTGATATATCACTGTAACGGGAAGATATACAAGGGGATTCTAGTTTCTTTTATCGTTTTATTCTTGGAACCCCACTGCAATTTAATTTTTTGTCTATTCTTGATTCTGGAAATACAATTTATATAGAAGAAAAAAATTACTAGCTGTGTTCCACATCACCACTTGTACTAGTCTTGATTTGAGCTTGAGTAAGGGGTTATTACTCTCTGGGACTTAACAGTTTACAGTATCCAACTTCAAGTCACTTCAGAATGTAATTAATCTTACCTGATATCATTTGTTACTGATAAAGCGGAAGAGCTGTCAACGTATCTACCACTAATCACATGGGTGCAAGATTTCTTGCATTCTAACGTGACAGAGATACTAATCAACTAACTAGTAAACCATTGGTACCAATCTTCTTTCTCAATTAATAAGACACTTAAAAAAGGATAAATAATAACTATGGGCTAATAGTATGTTACAAGAAAGAAGACCCGCGGAACTCGCGGGGGGCGGGGGAGCTTCAAACTCGCCAGCTGGAGGAACCAGCAGGAGCAGGTAAACTCTCCCCTGCCATCCCACCGGTTCCTCCATGTCCTCCATCACCCCCCTGCTCCTCCCCCCCGCGAGGGCCAGCGTTTTGCTGTCGCCCGGGGCTCGCGGCCGCCCGCAGTCACCCTCGCCCCGGCCCGGACGGCTGGCTGGCTCCGAGGCGGTGGCGACGTCGGCGAGGCTGGCTGCTCCCCCCTCCCCCCGCCGCCCCCCCTCCCTCGGCCGACTTCGTGGCGGCGGCGGCGAGGCCGGCTGTTTCCCCCTCCCTCCCTCCCTCGGCCCGGCCGACTTCGTGGCTGCGGCGGCGGTGAGGCTGGCAGCAGAGCGTTTCCTGCGCATGCGCAGGAAACGCTCTGTCAGTTTTGGGGGGATTTAAATATCCCCCCGATATTTTGGGGGGCTTTTCCGATTTTTGTGCACACGTGGGGACTGGCCCACGTGTGCACAAACCTCCCCCTCCCCCTCAAGTGCCCCCGGAGCGCAGATTTAGCGATCCGCACTCACGGGGCAACTTCGCTATTAGTATAAGGATGTACTTCAAGTTGCTTTCCACTTATGATGATCCTATGAATTAATGACCTCCAAAAAATCCAATCTAACAGCCTAGCATGGGTCTTATGAATTGAAGGCTGTGACTTCCTTTATTGAGCCAATCCATCTCATGTTAGGGTTTCTGTTTTTCCTATTGCCTTCAACATTTCCCAAGAATTATTGTCTTTTCCCACAAGTGTTATCTGCTCATTATGGCCTTACTATCTCCACCATATATAGGCAGGTACCAGTTTTGAATCTGACAGGAGCAGTTTTGAATACGATCACTTAGTATATGGGTACTAACAGACTGAAATTAAATCTAGAAAGAAAGGAAGGTTTATGGCCCCTGTGACACCATCTCTGTCCTGAGAAATGAACCCTACAGAGAATGACTTGAATTTCTTCACACTAATTCAAAGCTGTTCACTGATGTGTTTGTCAATCTACAAATTTTCACAGTTCACCCAACTCACCGCAATATTTTTCTGAGTGCTTAACGTTTTCTTCTTTGACTTCTTTTTATCTGTTAAGCCAACATGATTTCTGAATATTTCTTCAAAGCGAACCTTGGTTTTAGCCTTGGCCTCACTCTCCACTATAAAAACCAGACAACAATTAGAAAATTTCAATTAACTTGTTATAGGTGAATTTGACCATCAACACACTGATCCAGTGATCCTCCTCCATGCATTATACGGATGTAATGAAGGCAGTGTGCACAGGAAACAGGCTTGCCTGGAAGTTAGTACATGCATTTTCTCTGCTCTAAAAGGGGAAAAGTCATTTGCAAAATGGGTCTGCAGTTTGATTTCTAACACATACAAGATGTTGCAGATGGAGACATTATGAGAATGCACAGGTTCACAAACAGCTACCATGTATTTAAGTGCACATAAGGATGATCTCAAGGTCATGGCTCAGGTTTGCAAGCAGCAAGAAAACATACTTGTCAGACAAAATTTACCAATGCACAGTACTCACTGTGAAAACTGTCAAAAATGCTGTAACATACATAATACACAAAAAGTTCTCACCTGCTGGCATTTTCAGGTCTCTATAAAGAGCAACTCAACATGTCCCAGTTTCCTTTGTCCAAGATCTGTATTTGATATATGAAAACAGGATATGTTACAGGATGACTGAAAGATAACTGGAAAAAATACAATTAAAGACAAACTACTGGTAATAGAGGGATATTTTGAAAGCATGTTAATCTGGTTTCTATTTCTTGTCCTCAGAACTACTACTCAAGATTTCCATTACATTTCATTACATTGCATGAGAAATGAAGCTACTTCCAGTGCTTCATTTAACCAACAGCAACGCCAGGCCTTTGGATGGCTCAAACCATTCTCCGGTGCCTCCAAGTGAGCTATGGAAGGGCCCATTTCTTGAATAGCAAGCACACCCCCACACTACTGTATGGCAAAGGCTGTTATTACAGGAGAAATTCAAAAGCAGTTTGTTATATGGAATGGGAAAGGTTTTCTCTGCAAAGAAGACAAACAAAAGTTATCCTCAGAGAGCACAAGCAACACAAGGATCCTAAATAACACATCTATTTGCAATTAAATAACACATCTTCTGTCACTGACTGTACTCCTAAAAAGAGTTATACCTTTCTATGCTCAATGAAGTCTACCCTTCCATTAAGATCATAAAAAGACCACATGAACAGTTTGTCTTAAAACACACAAACTTATTTCCACAAAAAGAAGCTCCTGGATGATTGTGCCCATTAATCCTAAAAACAATTAACTGACATGATCATGGGGGAACCAGAGAATATCAACACTTCTCTAAAATTCTATCAAGCAAACTTTTGACAAGAGGCACAATGACCTTGATGAGGATTTTTAAAGGCTCTAGCACCCCCTGCTGAAGACATGATATAACAACACTTTAAAGCATTTATATAACAGCACACTACAGCCAAAATTAAAGAGAAGTACCTTAAAGACTACCAGAGCTTTTTTCCAGCAAAATTTTTCATGAGCCCTAATTTTTGTAAACAAAACTTTTGTTAGTCTCTAAAATGCTACTGGGCTCCTGTTTAACTCTACTGCAACAGGTAGAGAAAGAGGTACTTTTCTCCCTTTCTCACAATACAAGAACTCGTGGGCACTCCTTGAAATTGCTGAGCGGTCGGGTTAGAACGGATAAAAGGAAGTACTTCTTCACCCAAAGAGTGATTAACACATGGAATTCACTGCCACAGGAAGTGGTGGCGGCTACAAGCATGGACGGCTTCAAAAGGGAATTAGACAAGCATATGTAGCAGAGGTCCATCAGTGGCTATTAGCCACAAAGTATAGATAGGGACTCTGGGGCAAGTGATGCTCTGTCATCTTGGTGCTTGGGGGGTCAACAGTGGGATGGCTTCTAATGTCCTGGCCCCACTGGTGGACCTCCTGATGGCACCTGGTATTTCTGGCCACAGTATGATACAGAGTGTTGGACTGGATGGGCCTTTGGCCTGATCCAACATTGGCATCTCTTATGTTCTTATGTTCTTAACAGACTGCCGGGGCTTCTGGAAGCACTATAACCAGTTACAGTGCATTGTACTTGATCTTAGCCAAAAGGCCAAGAAGCAAACAATTAATCCTCAATCATTAAAAGACAGCACCACCGATAAAACTAACAAGCTTCCAGAATATGATTGGGGTTAGATGGGTCTCTGAGGAACGAAGAAAACACTGTAAGTGCAGGCCACTCAGTCATCCACCTCACTGTAACGGGTGTTGTCATTTGAGCCTGCAGGAATGGAACTGTGTGCAAGGAAGGTGAGTCAAATCCATCCTAATATGCTGACTAAGGTCTGCAATCTCATTGTAATTGCAGTTTAGGTTACAACAATATAGCTGTTGTCATGCTTTTAAATTTTCACGCTGTGTTATTTTATATCTATGTATTTTACTGTTATGTCATTAAATGTATTTGACTGACTTTGACCAATATAGCTGGTTCTCTGCTGACTAAAATGCTTAAGAACTGAGCACAGCTGCTTCTAGTTGTACTTGTCTCTCTTCTGCTATGTTCCTTCTCCAACCATCCCTGTGCTGTATAATATCTTCAAATCATTCTGCAGCGACTTCCGGTTGATGGCGGCGCGCTAGCAGACTCACCTCCCAGACCTCCCGGGGGTGAAGCTGCGCTCCAGCCCAAGGAGGGGGGGTGCAGGCTCACTACTCCCCCAGGGACCTGGCTGAAGGGACCCTGGCCATGGAGCTCTTGAGAGGTTGCCTCTTCGACAGTGTAATGCCAGAGAATTGAGGCACCGCTCTGCTCTGACGGTTCTTCGTGCTGAGAGACCGAATGGACTAAGTGACGCTGACCGGGGCAAGCGCAGGAGATCGAGCGTTAGAAATAGAGTGTAAATGAGGTCCATGGACCGATTATGAACGTGAGTCATTTAAGCATTGCTTAAAAAGAAAAGAAGCTCCCCACCCCCACCCCACGGAACAGAAGATAAGGCGAGCGGGGGGGAGACGTCTCCCAAGCGCATAGACTTTAGAGCGAAGGAGGGGGGAGCAAAAGTATAAATGGTTAAAACTGCTAAGGAGTACTTACCAAGGCGAGTGCGAGCATTTAAGCGCATATTCAGAGACTTTTAAAAAGTTTGTGAAAGTAAACAAAGTGAAAAAGATGGCGGGGAAGAGGACGGAGAAAGAGAAACATCTGATATAGAAAGTAACTGAGAGCCCAAAACCGGAAGGAGCCAACGAGCCGTCAAAGACTTTGGCAGACTCCATGCGCCACCTGCTGGAGCAAATGAATAATCTCAAAAAGCAGATGACATCAATGACCCAGTGTATCACCACTCAACAAAATTAGATAACCGAGACTCTGAAAATGATGAATCAAACAAATGAGAAGGTGAAAGAAGTGGACGCCACTACCCAAAAGGTGAAGAAGAAAGTACAAAAACTGGAAAAGAAGCAAGTTTCTACAGAAGAGCAGGTGCTAATATGATCCTTCGCTTTCAGGACATGCCAGAGACTAAGGGAGAGAATCTGAAAGAAATGATGAGTGAAATACTGGCCCCAGTGACAGAGATGGAGGCGGAATCTTTGCTAAGCGAAATGGATGTGGCCTATAGGTCATATTCAGGATACATAAAGAAAAATAATCTGCCTGGGGAAATTGTCGTAAGATTCTCAAAGAGGCATGTAAGGGATGCAATCCTGAAAGCAGTATCTGGAGCACCCCTGAGAGCTGGGGAGAGTGTCATAAGAGTATTGATGGATATTCCATTTGAAATAAGACAGTGGAGAAAGAAATATAAAGACCTTGTTCTTTTTCTTCAAACAAATTCAATTGGATATAGATGGCTAATACCAGAAAGCATCACCTTCAAAATTAAGGATAAAAAAGAAAAGATTGACTCTGTTCTGAAAGTGAGAGAATTTTTAAGAATCCAGCTGGGAGGGCCAGAGGAGGAAGAAAAAGAAGGGGACAGCAAGTCCAGTGGCGAGCTGAACTCGGGTTCTTCCAAAGAGGACTCTCTGTCAGAGGAAGGGGCAGCAGCTTCTAAAAGTCAGCTCCTAAAAGTCCTTATAAATTGCGGAAGAGACTGGACAAGAAGAAGTGAAGGCTGAAGGACTCTGAATTGTGCCTTTGAAAAATTTTGAATTGAGATGCTTTGGGGTATTTCCTTATATCAGTTAAATTTAAGATTTGGGAAAAGTTAATAGAATATGTGACTCAGTTTGTAATGAGACTAATATGATTAAGACTAGATGTGTATTTAATCTGATTAGAAGATCTCCTCTCTTGGGTTTTTAGACAGTAGTGGGTATCTTTTCTTTATCCCCTAAATGTAGTCCCCTCCCTTATTTCTGTTATAGTTTGTAGTTTTAATAAAAATGCAATAAAAAATTCCCCATTGGGGAGCAAAAAAAAAATCATTCTGCAGCAACAGCCACCACATGGAAACTGTTTTAGTGCTCCCCACTATGGCTCTTGTCAAGTGAAAGGCTGGACTTATAAACAGTCCTCTACTTATAAACAGTGGCTTCCCTAAAACAGTGGTGAGCCATGGCACAAATTTATTTAATTCTTTCATACCCCACTTTTCTCCCCAGAGGGGGACCCAAAGTAGCTTACATCATTCTCCTCTCCTCCATTTTATCCTCACAACAACCCTGTGAGGTAGCTTAGGCTGAGCGTGTGAGTGGCCCAAGATCACCCAGTGAGCTTCCGTGGCACAAGTGGGGATTCAGACACGGGACTTTCAGATACTAGTTTGACACTCTTATCTGCTGCACCACAAGAAAGAAGCTTACTCTTGTCTTCCACAACTAAAAACAGCTTTCACATACCACCTGCAATGTACAGGCTTGTTACGCTACAGTTGTGTCCCATCTGCCAACAAAGAATGCTGCTAGTACTTCAGTACAACTTTATGCTGCTAGGTCAGCACAGCATTCTAATATGACTTATAATGCCACTGAAGAACAACAGCAAAATGACACTGTATCTATGGAACAGTATCAGGCACAGTCTAATGTTTTTATTCGACAGCAAAACAATCCAAATGATAAAGTGGCATTTTGTTCAATCGTTTATGCCATTGGGTTAAAGACGTACTACTTCTTTAATAAGAAGCTTGCAATGAACAATCAACTCAAATATTTATTGCTGAATGTAAACATTTTTAAATTAAAGTCTGTCAACCTATTGGAGGAATATTTGGGGTCACTGTTAATATACAATGAATCATGATTACTGTCAACATGGTCTCTCTCTTCCCTCAACTTTATCTAATATAAACGCTAGAATTTTGAACTCAGAATTAGATGTTACAAGTGGGGACCCACAAGGGGTTTGTGGGAGTGGCCATCCCATTCCCTTGCCTTCATCCCCCCCTACTTCTCTGTCTCTCACACTTTCACCCTCACACCACCCCTTCTCTTGCTCTTTCCCCTGTGCCTGTTAACCTTCTCTCTCTCTGCCTCACCTCATCACTCTCTCTCTCTGCCTCCTCAGCCCTCTCTCGCTCTCTTTCTGCCCCTTACCCCATCACTCTGTCCTTCTGCCCTGCCCCATCATTATTTCTTTCTGCCTCCCCACCCCAGGACTCTCTTTCTGTCCCCTACCATGTCACATTCCTTCTCCTTCTGCCTCTCCACTCCAGCACTCTTTCTTTTTCTGCCTTCCCAACCCCACTACTTTTTCTCCTTCCTACCACATCACTATCTCTTTCTGTCTTTTTGCCCCCACCCCCTCATTATTTCTTTTGCTCTCTTTCTGCCCCACACTCCAGTTACCCTTCACCACCATCACCCCCACTGCAGGGATTGATGTGGCTTCTTTCATACACACACACCCCACTGCCACTCTCAGGTACTTACCTGGTGTGGCTCCAGGTGGGCCCACTGAGTTCCCTCCATTGCTGTTCTCAGCAGTTCAGCCAGCACACTTCTAGGAAGGCATGCTGAGACTGCCCCCCGCCTCCCCCCCCCGCTCTTAGCGGCTCACCTAGTGGGGCTCTCAGCATGCCCACTGAGGCTAGGCCTCCTCCCTCCACTAGGCCCACTGACAGAGGAGAATGAGGTAAGAGCATTGCCAGCACTTGCTCAGACAATGCTTTTGTTTTGGGAGGAGCATTAAACTCTCTATTTTTTAATACGTTTCAGATTTTTCTGCAAATCTGGCAGGCCCCCAAGTTTGCAGAAGTATCTGCTTTTTGTGTGGCCCCAATCCTCAGATTTAGATATTCACAGTTGGAGCCACACTTGAGAAATAGATATACAAATAAGAAACACAACTGGAAGCTTGGTGCCAAAGCCCCCCCTCCCATGTCTAATTTAACAAATCCCATGTCCTGGCATCATAATGGTGTACACTTCCTTGTCTTACTCTACACATCTAAACAGGGTGGGGAAACACACCATAATGACATCCAGTCATGAGGTGACTGTACTAGCATTAGAGAGCAAATGTGGAACCTATTGTGTTGCATTTAATTCTTCCCTCAGATGGTAAGATATAGAACTTGTAAAATTCGCAACTTGTTTTGTAGCAATATCAACAATCCGAGTAAGCCATATATATTTTCAGTATTAACATGATATATAATCAAAGACACACAAGATAAATATATACTTTAAATCTAAAAACTGAGAGATCCTTATTAGCACAACCCTTTGGGTCACCACACAGAATATTTAGGGTTGCCAACTCCAGGGTGGGAAATTCCTGGAGATTTGACAGTGGAACCTGGGGAAGGCAGGATTTGGGGACAGGAGGAACCTTGGTGGGGTATAATGCCATAGAGTCCACCCACAAATGCAGACATTTTCTCCAGCAGAACTAATCTCTGTCACCTGGCTATCTCCAGGCCCATGTGGGCAGCAAAATCACTGTGCTGTTGATTAATTTTTGTAGGCTCTTCATGTAGCCGGTTTTAGATCGAGAGGCTTCCCTGCATCTGCAACAAATATTACCAATGCCTTACTCTTCTACAAGCTTCAGCTTTTTGTTCCGATGTTAGTAAAAGCAGCTCAAGCCCCAAATAGTCAACAATGTTGATTGAGCCGACAATCATAATGCAGATGGATTACATAAAGCACTAGACAGAAATGTCAACAGAGGAAGAAAGTGAGTGTGTGTGTGTGTGTGTGTGTGTGTGTGTGTATATATATATATATAGCTTCTTAAGCCAAGTAACCTGAAGGAGATAAGGATGTTCAACAAGCATAAGCCTATCCCAAAATAGACAGGGTTTCCTCTTATAGTAAACTCCAGTAGCTAAAAGAAAGCCTTGGTTTCAAACAGAGTAACTTGCTAACCAATACAAAATTATATCCAAAAAAACACAGCCACAATTACATTAAAAAAAATAAAATGGAAAAGGTGGAACAAGCTCCCGGAGGAGATCCGGGCCCTGCGGGACCTTGTACAGTTCCACAGGGCCTGTAAGACGGAGCTCTTCTACCAGGCGTATGAGTAGGGGCCGCCACTATCACCACTACTGTTCCATCTTAACCTGGCCCTGGTGGAGGGAACATCAGTTTCCCGGAGCAGATGATGCCGAGTAGATAGAGCAGAGGCAATAGAGCACAATACACCATCTTGGGAAATATCATGTTGAACATCGAGAGCACTTTGTTAATAACTTGTTAATAATGTTATTGGATTATAGCGATTTTAAATGGTTTTATGTATGTTTTATATTGGCGTATGCCTCCTGTAAGCCGCCCTGAGCCCGCGTAGCGGGGAGGGCGGGGTATAAATTGAATAAAATAAATAATAAATAAATAATAAATTGTTCAAAATACAGTACTTTGTGTCATTCCAGGTAATATCTAATGCAATTAAAAATGGATACACATCAGTTATTTTATTATTAAATCCTAGCCTCTTATCCTTTAAGTATATCGATTCCAGTTGTGCTTTCTTCCACCAGGAAAACTGTTCTGGTAATTTAAGATTGTCTTTTTTGTCCAAAATGTCCTGGTATCATAACGATTCTTCTCCCATATAAACATTTGGTAGAGTGAATGCCTCTAAAGGTATTATTAATCTCGATCTTTTAGTATAAAAGTTTTTATGTATAGAGTCCCAGACCTTTAATAGTGCTGCTCTCGGCCAATGTTGCTTGAAATATTTATGTGAACCTGCTTTTTCATACAACAACAAAAAAAGCATTCCATCCCAACAGTAATAAAATAACTGAGTTAGAAGAAATTATGTTAACAGCAGAAAACAAAGTGTTAAAGAAATTATATAAGATTTTATTAGATGATGTGATGATAGATGAAACGGTGAAAAAAAACATGATTGCATGGGCCCAGAATATTGGGCGTAATATTAACCTTGAGGAGTGGGAGCAGATTTGGTTGAAAAACATTAACTTGACTAATGCTGTATCATATAAAGAGAATATGTATAAAATGCTTTATAGATGGTATATTACACCAGATAGACTAGCTAAACAAAATGCTACTAGCTCAGATAAATGTTGGAAATGTAAAAATAAGACTGGCTCATTCTATCATATGTGGTGGCTATGTGATGTTACAAAAAGGTTTTGGAGATGGGTACATGAAATAACGCAAAAAATTATAAGAACTAAGGTCCCATTTACTCCAGAGATATTGCTATTGAATATATTTCTGAAAGACTTTGATAAAGCAGATAGGTATTTGATTGTTTATTTGTCAACAGCTGCAAGGATTTTATATGCTAAATATTGGGAAAATGGAGACTCCAACAAAACAAGAATATGTGAATAAGCTGTTTGAAATGGCTGAGAATGATAAATTGACGTTGGAAATGAGAGCTGGAACGGAATGGACTTTTCAAAAAACTTGGAAGAGATTTTATGACTGGAATAATATAAGTGTAACAACCTGATGGAATTTGAGTACGCAGAAAAGATAAGCTAGCAAAATAGATAATGAGATCTGAAATGTAATAATTAGATAATTGAAGGATAGAAGATGGAATATGCCTCCTGTTATATGTTTTAGTGGTAGTTTTATGTTGTTGGTTTCTATATATGTTTGTAGTGTATAATGGAAAACAATAATAGTGTAGCCTTGGGTACTTAAAAAATAAATAAATGGATACACAAATGCCAGGCACCCTGAGGGAGGTTCCTTTCTCTAGAGGCTTTCCTTTTCTTAAACATTGAGAATTCCAAAACGGAAGCTGTGTTGCAACCAAAAAACAGAGTCTTGTGGCAGATTAATAAATTTATTGCAGCATAATGTTCCATGAGACAGAACCCACCATCTTCTGTCAAAGCGCACTATGGCTGTTAAAAACTTATACTAGTCTTTTAATATGCCACAAGACTCTTGATGTTTTGCTAACATTACAAATCTGTTTCACATCTTGTAACAGTCATTCTAGACTGCAATTCCATGCATTATCATTTGTCTACAGAGAACACATTAGTAAGACTATCACAAGTAATCCTGAAAGATACATCTTGCAAAATAAAATACTGCCTTTATATCTTAACCATACAGCTAGAACAATTCACACAAACACTGCAAATTATATCACAAATGTCTACTGTCCTTACCCCTATAGATCAACAGCTTGGAACAACAATCAGTGACATCCAAAGAACACAGGTTCTCTGGAGGGGCAGCACAGATGTATCAACATTTTCTAAATAAATAAATTCCCGACAACTTAAGTAAGCTCAGTAAGTATTTAAATCTATTTTTTATTCCAGCACACAGAGTCAATGCATGTTAAATTTCAGTATATGTATTATATTATATTAGCAGTTGCCAACATTATAATATATATGATATTATTAATATATTGGCCAATACATTATTAGGCAATCTCAATAAAAGTTGTAATATAATATAGTATATTATGCCACTGAAGAACAACAGAGCCCCAGCTATGTGCCCACATTCACTGAAGCTAGGTGGGCTTGCAGGACTTTCCCAGTAGTGGCACCTATTCTTTGTCCATGCAGGTGCTATGATCCATAATCATCTGTTGTTGTTCAGTCGCACAGTAGAGTCCGACTCTTCGCGACCCCATGGACAAGATCACGCCAGGCCCTCCTGTCTTCTGCCGTCCTCTGAAGTTTGCTCGATTTCATGTTCGTTGCATCTATGACACTGTCCATAATCATAGCAGTATTGTATTGTTTATTGGATGTCTTATGCTATCTGATTGAACTGTTATTTAGGTTTTGTAATCCACCTTGAATCTCAATAAGAAAGCTGGGCTATAAATGAAGTGAATGAATGAAGTGAATGAATGAATGAATGAATGCAGTGAATGAATGAATGAATGCAGTGAATGAATGCACCCACTGCAGAAGGCTTCTACAGCCCACTGAAGCCAGGGCCACTTGTGCTGCCGCCACCCAGAGCCTGTGGGATGTACTGAAGCAGGCATCTATTTATGAAATTCCTGCCCCCATAGATTGTCACTTGGAAGGAACCAACCTTACATTTCTTCAGGCACTATGAAATATCTTTTTATTCTGGTTCCTGACCAGTGGTTCTCAACATTTGATTTTACATCCCATCAATTACTCTATCACAGAATCTGGGTCTCACCATGATAGAAACACAAAGCCCACTTTTCTAAAGAAGGACATTGCCACGTTCACAGGCATTCTGTTATAACTACAAGCATGCCAAAAGGCCACAGATGGACTATTCATGGCAAATAGGATTGGGAGGAGATGGCACATCATGCTTTCAGGCGGACATGGAGATAGAGGGAGAGCAAATTTTTAGTAACTTAGTAACATGTCCCACCAAGGCTACTTCTGCGTCCCACCAGCAATACACATACCACCGTTTGAAAACAACTGTTTTAGACCCCCCCTACAATGCTTTGGGGTTGGCTGTGACTCAGTGGCGGAGCATCTGCTTTGGATCCAGAAGGTCTTAGATTCAACTGGCATCTCCAATTGAAAAAGTCAGATAATATGTGATTTGAAAGATCTCTCTGTGAAACCCTAGATCAGCAATAAAGCAAAGTGCTCTGAAAAAGAGGCAGTCAGCATCTAGTCCCAGCAATCTAGGCCCAAACATCTGGTTCTCTCTCTTTCTCAACTTATCAAACTTCATTCCATCTCTCCCACATATCCTGATCCTCCCAAGCCAGCACAATAAACTGAAGCCTCCCAAGTGATTTAAAGGGGGAGGGGGTGTACCAATTTTTGGAACAGTCTGACTGAAGTGGGAGCAACGGATCAATATAATTAATAGCACAACCTGTAAGTAAATTAACAACAGTGATGCTCCCTTTGGTCTTCACACAGAGGCTACAGCACTAGATTGTTGATGACAGGCAGCCGTTTCCCAAACACATCTTCATCTGCAACACTCTCAATTCAGAGATAAGCCATGAAACTTTCATACTACTAAAGAGGCCATTACAACCACAGGACTATTAATACCCAACTAATTGTCTTTACATTTTAACAGCTATGATTCAAAATGCAGAGCTTAATTCATTGCTACTTGTTAAATGGATTACATGGTTATACAGGTAGTTTATCTGATACAGGAAAGAATCTCTGATACTTTGTATTTCCTCAGTTCTTACTAGGCAGGAAAACATTTCCACCTAGAGCCCTTTCATAGAATATCTAGCAACAAAAAAAAATGCAGCAAGATAATGAAACACCAATCACATGAATCGACGTCACAAACTATTATGTGTTTCACATCAGTGACTCCATTTGAATGGCAGATCTAGGAACTGAAGTACACTCCAATGTTACCTACTGCATGTGAATTAAAAATGTGATTGTGTCTGTTTCCAATGGCTTCTTTAATTTTTTTAACAGCTGTCATAAAAGCCATTAATAAATAGACTTAACAGCCAAGTCACAGCACAGGGAGACATATACACTATTATCTGTACTTTCATATTGCAGTAAGACATATTTTCATGGAACTGGTCCCTGAAAGATGTGCTGCTTCTGGTGGGAATAGTGGTATTTGGATCGAAAGAGACCTACAGAACGAGGTTCATAAATTAACTCCTCTGCAAGTTCACTACATCTCCTTTCTAGTCCTTTCAAATACTGTGAACACCTTTTTTTTGTGATATCACATGTGTCTGTGGGGTGCAGCCAAATTCCTGCAGGCATGAAAAGGTGGGGGAATTAGAACATAACTTACAACCGTGCCGTGAGGGACATTGCACCTTTATCCATGCCTCAAAACTATGCCCAATGCTGTAAAAATTACCCTTCTGCTCTTTTACAGATCATGGTACATTTAAGAATCACTACCATGTGATGAGTGTCACACACCCACCCACACCCGGCCTCACTGCAGTGATAAAGGGGGGGGGCAGGTCTGTCCCTCCCAGCCTCGCTTCGCCCTTCCAGACAGAAGAGCCACCACAGCTGACCACTCCTCGTCTGGTGAGGGACGGTCCTGCCTTGCCCAGGTGTCTTGGCCAGGCACGTCCCTCCAGCGCTGGGCTGACTGGGCAGGCGGGGTGTGTGTGTGTGGTGTGGTCCTTTTGGCCATTTCTTCCTCCAATACGGCCCTGCCCGTAAGGGGGGGGGGGACCGAGCAGGAACTCCATGCGAAAAGGAATTCACCATGCATTTACAAGTTTTGTGGGGACGGAAAGCGCCGTCCAATCGCAGCCAATTTATGGCGACTCCGTTAAGGTTTTGAAGGCGAGTTGTTATGATGATTAGTCTTCCCTGAAGAAGGCTGTGTGGGGAAAAGGGAACGCTGCCGACGAAGGCCACGTATTTCCCCCTCCAGTCTACTACTACCCGGGATGACTGCCGACTAACTCCTGTCCAGGCCATAGGAACTAAATAAGAAGAGGAAAGGGGAAGGGGACGACACTCACATTTCCCCAGACTCTTCCTCGCAGCTCCCATCTGCACCCGCCGCAACTGACTGCAATCCGAGGCCGCCACTGGCACCCTCCGAGGGAAATGGTCTTCCCCTTCCTTCGGCTTCTCATCTCCTCCCTCCCCGCTTGTAAAAATGGTTTCGCCTTCAACAAGCAGCGGTTGCCAAGGGAACAGCTCTCGCTCTCTCGCGCTCTCTCAAAGTACGCAAATTTCTCACAAGTGGGCTACCTATCGCGTTTGTTAACTTCAGCTACGGTTCCAGACACAAAGTTATCTTTAAATGTATAGGAAATAAAACCCAACAAAGGTCCCTCCCCGGAGAGATTTGTCTGTTTCCCTCTATTATTCGCCCTCCTCTCTGGTTCTCTTGTTACGTCTTTGTGTGCTTATATGTTTTATTGTATTGTTTTAAGTGTTTCATATACAGGTATATTTTAAATTATGTTTTCATATTGAAATGTTTTAATATTTTGATGTTCACCACCCTGGGGACCCAATTTGCATAGCACTGTTTTAAAGAAATAAATTTTTGTTGTTGTTCAGTCATGCTAAAAAGAAATTCAAAAGGTTATGTTTTAGTCATCCAGTTGTCCTCCAGGTGGCGATGAAGTTCTATAGATCGGTAGACTTATTTTCTCACAAACTTGAATTTTGACCTGGATTTTACTGACCCTTCTAGGATCAAATCACTAATCAGGTTTATGACGCTTCTTTTGGTGTGACTTCCTTCCACGCCTTAGGAAAATTATAATTCAGGAAGTATCTGACCATTGACAATTCCCCAACCTTATAAATTCAAAAATAAAATATCATTATAGTATATATTTGTTGTTGTGTTGATTTGTTGATGTACATTTGAAACTGATGGACTTGCTTCCCAAAGTTCTGAAAACGAAACTCTTTTTTTCTTTCCACCTATAGGTTGAAAATATGGTTGTAATCCCAATATGGTTATGGTACTTTCACTGCAGAGAGGCTGTCTATTGTAGCTAATTAAAAACGAAGTCCAGCAACATCTTAAAGAGCAAAATTTATTCCAGCATTAGCTTGTGTGAGTCACTTCTTTGAGGCACCACTGGATTTCTGTTTTATTAAGTACTTTTATACCAGCTAAAATGCTGAAATTGGTACATACACAGTCCAAAATTCCATAATGACTGGCAGAATAATTAGTGAGGCACTTTGTAGTACTTCAAATAACCTGTTGGACAGCCACAGAAGAACAAAATAGTCTTGCACACACAGGCTGAAGTTGGTTCCTTATTCCCAGTTCCTTATTCATTCCTTATTCATCCAAAAACAGTGAGGAGAGTTTGAAAGCTCTGGACCCCAAAATAAGATTTGGACCCCCAAACTTCATACACCCTCATGTTCAGGTAACTCTCCCCTTTGAGGCTGTGTCGTGATCCAAAGCGCGGTTCTTGTGCCAGCTGCTTCAAAGTGAGGCGCCCCCAGGACAATCACACAGGCAGACACTGGGGCCAAGCTGCACCCCAAAACAATCTTTGGACCACCCCAAAGGACTCATCCCCATGCTCGAGCCAGTTATGATGGAATTGACCGGTTTGGTATTTTAGTAATTAAGGCCATAAGGATCCTATGTTGTAGATTCTGTGCTGTACTATTTTGGTCTATTTTGCTGGTCTTATGACTGTTCTTAATAAACTTACTTACTTACTTACCATGCTCTGGAGACTGTCCCCTGCAAGATGACATACAGTGATGCCCAGTCCAAACACTGGTCATACACTCCCATGTTCAGCACATATTTTCAGTTTCAGTACACATGAACCAGGACATGCATTGCCTCTTTCAGAAACAATAGCAATCACGTGTGTCAGGAGAATTGCATGCAGCACAGTTTGCTGGTATATATGGTAAAACATAACAACTGCAAAGGGCTAAAGATGGGATTTTTTTTTTTAAAAAAACACCCACATAAATATCCCCATTAACCTTAACAGCTGCTTTGTTGGTATCCTGCCTGAGCTGTTGAACAGCAGGAGAACATTGGCTATCAACTCAACTGTCTCTAGCTACCCTTCTTCAGCACAGATGTATGTTTGAATTGGTTGGCTTCAGCAAGAACAAAGCACCATCTGCTTTTGCTCACTTCTGTCTCAAGTTGCCTTTAATGGGGATCTGTGCTGATGTGATAATAATATGTATTTTTTATAGAACTCTTTTTTTATATCCATCACAACTTCATATTAATTTTGTAACATTTCATACAACTATGCATATTTACTCTGAAACATTCAAGACTTACTCTTGGATGGGATGCATAGGATTGCAGCCTCTCGCTAATGACACTTACTCAGGAGTAAGCACCATTAGAGAAGGAGAAGAGATTGGATTTATACCCCGCTCCTCACTACCCAAAAGTGTCTCAGAGCGGCTTACAAACTCCTTCCCCTCCCCATTACACTCATCGGCACTTACTTTCAAGTAAGCATGCAAAGGTCACAACAAGACTTATTTTTTAGTAAAGATATTTCAGATTGGTATTCAGAAAATAGGTTTTTTAATACAAGTTTTATTTGAATTTCCTCCCTCATCTAATCTTAAGCATTGTTAGTCTGAGCCCCAAGGGGGGACTATGCTGCTCTGTGACTAATGCTTCACACCTGGATGCATTTGTAAGTTAGTGGCTATCTGGAATGGAAGATGTAAATGTGAGCCAGAAAGGCGGGCTTGTATTCTCTTGAAGCACTTCTGGGATGTCAGGCTAGCTCCGAATTCATTGGCCAGAATCCTGAGGGTGATCGATTCAAACGCCTTGCAAGGAATCAGTGCATTTGTTCACATTAGTTCTTGTTACATGCATATTGTTGCAGAGGAAACTAGAAGAATCTGCAAGCTTTGTAGAAGACAG
Organism: Gekko japonicus; assembly: GCF_001447785.1. NCBI lineage: Eukaryota > Metazoa > Chordata > Lepidosauria > Squamata > Gekkonidae > Gekko > Gekko japonicus. The sequence continues at coordinate 1,049,411 of NW_015159715.1, forward strand.
AATAAAGGGAAAATGTAAAATTGGTAACAGCATTGATGCTGAAAAACTTTGTAACAGCATCTTGCCATTTAAATTTCCAACATGTCCTGATTAATGATCTGTGGCTCACTGGTACAGCATAAGCGTTATATGCTAATTTAAGTACTATATTCAGGGAGCAATCATAAGTGTCTCTACTCAGGAGTAAGCTTCACTTTATTCAGTAGAGCTTACTCCCAAGAAAGCATTTTTAGGATTACAGCCTCAGGTGTTGGGAAAGAACACCACCAGTCAGAGTAGGTGAGCCAATGGACCAGTGGTCTGAATTTGTACCAGGCAGCTTCATATGATTCTGTTTCTACTATCTTGATCCTACAGCATGGTGATTGCTTGCAGGGCATGTTATGGAAACATTATGAAGGACTGGTAATCATCTTGACCTTGACTCCTCTGAACTTTTTATCCCCACTATGACTGTCTGATTAGCTGATTAGAAAGATGCATCTTTTATATGCATTCTTATATCCTGTCATTGTAAACTGCAGGCCTCACTGAACGCCATTGTTTGTTCTTGCTGTGGGACTAGAGCAGCAATAGCTGCTGACCACAATTGCTCAGCAAAGCAAAACTATACTGCATCACTGGCTTTATGTAAAAATAAGACAGTTCAGGAAAAACACAGCAAGCAACTGATCTACATTGTGAACAACATGGTCAATCAGTAAGAGGTAAGGGGAGCACACCAGCCCCACCTAGGGTTGCCAAGTGAATTTTACTCACCGGCCGGGGAGCCTCAGTGCACTCCGGGAGCTGTCCCTCATCGTGCACACGCACAAAGCAGGCGCGCGCCGCCAGCAAGTCACCAGAAGTGACGGGCAACGTCGATCACGTTGGGGGTGTGGCCCTGATCGTCGGAGGGAAAACCACGCCCCCAACGTGATTGACGTGGTTACGTCACCTCTGGTGACGCAGCCATGCTGTGCTTCGGGGGGCGGAGTTCCCCCCTGGGGCCCGATTCCGCAGCGTCGGAAATCAGGCCTCCAAAGCGGGGGGTTACCCGCCACCCGCCCCCACTTGGCAGCCCTAGCCCCACCTCTGACTCCAGTGGACATCCATGTTGCCATATCATCCAGTGCGATAGGTGTAGGCAGGGGTCATTTGGGGGGGGGACGCGGGGGACGCCATCCCCCCAGGTGAGGTGCGGGAGGGCGGGGCCTGGAGCTCCCTGCTGGTGCCCGCTGGAGGTCGCCGCTGGCTGTGGGGAGGACACACTTCCGGTGATGTCAGGGGGTGTGGCATATGCTAATGAGTTATGCTAATGAGTTCCCCTAGCTCTTTTTCTACGAAATGACCCCTGGGTGTAGGCCACTTGTATTCATCTTGGATTTCAACTGTTCTTTCTCTGTGTTAAGTGCTGTCAAGTTGCTTCCAGCTCATGGCAACCCTATGGCACTTTGTGCTTTAACCTTCATCACTATTTTCTGCCAGTAATATGGTGTCATCTGCATATCTCAAATAGTTAAAGTTCCTTCCACCAATTTTCACTCCACCTTCATCTAAATCTAATCCAGTTTTCTTTATGATGTGTTCGGCATAGAAATTAAACAGATAGGGAGATAAAATACATTCTTGTACAACATCTTTATCAATTGGAAACCATTTTGTTTCTCCATATTCTGTCCTAACAGTAGCCGCTTGTTCAGAGTACAAGCTGCATATCAAAAAAAATCAGATGCTGTGCATACCCATTTCCTTTAAATGCCAACCATAGATTTTCATGATCCACCCAGTCAAAAGCTTTGCTTTAATCTATGAAACACAAGCTGATTTTCTTCTGAAATTCTCTCATATGTTTCAGTAATCAATATAAATTTGCAATATGATCTCTAGTGCTTCATTCTTTTCTGAATCTGGCATTTCTCCTTCCATATATGGTAACAGTCTTTGTTGTGAGATTTGGAGCATAACTTTACTTGCATAAGAAATTAATGTAATGGTCTGATAGTTGCTGCAGTCTTTGACATTTCCTTTTTTTTTGGAGCTGGAATATAAATTGACCAATGGCCCACGCCATTGCTTTGTTTTCCATATTTGTTGCTATATTTAAAAAAAGATTTTGATGAACTCTGTTTCTGTGGCCTGGAGCAGCTCTATTGATATCCCATCTGCTCTTGGGGATTTTCCCCCCTCCCAGTTGCTCTCAGTGAAGCTTTCACTTCACAGTGATGCCTGCAGTTGTCAAAGGCAGAGGTGGTATGCCAGGTGAGCCAGGTGGTGCTGCCCTGCCTCCACATGAAAGGCAGTTATATGGTCACACACACACACCACCGCAAAAAAGCCCATAACTTATTTCCAAAGGGGCATGAGTTTTCTGTTGCACCCATGGGTTTTGTTTTGTTTTTTATAATCAGCAAGTGCTTCTGCTGCTCACTGCGATATTCAGGGGAGGAAAGTGGCAAACAGAGACAGGATCTTTTCTGCTGTAGCACCTCAGTTGTGGAATAGTCCATCTATAAGTTTATCTGATGCCAATCTTGTTGTTCCAGTGTCAGAAAAAGAAAATTTTATTTGTCCTTGCTGTTGGTTGACTGTTATCCTGACCAGCTTAGTTTACTAAATCTAGATTTTTAGTTGCATTTTATCTTGCCCAGTTGTAATTACAGGAGAACTCTAGTCCCCACCTAGAGGTTGGCAACTTTGTTTCTACCAACTACCTGAAAAACTAACCTCCCCTAAACCAGCCAGGGTGGAAACAGTATTCCACGAGCTGAAATGGACATGTCCATCCAGATAAGTGTTGCAAATATTAAATAGTGGGTTTAACATGGCAGAGGCAAAGGCAAAGTGATTTCAGCAAGCAGCAGTTTATTGCATCTCAACAGGAATGCTTTACATGGGGCAACTGCCCTAACTATATACACCTAAGCCACTCCCAGCCCCCATGCGATTGGTGAGTTCAAATGGCCTACAGGCTTCAGATTGGCTGGCTGTCTTCAGGGGCCAATCCGCAAGCAGATTCCAGGATCCTGCCTGCCTTTGTTCTGGGGCTTCAAGCTCCAACTAGATGGACTGTCCGGACAAGCCCAGACATGCCTCTCTACACTTCCTCTAGGTGTCCTGCCATACAAGTCCAGGCATGCCTCCAGACATAACAGAAAAGGTAGTTCTTTCTTTCCCATATCCAGGTTATGGGCCAGGAGGCACAGATCAGAAAATCAGCAACTGTACTAATCAGTTATTCAGGATGAGTGGGAGTATGGATTTAGTCCCTTCCATTTTTTTCTCTTCACAAAGCAGCTGATGGATAGGAAATATGCGTGCAGACCTGCTGGGTGTATACAGAGTTGGACTAGGGCCAGTGAATATTACAAGAGAAATCTGTCTTGGTTTGTTTCAAGCTTAATTTTCCTTATCACATTTTCACACTCCACAATGGAACTAGCAAAGAAGTTCTTTCCCCCAATTGGGAAGTTTAGGATTAATTAACATTTCAGTGCTGCTCTGTTTTCACATTCTGCATGAAATATAGATTAATCTTTCCTACCAAGAAGAGTCATTTTATTGTTTCCTTACACTTCCAGATCTTAGATGAAATGGTATATTAGTCACTGGCCCAAGATTAAGGAGCATGGGTTCTGGGAACATTTCAGACTCCATCCTTCCTGCTAGATTTATCATATCAGCGGTGTCACTCCAGGTTTGCTGAGGTCACATGCAAGCTTGCTTGAAAACACTGAGGTTATTACATTTTGCACATGTAGACAACTTTTAGATTTTTTTTTTTGAAAATTAATAAATCTGCACAACATTCTTAGAAACATTTACTGAAACCTTTAGCATAAGGAGTGTCAATATAAGTGAATCAGTGGAATATTCTCTGGCATATATCTTCAAACAGAGTATCTGCAAATGTTAAAAAGATTATTTTAAAATGAAAACAATTAATTATCATATGGCAGTAGTATAGCCAGGAGATACAGAGATTGTCGGGCAGCCTGAAATTCTAGCTCTTTTTGTGCACGCTAGGTTGGGCTGAGAGAACTGTGACCAACCCAAGGCCACCCTGCTGGCTTCAAGTGGAGGAGTGAGGAATCGAACCTGGTTGTCCAGATTAGAGTCCACCGCTCTTAACCACTACATCAAACTGGTTGTTTCTCTGCTTATAGTTAGCAGCCGTAAATGCATCCTGACACTGGTCAGGAGGCTGCACATTCTGAATATAATGGATTACTATAGTTGATTGATTCTTGGAAATTGATTTTCCCTCACCTATATTGTCCAGTGTGTCTGGACATTATTTCTCATATGGCACATTTCTGGTACAGAGATAAGCGATGTATAACCTCTAAGTAGCCCATCTTGCCTTTTCTGTGCCTCCCATGTCATGTGGAATCACACTGAATGTGGCTGTTATGTATTTGCTTATGTGTTATGCTATGTAACCTAAACCAGAGCTTCAGGCACAAGCTCCATAGACTCTATAGTATTCTAAACCCTGCAGTCGGATTGGTCGTTGTTGCATAACAGACCAATCCGGAAAGACTCTGACCTTCTGCGGGAACTAATCCCATGGGTCCTAAGCTTTCAATTGTAATTGGTCATTACTGTTCTAGGGGTGTGGCCTCACTAGTTCAAAATGTATATAGTTGCATCGTTCTCTGAGTCTTGTTGCTGTGTTCTGAGCTGAATAAAGAAATCACTGTTTAAGAAACGCTGCCTCAGTCTCCGTATATAACACTAACAGTGGCCCATTTGGAAACTGAAATAGGATATCAATACATCTAATTCTCAACATGACCAAATCTGTAGATACTTAAATCCAGAGACTGGAGACATGAACAGACAAGGCAGATCTCTCTAGAAACCTGGAGAAAGAACCAGGTTTTTTTGGGGGGGGGGGACTGAAATCTTTTTTAAAAAATTAGGGGTTAAAACCCTCCAAAATTATAGAAGCAGTGCCTATAGTTTTATGAAATGAATGCCCTCAGAGGCCACTGCTAGACGAGCACAACTGTGTTGCCAGCCATCAAACCTTAGGTTCTGTTAAATACTGGGTTCTGGACACATTGCAGTGATCAGCTCTAGTTTATTTAGTGATTACAGGAAGACAACAAGGACACCTAGCAGGGTTTGAGCCCTGCTTATAAAGCATGCAAATACCCCACCCCACACATACACACTCCCTAGGATAGGCTATTTACATTACACTGCTTATCTATAGGTCAATTCCAGGATCCTGGTCAGCTATTGTTCTTGGGGTGCAAGCTCACCCAGTTCAAGGTCCACATTCAGGAATGGCTTAGGCCCAATACATGTGAATAGTAAGGGGACCAGCAATTCAAAGGACATACATATACAAATAGAAAATTGCTGCAAAGTTCACACACTATAATGAATAGACAATAGTAAACTTGATAACGATGACGCTTCGTGATGTTTAATTCCTTTGTTTTTCAGAACACAGGACGTCATAAACAGAAGATGACATCAACAAGTACGAACATCTCGAGTGGTTGTTTGTTTCGAAGAACTCTTTATCAACAAAAATCCTACCAAAAGATAAATGGAATAATATAAGCTTAGCAACCTGCCGGCTATATACTATCCTAATTAATAATAAACATCATAATACATACAGTTCTCAGGTAGTCTTATTACACTCAGTAGTGATATCAATCTTATCCTGTAATCCTGACATAATTTAAAGTTAAACTCATCAAGGTTGCATTATTACAATTACCACTTGCATGTATATATTACAAAGCTTACCAGCACAGCTTCAACAGCACACGGCTAACAAGTCTTAAGTTCGGACAACAAGTCTTAATGGTTACAAACCAAATTTCCATTAAATAGATACAACCATAAATCACATGCTGCAGATTCGACGGGAGCCAACTTATCAGTGCATGTGTATTTAACACATCTTATATAATTCTACTCATACAGAAAACAGGGGTATTTTAACACATTTTATCTGCCCTCATAGAACTTGGAACATAATTAACAGTGCATCAAACCTAAAGAGGTGATTTTCCAGACTTTATTACAGAAAGGATTTATTACAAAAAACAAGACAGTTCCAGAGCTGCATTAAGACCTGCTGGTTGTACCGTATTTAGCTTAAACGTCCAGAACGCTTCTCTTTGCAATAATAATTTATGAATGTCTATGATGTTATAAGGTTTAGACCGTACCACTTCTAGAACAACACATTTGAACTCGTTATACCCATGACCAGCCTCCGAAAAATGTTGTACAAGGGGCGCAGTTGGACATTTGTGCTTTAACTTGGACCTGTGCTCAAGGACTCGGGGGGAAGACCGGCCTCGCCGACGCCTAGGGGAGATCGAGGGGGGATGGAGGAGACGGAGCTCTTCTCCCCCCCGCGAGTATCGCGGGTCCCCCTCTTGTCTTATATAATTCTACTCATACAGAAAACAGGGGTATTTTAACACATTTTATCTGCCCTCATAGAACTTGGAACAGGGATGTTTTGGCCACTGAGGGAGGATTTAGCAGGGCCAGGCCCAGCAGCAACCACGGGGTGACTTGCCATCGTGTGACTTTTATGACTCATCCATGCCCACCTGCTTGCTACTGTTCAACACCAGCCACTCCAAGGCCCCAGGATAGCCTATGCAGTGTAGTGAAGAGAGTTTCAGATTAAGTTCTGGGAGAACCCAGGTTTGAATCCCCACTCTGCCATGGAATTTCACTAGGTGACTTAGGGCTAGTTACAGACTCTTAGCCTAACTTACCTTGCAGGGTTGTTATAGGTGTAAAATGGAGGAGAGGAGGCTGATGTAAGCTGCTTTGGAGAGAAAGACATAATATAAATTAAATAATAAAGTATATAAATAGTAAATATAGCCGAAGATGGGAGGTCTTCCTGAAGGAAACAGTGTGCAAAGGGATCCCGGGGAGAATGAAGTGCCCCCCTTGCAGGTTCGCCAACATGAAACTGGGCCCAGCCTGGCAACTGGCAATGTGCATCTTGACCAGAGTTTTCCTGGGGTCAGGCTGCTGGGTGGGAGGGCGGGAGGAAAAACTGAAGATGGGGGGGGGCAGATAAAGTTAGGTTTGCTGGTAGGGGAGAAGGAAGCAGGAAAGGGGGCTTTCAGGAAAGGGAAAGAAGTGGGGTAGGGAAAATGAGATACTCCCCCCCCCCAAGTCCTTACTTGTGTTGGAATCTAATTTCTCACTGGATGCAATCCCATATAACTGGTGGAGGCTGGGCTAGCAAAAATTACAGAAGTAACGGCTGAAAAACTGGGAACATTGGCAAGAAACCTTATAAGGGCCCTAAGATTTGTCTTTCCTTCTGTCTATTTGTAAAGGGCAGCCTTTGGCATTTGTGCACTTTTACATTGTGTGTGTGTGTGTGTGTGTGTAATCTTAAATCTGACTGATTAATTTCCTTTCTCAGAACCAATCCGATTTGCCTTCCCTGCTACTCTTTTGTAAAGGGCAAATTTTAGGCACTGAACATTTTGACTTTTTCCTGTGTAATCTTCAATTTCACTGATTAATCTTCTTTCTCAGAGGCAAACTAGCTGTTATACAAGTTTCCCTTAATGAAAGCAACCTTGGGAGGTTGGGTAGAAGAGAGTTCTTTTCCTATCAGCCATTTTCCTGTGCTCTCTCTAGAGGGTGTGAGGGAGAAGCTGGAGGAGTAGATTTTTAGCAGAGAAACAGTAAATATCCCCCCACACACACCACGTGCTCTTCTCCTCTCAGTCACAACGTGGTGAGGCCACGTTGCCTTTAAAAATGTATTAAGGAAAAGTTACAATGCATTTGCAAACAACAGCTACTTTGGCTCTTAGCTTCTCAAAAAATATCTAGCTGCCAGGTGCGTAATTCCTTTTTTTGCTTTTATTCATCTCTTTTTCTATATCTGAATGCTAATTAAGGCAATACAGCAACATATCTTACAGAATGGCAAATCCAGGTCATACTGACCAGGAGTCTGATTACTTGGCATATTAGTAGTGCAAAGGGATGCCAAACATTTCAGGGAAAATCCTGTGTTTAGTTGCTCTTTAAAAAAAGAAAAGAAAAGTGCTAAACATTGCCTTGCATCTAATCCTTTGTGAAGCTACAATTATCATCACTCTTTACCAAAATACCAACTATTGTATTCACACCAAATCAAGATTTAGTTATCAGAGAACCACTTTCACAATCAAGTTGGCTCCAGTGGGTAGCTTCGGTATGGCTAATTTTCTTTGAAGCAAACTTTTAAAAAAGCATCTGAGAGGCTGTTCAGATATTAGTCAGTCCTCTCTACTTCTGGACATGTGTGGCTTCTCTTGTGCTGACATGTTAAAATGTTCTGCAGAAGAGCACAGACGGCCGCAGACAGCACATTTCCAGTCTCATATAAGACATTTTCCAAGAACCATCTTGCAACTGAGGAAGCTGCCTAATGTTATATATAAAATCCTATTTGAAATCAACTTGTTCATTTGGAGAAGCTTAATCTGGGGGGGGGGGCCGGACAGGTTTCTGCTTCCAAGGAAAATTTCCAGCCCTGAGCAGTTTAAAGTAAAAAAGTTGTGTTGCAAGGAAAAAAGATTTTGCTGTCATAAAACAAGGTGTTTAAATTTCATCATGATGCACATCCATCAAAGTGGCATAAGTTACTAGAAAAAATAGATGGAATGGACAAGATCTGTGTGCTTTTTGGCCCATAGACGGGATTTTTGGATCCCAGTCTTTAAATGCAAGAATACATATATCTGTAGAACAAGGCACAAATAAGTTAGTTGGCTTAAGCCACACATAGGGTTGTCTGCAAGAGACTGATCTGTGCCATATCACTGTTTTTAGAAGAGTATGTTTGTTCCTCATGGCGTCTTATTCCCACCACACAGATGACAGAATTTCTATTGTCAAACGTTTGAAGAAAGATACAGATCTTGACCTCTCTTCTACAAAATGGTTGGATAAGTTTTCCACCACAGATGTGATGGAAAAATATGATCTTGTTTAAACAGGAAGTACTAATTGAAAAAGGATGGGATAAATGAGACACATAAAAGAACAGTGTGAGCTCTTAGAAAAAATGTTTTCTTTCCTCTCCAACTTTTGCATTCTCCACAGACTGCATAGGAATCAGCTTCTTTGCTCTACAGTTCTATTAGCAACCAGGATAACCATTTTGTAGAGCAGGTAGAAAATTCATCCCTCTACCACACATGATCAGTCCCGAAGCTGGACTGTTGGCCAAACAAATCCCATGGCCACAGCCCCCACTTTTTCCATACACCCGACTTGCATCGAGAGAGGGTATCTTGTATACTTCAAAAAGCAGGATTTGGCCAAGATCATAGTTCCCACTTAACAAGAACATTTTTCAAGGACACCTTTTCCTATTTCCCCCTCCACAAAAGTGTGGAGTTTGGGTGGAAAACTATTCATTCTCAAAGTCCTTCAGACTTTAATCTCTTTTTCCAGTTAGTTTTCACAAGACTGCTTTGTAGGCTTGCCAAGTCCCCCCGGGGGGCGGGGAAACGCCCGCCCCAGAGGCCCGTTCCCCACCGCCGGTGGATTGGGCCCTGGGGGAATTCCACCTCGATGTGCACGTCGCCCGGAAGTGACGCGGGCACGCCGGGCACGCTGGGGGCGGGGCCACGGTCATCCGAGGGAAAACTAAATCATGTTCCCAGGCGCGCGCACTCCGGCCGCCAGCCGGGAGTCCCCCACTGTGGCTGAATTCACACTTGGCAACCCTACTGCTTTGGTCACCTCAAAAATGTCTTATTCAACTCCTACATATACTGCTGTTCCATCAGTCTCCATTTTCACTATTTCTTGAATTTAATTTACAGTCTGGTCCTAAACATATTGGACACACCCTCTTCTTTCAGTAACCTTTTCTGCACCTCAGTGTTGCCACTGTTTCCCAGTGAGTTGAATCCCCAGCTGATGCTCCGACTTTGTGCCACCCCTTCCGCAAAAGGGCATTTATTTTAGGATTTTTCTCTGGAATTCGGATTTGACCTTCCCCATGTTTTCCACAGTTCCTTTGAAAAGGGGTTATGCAGCTGGGTTGTCATGTAGTTCGTAAGCAACAGAACCTCCTTGGGGTTTTTTATGCATGCGCAGCAATGTAAAAAAAAAAAAAAGGCTGGATGAATCCTGGGGAACAGCATGGTTGCTACCATTTCAAAGATCCCCACTCCTCCTTAACTTGCAACTAAGAAAAAGACTGGCGATCTTCGAACTGAATACGCCAATTCAGAACAGTGTTATTCAATCATTATGAAGCACGCTAAATATGTTATCATGTACTTCATCAGCAACGGAACCTCCTTTTTTGTGTGTGTGCATATGCAGTAATGTTATAGCGTCATAACCTTTTTTAAAAGGCTGGATGTATCATGGGGAACAGCATGGTTGCTGCCATTTCAAAGATCCTCCCCTCCTCCTTAGTCGCCAACAAAGAAAATGGCTGGTGATCATCATACATCAATTCAGAACAGTGTTATTCAATAACTATGAAGCACACTAAATATGTCATCGTGTACTACGTCAGCGATGGAACCTCCTTTTCTGTGTGTGCACATTGTCGATGTTACGCGGTGCTAGCCCACTGCAGGGTGTGCATGGGTGTGAGAGTATCAAATAAGACTTGAGTCTTCAAAGCTTAGTGTAAAAGCTATTTACAGTTTATTCACACAAGCCTTCACCAAATTATTGCACAGACCGACAAAATGCTCACGCAGACACCAGATATTCACAAGAAGATGGGTTACTCTGTACATCACTGTACTTATACTTGCATTGACCAATCAGGTCCAATGCTGAGGCATGGCTAATTAGTTCTGCTATGAACCAGCCAGAACCGGTTAGAGCCAAGAGCTGTCAGCTCCTGTCACTTAGATGCCACTGATCTACAGCCAGACTTAACTGAACATTAGAATGTTAACACACATATGCTGTAATGTTATAACAGCATAACATTGTTAAAAAAGACTGGATGTATCGTGGGGAACAGCATGGTTGCCACCATTGCAAAGGTCCCCTGCTCCTCCTTAGTCTTCAACTAAGAATATGGCTGGCAAAGATTCCCACAAAGTCCTAATGAAAATAGTATTATGATTATATAATTCCATTATTTTTGGATTTTTAAAAGACTGAATTGTCATTGAAAACACACTGGAAGCGATAGTGGAAGAGAAGGGGGAGGAGAATGAAGAAGCAATACAAGTGTGATGTGATAAAACCTACCTGTGTGTGTTATGTAAAGAACTGGTTTCCATTGGGACTTGCTTTCAAGTGATGAGTTTCAGTTTGGAGTGCCAGGTAAAGAGCAGGTTTTGTTTCATTCTGCATTATGTAGGGCTGCCAAGTCCTCCAGGGGGGAAGATTTCCCCCCGCTTTGGAAGCCCGATTTCCGCCGCCGTGGAATCGGGCCCCAGGGGAAACCCCACCCCGGCGTGCACGGCAGCCGGATGTGATGTGATGTGCTGACGCCGGGCACGCTGGGGGTGTGTTTTCCCCTCAGATGGCTGTGGCCCTGCCCCCAGCGTGCCTGGCGTCAGCACGTCACATTCGACTGGCGTGCATGCAGGACGCCGGCCGGGAGCCTCCCGCCGCCGAGAAAAACGAACTTGGCAACCCTAGCATTATGACATGTTTATAGATTCATCTGGTAATTCGCTCAGCACAACCCCACCCCAAAAAACACTCACACGCACAATTCTTAACTAAGAAAACGTCAGTTTTAGAGATACTGTTAACTTTAACAAGAATACAATCAAAATTTGAATTTACCTTGACTAAACTACTTGTTTAAATGTGGGTAAAGCCCTAAACATATCACCCTGATGTTTTTGCCCAAAGGTTGAATCAAATGCTTTGTGACTGAATAGTTGCCATATTTGCTACATAATGCTAATTAAAGGCCATTAACATTTGCAGGAAAGAACTCATGAGTGGAGAGAAAGGATGTTTTACACTTACACTGCCTCTGAGTTTCTCCTACAACCTAATTCTCACAGCTATGTTTTTCATTTTGCTTCAGCTAGAGTCTGAGACTAGAAATAAGAAGGGCCAGGGGTATGGGGAAGAATTGTGATACTGAATTATCAAGCACAGGAAGAAATCAAGCAGGCCTCTTCCACATGCCAGTTGTCCTTTGACAATGCCTGCCCCATGCTCCCACAATGTCATCAATCAGAAAATACGTTTGGGGTATATTTACAGTTCCCATCTTAGAGCGTACCTAATTCAACATAAAGTTGTAACACACAGGCGGTGTTTTCAGCCTTAAACATTTTGCACTGCAATTCTGTCACTGCATTTGTAGAACTGTTGTTATGCCCCATCCTAAGCACCTGAATGCCTCACAAATGCAATGAAATGAGGTAGTGGAATTTTGAAGTGGTAGAATTGATTGCACTCCAGGGGGTGGGTTCCAGCTGGGGGGCGGGGGAGAGTCCATACAAATACAAAAATAGTGCAGTGGGAAGGAAGTTTCTCTCCCTGTCCCTTTGTTTGCAGTTCTGGTTTTCTGCATACAGTGAAATTTCAATATAGAAGAGCACTCCAAAATGGACTTATAATTGTGGCGGAGTCCATTCTAATACTTAAACATTCTGTCCCCTTATTTCCTGCATGTGTATGAACCCACCAGACCTTACGTGAAAATACTGCAAGGCAGGTAAAAGAAGCCAGCACTATGGTCCCACTATGCTGGCTATCCCTGCACCAGAGCTAATGCCTATATAACAGTAGGGCTCATTGCCCTGGGGGAAACACAGGGAGGGGGACCGAATCTGCATGATTAGTGTTAGTGTCATGCTGCAACAACATTTTCAGATTGGACCTGGAAGTGACTTGCAGCATCAGTTTGACACTAATTTTCACAGATCCCCCCACTCAGTTTTGCAGTGGGAATGGTGGGTCCCAGGTCTCCCCTGGCAAGGCTATGTAACTGTCATGAATGATGCTACGCACTCTCAGCAGCAAAGTCAACGGCAAAATAATATCATTAGAAACAAGGGCAAAGTGGAATAACACTTATAGACTAGTGACTTCCACCCCATCCCTGGCAACTCCATCATCTAGCAAACAAGATGTCACTTGCCAACAAAGTCCAGGCATTATCAATGTGCAGAAGGCATGAATCAGCATAAAAAAACACTGGAAGGTACTATGACAATGTCACACTCCTCAGTACACATACACCTGTCCCCAATACAAGAATGGAAAACAGTGTCTCCTCAATAGGAACCTTATGGCCCAGCATTGGAAGTGTTGCACAGAGAATCCAGAGGCTTCCAGGTAGGGTCACCAGTCTCCAGGTGGGGCCTGAGTTGGAACTCCAGTTGATCTCCAAACTACAGAGCACAGATCCCTTGGAGGAAATGGCAGCTTCAGAGGGGAGACTCTTTGGCATGCCTGGTGAGCTCCTCCCCTCCCCAAACTCCAGCCACTGCCCGCAAACCTCCAGGAATCTCCCAAGCCAGATTTGGCAGCCATATAAATCCCGGGAGAAAGCTTTGAATCCTTCTGTGAGACTAATGATTCTGTACCGATAATGCTAATAAAACACTTGTCATGAAAGCAGGAGTGCTTGGAGTGGGAAGGGGGACCCAACAAAGATGCCCTTCCTGAGAAACGGACAGCTCTACATGATGCTGGGGCAATCGGAGGCTGCAATTTGTATTTTATGGACCGAACAATCTGTTTGAGCCCTTACACCACTTCTTCAGATATAATATTGAACCATCACAGGGAAACTTCACACCTAACAAAGTTCTACTCATTCCCACAAGGTCTCCAAGTTTGTACAGTTTCCTCCTGAAAAGTACTGAGATTTACTAGTGATTTCAGCTCTCATACTTTATTTCAGCTCAGAACAAGATGAGAGTACCCACCTCGCGGGCTGGTTTATATGTGCACAAACCCCGCTCCCCAAACACACCCACACACAAGTGATTGGCTGAGAGTTCCAGTGGCCGAGAGTTCCATAGGCTCTCGGCCAGGAGCCTAGCCTGCCGATAGGTGCCGGCTAGGATCCGCTTGCCCCATTGTTCCTGAGAGTGAAGCTCGGTCGCTTCACCTGACCGCGTGGTGAAATGGCCGCGCACGTGGTCTGATATGGATACATTACACCTCCCTTGTCCTGAGAAGAAGAAGAGGAGGAGGAGGAGATTGGATTTATACCCCACCCTTCACTGCCAAAAGGTGTCTCAGAGCGGCTTACAGACTCCTTTCCCTTCCCCTCCCCACAACAGACACCCTGTGAGGTAGGTGGGGCTGAGAGAGCTCTTGACAGAAACAGCTCTTTTTCAAGAACAACTGTTATCAGAACTATGGCTTGCCCAAGGTCATCCAGCCAGGTGCGAGTGGAGGAGTGGGGAATCAAACCCGGTTCTCCCAGATTAGAGTCCGCGCGCTTAACCACTACACCAAACTGAGGATCTTACACTGGTGTAATTTTTCATCTGCTGACAAAACATTGTGGTCTGCCCACATCCAAGGATGGGGGTCATAAATATCTCTATATCTAACCTTCCCTCATGTCCCATTCTCCAAACTGCACTTCTAAATTCTTTAGTGTTCTGCTTATTGTGAGAATTCTGAAAAGCAGTTAGCGGTTTATTTAAGTTAATTGCAGAAGGCAATAAACTTTAAAACTGACTCAGACTATAAACAAAACCATGAAATCAAGTGTAGATATAAATAATTAGTAAATGCATTCACAATTTTAGTTGCTAGGAGCTATTTTAGGGTACTTCTTAACAACATTCTGTTGACCATAATGACACCCCCTTACTGTCTCCCCAGGAATAAACTCTTTATCTGGACAACCAATACTGAAGGCTACTTTGCCTTTCTATGTGGGAAGGAGAAAGGAATCTCAGGAATCTCAGGACTGGAATAATATTTAGATTCTGTGACTGCCATCGTGACATATATAGGTGGGAATACATACTCTAGCTGGTATTATACAGATGCTCCTTCTTTTAATTACAAGGGAACTAGCTGCCTGAAAAAGAAAGACAATTAAATGTTCATCCAAGATTTGACATTTATTTCTCTTTATTGCATTTTGGGGAGGCATAAAACATAACAAAGCATCAGAGGGTGAAATTTACTGAAGGAGCTACTCCAAACATTATAAACCATTTCCAAACTTCAGATAAATCTCCTCTCCTCTCATACACTGTATCTCTTGTCTAGCTGGCTCTTTTTAATATGGCTTCTATCATAGTTCTGTGCTAGGGTTGGTGTGCATTTTGCTCAGAATATCACTCTAACCCTTGTACCTGCTTTTCATGAACATGTGTGCATGTTAAGTGCCATCAAGTAACTTCTGATTTGTGGCAGCCCTATGAATTAACGACCTCCAAAACATCCTGTCATCAACAGCCTTGCTCAGGTCTTGCAAACTGAGGGCCGTGACTTCCTTGATTGAGTCAATCCATCTCATGGTGGGTCTTTCTTTTCCCCCACTGCTTTCAACTTTTCCTAATCTAATCTAATCTTTCAATTTATTGATCGCTCAATCCTTGCAGAGCTGCTGGCTCTGAGCAATTTACAGTTACTCATTTCACAAGGGACTAACAATGCTTTATAGGGGTAAGGGAGGACAACACATATAATCTTTACATAGCACACGTTTTGCAGCCAACGGGGATTTGTTCAGTTGCAACTCAGACGTGATCCGGACGGCATTTTTCCCGCTTGGCTTGGCTGGATAACGTCAGCTCTTCCTCTCCAGGACTCTTTGGGTCGCAGCTCCATACTGCCACCGCCTGGCCGGAATGGCCCATTACAGGCTTCTTGATGCTGAAGAGATCTTCTAGGCTTTCGATCTTGCGAGCCAAACCTTCCGTTCGCCGGCTAACACCTCCCCCAGGGGGAGGGTTGGTGTGCCCACCCTCTCTAAGGAGTGGTACCCATTTTATCTACTCGCCAAAGCTTTCAAACCGCTGGGTGGACGGCGAGCTGGGGACAAGGCTGGTAGCTCACACCAGCACGGGGCTAGAACTGACAGCAGTCCTGTTCAACTCAGATGTTACTTGTAACCAGAAGATAAATCCCCTGTGCCACCGCTCCTTTCTGCCACCTAGCATTATTGTCTTTTCCAGTTACTCTTGTCTTCTCATAATATGACCAAAGAATAGCCTCAGTCATTCTAGCTTCTAAGGAAAGATCAGGCTTGATTTGATCTAGAACTCACTGATTTGTCTTTTTGGCACTCCATGGTATCATACATCCAACACCACGTTTCAAAGGAATCGACTTTCTTCCTGTCAGGATTCTTCATTGTCCAACTTTCATAGCCGTACATAGTAATGGGGAGTACTATGGCATGAATTAACTTGACCTGGGTGACCAACCACACATCCCTCTTTGGATGTGGTTCATACATCCAGGCAGAGGCAGTGCTGAAATAACATGTGAATGTACTTTCCTCTCATCAAATCACTCCTCGTTTTAGGGCTGCCAACACTGGGTTGGGAAATTCTTGGAGATTTGGGGGTGGAGCCTTGGGAAGCTAGTACCTCAATGGAGTATAGGACCATAGACCCCAGCCTTCAAAGCTGCTATTTTCTCCAAGTGAACTGATCTCTCTACTCTGGAGATCAGTTGTAATTCTTAAGAAGAGCTCTTTAAACTCTTGGAGGAGTGGCTACGTGAGAGGTGTGTTGCCTAATATGCAAAGGAGTTCCTGCTACAAAAAGAGCCATGCACTGCCATTCCTCACCTGGAGGTTTGTGACCCTACCTCCCCTCCATCTCACAGATAGCCATTTGGCCCTCTGTGTGAGTGCCTGGTTTGCATTGGTTGAATTCACCAGAAGAGTTCCTGGAAGGAATTCATAAAGAGGAACTTTCCTCCTCTATCCTTGAGCAGCCTGTCATTTGTCCTCAGACTCTTTTCCGAGGCTAGGGGGAGCCTTGCAAGCCAAATGAGTCACAGGATGGAGACAAGGCTTGTGTCTGCAGTAGGGAGAAAAAAGAGGTGATACTACTTGACTACTCCCCTTTGCTATGGTGCATTTTGCTTGCCAGTCTCTGCCAATCCTCTGAGAGAAGCTCTCAGACAAATGACGGGCTCCTTGAAGAAGCAGAAGGCAAGGAAAGATCTGCTCTGCCAACAATTTTCCAGGCACTTTTCTGATGGATCCAACCCTTCCACTTCTTGTGGCTTTTTTTGATGGTGTGGGTGGGGGAATCATAAGAACCTAGTCTCCATGTTTGCAAGTACTCATGTGGAGGGCCCATTTCATACTAGAGGCTCTTTGGGTGGCAGGGACAAGGGCTCAGGTTGCTTATCCACTATGCTCTTGTAGCACGGCCCTGATGACTTAAGATTCAGAGTTCTGCCTTAGAAGACTCAGGTGGGTAGCCATGTTGTTCTCAAGCAGCAGAACAAAGTTTGAGTCCAATGGCACCTTTAAGACCCACAAAATTTTATTCTGCATATAAGCTTTCATGTGCATGCACGCTTCTTCAGATACATTGAAACAAAAGTCACCAACTATTACATATAGGTAGCTGGTGAGGAGGATGTTGCCAGGAAGGGCCAATTAGAGTCAAGATGCATAAGTAACTGAGCAGTAAGCATAGCTAAGACTGAATGGAGGCAATTGGTAAGACCTGTAAATAGCAGCAAATTAGCATACAGTATAATAAAGGAGTTTACAACAGATACAAGAACTGAATGATGTTAGCATGTGTGGTGAGGTAAAAAAACTAATAAGATAAGAAACCAATATCTCTCTTAATCCCTGGGGGTTCCATTGTCCTGAATATTGTAATAAACCAGGATGCCGCATTGTCTCAGGCATAGGCATATACAGATACCATGGGGGTATCTGTATATATGGACTCTATTCTAGGACCCTATGCCATCAACGCTCCTAGTTATGTGTGCAACACCACAGATTTTTTGAGGAAAATGCAATCTTTGAACAGCCTTCCAGAGAATGCTATTTTAGTCACCATGGATGTGGAATCTCTGTACACCAACATCCCACACAATGATGGATTACAATTTATAAGGAACATGCTTTCTCTGAGAACACCACAGCTGATTTCACTACCAAATTCTGCCACTTGTTCTCACATATAACCACTTAAAATCTGGTGACAACTTGCTCATTCAGATCAATAGTACCACCATGGGCACCCGTATGGCCCCACAGTATGCTTACATCTTCATGGCCGACTTGGAGCAACACTTCCTAAATGCTTACCCACCCAAACTTCTCTTATACCTGTGATTCATTGATGACATTTTTATTCTCTGGACACATGGTAAAGAAGCCCTGAACAAATTCCAGCAAGCATTCAACAACTTTCACCTGACCATCAACTTGACAATGAACCAATCTGTTTTCTGAACACTACTATACAAATACATTATGGATGCATAGGCACTACCTTACAGTGGAAACCTAGTGACCAACAAACATATCTATTATTTATTTATGTATTCAATTTGTACCCTGCCCTCCCCACTGAGGTAGGCTCAGGGCAGCTTACATAAAAATGCATATATAAATACAATTAAAATCATTCATAAAAACAGCCACAAACAAATCCATTTTTCTAAAGTGCCAGAACAATACTTAGTTAAAGTACAAGAGCAGAGATTTCTAGATTAACAATACTTATTTAGGTGGTCAACTAATCTGCACGGTAAGATAGGCTGAAGGTGGTAAAGCCAGGGCACAGGGTCACTCCCCAGTGTTTGAGGTGGCTCCTAATCAAAGGCCTAGTGGAAGAGCTCTGTCTTGCAGGCCCTGCGGAACTATAAAAAGTCCTGCAGGGCCCTGATTTCTTCCAGGAGCTTATTCCACCAGGAATTATTTCTTCCAGGAGTTCTCTCTCTCTTCCTCCCCCTCCCCCCATCTATTTGCATTCTTTGTTTCTGTTTCTCTCTCTCCTTTTTTCTTTCCACCTCTTACATTCTTTCCACCTTTCTCTCTTTCTTCTGTGCTTCCTCCCCCCTCATTTATTTTCTTTCTTTGTTTCTCTCTCTCTTTCTGTTTCTTTCCACCTTTTGTTCTTTCTTTCCACCCCTCTCTCTCTCTTTTAGACAAATAAATACCATTAGCAAACATATAAATATCATTGGACAAATAAAATATGATTATCAATATCTGTTTTACCCTTTTTGTTTTTATTTGTGGAAGTCTCATTTAATGTTAATAAAAAGCAAATCTGCATATTAAAATGTATGTAATGATTGTTCATGTCTTGTGGCTCTCAAACATCTGATATTTATTCTATGTGGCTCTTACATTAAGCAAGTTTGGCCACCCCTGGGCTTATACCTAGACTAAAACTTTGTGAGTCTTAAAAGTACCACTGGACTCATACTTTGTTCCACAGTAAATGTAGTCAGTGATAGCATGCTTCCTTTCTTTGCTAGGAAATGAATCTCAGTGGATTGTACATATTATTTTTGCTTTTCTCAAAGCAGTTAACAATCAAACTAGAAGGTTGTGACATCACTTCTGGGTTTTCTACAAGAGTAGTATTGCACTGTCACTGACAGCCCCCCCAATGGTCCCCCGGACTCCCACTGTGCCTGCCAACTCTGCTCTTACTTGCTATACCACCCTTTAAATAACAGGACCTATGGTAGCATGGGGGGGGGAAGAATCAGAAAAAATAATAATATTGGAACTACACGTAAAATGAAGATCAACCTGAGGCAGGAGTATTTGTGTACTCTTCTAAAATTTGGAACAAAAAAACAATGACAAAAACCCACACTGTGAACAACATGACTGCTTCCTTCTCCGAGGCAATCCTCTGTCATTTCATCGTTGTATCCCTTTACTGCAGTTTTTAAAATGTATTTTGTTTAAGCTCTGCAGTTCTCTCCAGCACAGGATTGCCAGTTTCTTGCTCTCCTCCAAAATAATTAGAACAGGAGTGCTTTTATTACTTATTTATGTATTTATATAGGATATTTCTATGCCACTTCTTCAAAGCCCTGCTTGAGGTGGTTTATAATTAAAAACCACAATATAAAACACCAGCCATGAAAAAATACATGTCATTAGCAGTGTTCCCTCTTAGCTGAGTTAGTGTGAGCTAGCTCACAGTTTTTTAGTCTCCGGCTCACAGATTTTTGTCTTAGCTCAGGAAAGATGGCTCCAGAGCACACTGATTTATGCAGTAGCCAAATCACTCGCTCACAACTTTAATGCCAGTAGCTCACAGAGTAGAATTTTTGCTCACAAGACTCCACAGCTTAGAGGGAACATTGGTCATTAGACATAAGCAGCATAAAAACTATTCCTAAACAGAGCAGAACATTTAAAAACTGATAAATCCTTAACTAAAACCCTGGGTAAAAAAAAGAATGTCCATATAATTGGCTGTTCTTGTGGCAGAATACGAGTTGTAATGAAAACAGAACACAGAGAACATTTCATTTGAGCCAGTGTAGTGGTATAATAGTTCAAGCGTTGGATCTGGAATACCCAGGTTTGAATCTACACTCTGCCACAGTAGTTTGCTGGGTGACCTTGGGCCAGTCATATACTCTTTGCCCATAGGGTTGTTATGAGGAGAAAATGAGAACAATATAAGCTGCTTTGGGCCCTCACTGGGAAGAAAACAGGGGGATAAATGAATTAAATAAAATAACATTATGAAAAGTGAGGGAGAATCAAATTGGGACTGTCATGTTGAGGGACAACCCCATGTTCTTAATATTGCAGTGCTCCATGAAGTATTTTGTGATAGCAAAAACTGATAAACAGAGTTCCTCTTATCAAATAGACAAGAGAAGCTGCAGCAGTGATTATATTCCCTTCCTGTGCAGGTAGCTAAAGGCCATCCTGATAATGGGAACTCTGATTGGTGCCTCGTTGACAGAAAGAGTATAAATCATTCCCACTCACTTAGAATATTCCTAATAATAGATAAGCTTTTTTGCTTTTCAACTGTCTAGTCATTCCTTTAATTCTGATGTCTGGCATTATTTGAAAAGAGTAGTTCTCTCTTATATTCACATATAAGAAGATGCACATACTGTGACACCCTCAGAGCAACCCTAGAGTCTGCAGATGTTCTCTCAAAAACAGACATGAATATTTTAAATCTCAAATTAATTTTTACTGTGTCTTCAGACTAAGGCTTGACTCAGGAGTCTGCACCTTTGCCTTTAGTAAAGGAAAAAAACCCTATGATTTGTGACACATGATGCAGGTAGAGTAAGAATGTGTTCTTTAAATATCAGTTAGTCAGTTCTGGTTGGCTTTAGGCTAAACTGGCAATTTTCACTGATTCCCACTTTGTGGTGCACACCCCTTATGTTGTTCCTCTGGGCCCCCTGTTCCCCAGGAATCACATTTCATGGAGATCTGTGGGCTGCAGTGGGTGGGGAGACACAGGAAAGTCCTATCATAGAATCATAGAATGTTAGAGTTGGACCTTGCAGGTCATCTAGTCCAACCCCCTGCACTCTGCAGGAGTATACTGAAAGATAGCCCTACATACCTACAACATACCCGAAAGATGGTCGTCCAGCCTCCGCTTGAAAATGTCCAGCGAAGGAGCATCCACCACCTCCCGAGGCAGACTGTTCCACTGCTCAACCACTCTTACAGTTAGGAAGTTTCTCCTGATATTTAGCTGGTAACAACTCCCTTGTAATTTCCACCCATTAGATTTAGTCTTGCAATCCGGAGCAAGAGAGAATAGATCTGCTCCATCTTCTACATGACAGCCCCTCAAATACTTGAAGACTGCAATCATGTCCCCTCTAAGCGTTGTCTTTCCCAGGCTAAACATACTCAACTCTTTCAGCCTTTCCTCATAAGACTTGGATTCCAACCCTCTCACCATCCTGGTTGCCCTCTTCTGGACACACTCGAGCTT
>NW_015159715.1:1074112-1078694 GCF_001447785.1 Gekko japonicus
GGTATTCTCTCAGTCACATCTCGGATACACACTCCAGGAAGACAACAAACCTCTCGAGATACCTTATCCGGTCTGCATACACCTTCTTCCATCTCTCTCAGTAGGGAGTCACTAACCACCACTCTTCCTCCGTGGGATAGCTTGGTTCCTTCTCTGTCTATGTGCTTGTATGTCAGTCACATCCTTTTGATCTTGGAGTGTGCTATTCTGATCTTCCATCATCAGAAGCGGCTGACTCTTGCCGTTCCCTCAGGAGCCCCTCTTCCTTCACGTGTAAAACGCTTTCTGCCTCCCTGATGTCCCTCAGTGTACAAATTTGTGCCTCGAGTTCTCCCACCTTCTCCTCAAGCATTCTTATAAGCTTGCACTTGCAGCATGTGTATTGCATTTCACGGCATGGCAAAAAAATGATCATGGCGCAACCCACGCAGGTCACTGGAGTAGATCCTTCATTATCCATCTTCCTTGGAGCAATGCTATCTTCTACAGCCTCAGGAACTTTCCTCAAACTCTGACCTAAACTCTTGTTGTGGTAATGTACCCTGAAAACTTTTATACATACCAAATGGCTACCTTGCCAGCAGTTCTCTCCCCAGAACTCAGAAGCAGCCCTCTACTCAGGTTCTTACAAGGCCTCCAAGCAGGACCCACAGGCTAGGAGCCACAGGCTAAGAGCCACAGGGCAAGAGCACTTTGGTTCTTGGCTTGCGCCTCAGGTGAGGAGCAGCCTTTTGTTTCAAAAGGCCCCTTCCTGCTCAGCACAGCAGTGCCCAGCACAATAGGGGGCTTGCAATCAACAGCACTCCACAGAAACTCACTCAGCCTCCAACAACCCCCAAAGCACAAACAGCCCCAAACAGACTTAAACAGAACCACTCTCTATCAGGCTACAAAGAACCCAACTCTCTCTCAGCTCCCACACAGCAGCTAGGAAGGCAAAGGGAGAAAGAAAAATCCCCTACCTTCTATCAGCAACCCACCATGTGCTCTCCTCTCCTTGCCTCAGCCCAGCTGACTACTGTTCCACTGCTAATAATTTAGAAAACTGGTTTTCTTTTGATTTAATTTATATCAATGGGCAGTTTAAAAATATTTACAGTGGTCATGACTCATGAGTAGCAATGTGAGCTACTGATTATATAGATGGCCATTTTTAAGTTTCTGAAAGTACCATCCAAAACAGTTACACCCTTCTGAGGCAACTGAAGTCAGTGAGCTTAGGAAAATGTAACTTTGCTTAGGATGGTACTACAAATCACCACTTTTGCTGCTATGGCTACTGTCTGTAATACTGACAAACTGTTTCTAAAAAAACTCACAAACCTTCAATCCATTATACATATACATCAGCACAACCCCCCTCCCTCCTCTTCAGCCACCTGACTGCTTACAAGTCAAACATGGCAAAACTGGTGTGGGTAAAAGTTTAACATTTGGCTGATAGCTTAAGATTTCATACAGACACATTTAAAAACCAGATTCTTAAAAAAATCACTGTGCACCTTGCATAATGGAATGTACTTAGCTAAAACAGGAGGGTCACATACACGATACAATACTAAGTTGTATTATCTGTCTGTAATGTGCAGACTGAGACTATATTTAGGCATTTATTACTGTTCTATGTGGCGTGTTTTGAAAAAAGGACACTGGGTCATGTTAGCTGATCTTAGCATGCTGAACTATTGTGGTAACTTCTTTCATGCACCAGGGTGTCTGGTGGGCCACAGACACGACCACAAAACCAACCAATGACGCAAATCAGCAGCTGACATAAACAAGCTGAAAGAGACCAGAAAGCCAGCAAATAAACCTACAGGAATTGCTTTTTTAACGGCAATAACATTTCATATTTCATAACAGTGGAAATGCACTGAAATTCCCCATGTCTAGCTTTACAACTGCATTGCAAGGTGCCGGTTTGTGGTCTGTTCTTTTGTTGTGCATGTTCTTTTTGCTTTATTTATTATTATGTGTGTTTGCTTTATTTCATGTGCAGTCCAATCCTACGCTGGTTCACTCATAAGAGCTACTGGGCTGGATCCATCCAACTTTGTCAGTTCAGTCTTGCTCGGTTAATTCTGCTAACTTCGGCAGCACATATACTAAAATCTTGCTCAGTTAACTTTCTTACTATAATCTCAGTCCCATGTGGCTTTTGTCCATGCACGCCCCATGATCTGTAATCCTAGTATAAAGGTAAAGGTTTCCCTTGCTCGAAAGCTAGTCGAATCCGGAGGCCTTAAAGCTGTCTGATTCAATTATTTTAAATATATTTCGTAATATGCCTTGATTCTCAGCACGAAAGTTGAGCTATAAAGGAAGTGAGTGAATGAGTGAGTGAATGAACGAACAAGCAAACAAATGAACAAATGAATGAGTGCACATGCTGCAGAAGGCTTCCATAATTTGTTTTTTGTGTGTGCTTTGTATTTTTCATATGGACACGTGTGTGTGTGTGTGCGTGCGTGCACCTAGGAGTCATGGTGACCTCTGGTGACTGACTGTTTATGCACCTGGAAGTCATGGTGACCTCTGGTGACTGACTGTGTGCACCTGGGAGTCATGGTGACCTCTGGTGACTGACCCCTACTGGGGCCTGGAGGATATTCAGAGAGGTGGCTGAATAAAGACTGCCCCCGCCTCCCGACTGCTGGTATTCCAGGGAGGTCACCCATCCAAGTACTTGCCAGAGTTAACCCTTGTCCGGGCCACGCCTGGCCTAAACCAACGGGGGGCTAACCCCAGAGAGAAGGGTCTGGGGCCCGCAGAGGGGGAAGAACCAGGGTACACAGAAAGCCCCCTGACCCCGATCCCAGGCAAGTCGGGGATGCCAGGGGGCGAGGAGATGCTCCTACCTGGGCAGGGAAAGGAGGCACTGCCACCAACCCTGATGGCACAGATGAGCCAGGAATACGCACAGCCCCTCGGCTGGAGATGGAGGACAATGCTGGCCCCCAAGCCCTGGAAAGGCCCACCAGCAGCGCCCCAGAAATGGGAAGAGCCCAACCATGGCCTTGGGTGGTGAGGGGGCTGGGCAGGGACATAGCTGCCACACCTCAGTGTCCATGCCAGGGCCGGGAGCCAGAGGCGGGGACGCCTAGGGAGGCAGGATAAAAGGTGGGGGAATGGTGCCATTGGGGAGGAGACAGCCTGGAACCTTTGGGCAGAGCGGCAGCAGAGAGAGAGAAGGCGAGTCGACCCAAGGCCAGTCGAACAAGAGAGGGGCAGTGACGTAACCCCTTTCTCCCATGCTCATATCTGAGGCGGTGACCATCCCCTTGGGATGAATAAGGAGGGTGAGAAGCCCCCCCCCTTGTGCAAGACGAAGGCAAGTGGCTGGTCGGGTCGTGGTCGTGGCTACGGGAGGCAGACCCAGTGAGGGTATGCAGAGCCCTCACAACCCTGCTTTGCTTCTGAGATCTGACGAGATTGGTCTTGCCTGGCCTATTCAGGTCAGAGCAGCTTTTATAACTTGCTGAAGCCTGGGCGGAAAGAGAGCTGCTGCTGTCCAGAGCCTGTGGTGTGCACCAATGTTCCCTCTAAGCCGAGTTAGTGTGAGCTAGGTCACAGTTTTTTAGCCTCCGGCTCACACATTTTTGTCTTAGCTCAGGAAGGATGGCTCCAGAGCAAACTAATTTATGCAGTAGTCAAATCACTCGCTCACAGCTTTAATGCCAGTAGCTCACAAATCAGAAGTTTTTTTGAAAAGTATGCATACGGAGAGTGATTTCAGCTAAGCATACCTTTATTCAGTCAGGAACAAAGACACCTTAACCGGCTCGCAGGCCGGCTTATATTCCCTCAGAGAAACCCGCCACCAAACACACCCCCACTCCCGATAGGCTATTTACAATGCTCAAGAGACCTATTGGCCTCTTGGCCTGGGACCTAGCCCTTTCATTGGGCCTGGCTAGGATCCTACTGGCCCATTGTCTTTTGGCATGAAGCTAGTGGTGTTTGTGCCTGGGCAAGTCCAGGCATGCCCGGCCCTGACAGGGCCTGATACACTACATTTGCTCACAAGACTCCACAGCTTAGAGGGAGCATTGGTGTGCACAGGATCTGGTGCCCCCCTTGCTTGTTCCACTGGCCCTGAGTTGAACTCTGATTAAAAGTTGCATTTTCCCCAGTTGCCCCAAAGAGCACATTTGCCATCATGCTTATCACTGGGGGCAGCAAAATGGGTTGAGCCAACCCTGGACACACATTTCCAACTTCATATCCTAAAGACATTGGCCAGCATGTACTGATCTGAGCTTTATATTACTCATATGTTCTGCTGTGTAACTGTGTTGGGGGATATACAGATTGATGACTTATAAGGAGAACAAAGAAATATCTATTTCCAAGGAAAACCATTCCAAGGAGTTAGTTGGGAGTCTGGTCGCAGGACACAATATAATTATCATAAATTACAAGTGGAGATTTTAAAAATATTCAGAGTTATGACCACAGTTAGTGTGAGGGAAAGGCCATGACTTAGGGATGGAACATCTATTTTGCCAGCAAAAAGTCCCAGTTCGGCTTTCTGTCTCTAAAATCGTATACTACCCTGGCAGGTCCAGCACCCTTTTCTGCC
>NW_015159715.1:1078885-1079072 GCF_001447785.1 Gekko japonicus
TTTGTTTCTTCCTCTTTGGACTCTTTGGACTCTTCATCTGTCCCCAGCTGACGTCTCAAAAATTCTTTAGCTTTAAAAGTGGAGTCTATCTTCTCTCTTCTATCGTTGATCTTAAAGATGACACCCTCTGAAATCGCCCACCTGTACGATATCCCATTAGTTTGAAGAAAAGAAATTAAGTCCTTAT
>NW_015159715.1:1079938-1086290 GCF_001447785.1 Gekko japonicus
CTTGACCGTCGGGGCAGAGGGGAGCCTCAATTCTCCGGCATTACACCATTGAAGAGGCTACCCCTCAAAAGCCCCCTGGCCTGGAGCCTATCACAAAGGCTCCACGGGGGTGTCACTTGAGGTGGCACCCCTCCAGGCCACCAGTGTGCAAACTGCCCTTCCCCATTGTGGGAAGAGCATCCTCCATCGCTGTTCCATAGACCGGAAGTCTTATTTGTTGATATTTTCTAAATTTTTATTTGGAAATCTTCTGCAGCACTATTTTCAATAGTCTGTATAAAAGAATCTGGACTGTAGTTTTGTTTAAATATACTACAGTAGAAAAAAAGAAGAAAAATTGCTGATAAATGGATTTTATTTATATTAAACTTGAATACTGACATTCCTGATACAGTTGAATATATACATACATATATATTCTCTCTTCTGTAATAATTATCTACCTTTCTTTTTGACTTTATAGTAAAAATGTTTTGTAAACTGCTCTTGGGATATATTCCTGGGCATTATCTAATAGTGAGAATGAATGGCTTGAGGAGGCATTAGTGGTTGCAAAGAAGCTAGTGACAAGAATATTCATTTTTCCATGGTAAAGTCCAAAGTAGAGGAACTCATGCATCTTGAACCTGCCTTATACTGAATCAGACAACCGGAGATAAACATAACACATATGTAACATGTAAATTATCATTCTAAAGAGGATAGGATCTAGAATGTATGTGTTCTTTCTTAGGTTATTCTACTTTATACCATTTCCCCCTGAAGTTTAGCTATGTTCACATAATTGTACAATATTGGCTGGAGATCTTTAGAGACAAAGATCCTCATGAGATTTCTGTTATTTCCTGTTTATGATCAGGCCAGAAATACAGTATGAGAAGAAGTCTTTTTCCTGACATGGTATAAGGTTACATTTTGTTGGAGCCAACTAGTACTACAGTACAAAAGAAAAAATAAGGAAAAATCTAACCAAACAAAAGTCAGAACTTTTTCAAATCTCAAAAATTAGGTTTTCATATATATTTCTTTAAAGCAGTTCACCAGTACTTGAGTGCAATTAAACAGTAATCTCCTTGCTGTTTTAAACTATCTTTTAAAAATTAATTATCTTTTTAAAAAGTTTATTTGCAGAATCATCACCACACTATCTTGGTTGTCACTGACACAGTAATAATAATAATCAAGCATCTCTTGTATACCAAACATTACATGCAATTTCTGCTGAGCTGGAAATTATAACTTTCTCTTTTAAACTAACAGAAATTGATGTTAGAAATTACATTTGATTACATAATTGCCCCATGCCGGTTCAAAATCCATTAAAAACAAAATACTTTTAAAAACAAATTTTGTTCCCAAAAGCTCCCATTGGATGCTGTTAGCAAAGAATAAGAGATCTCTTCTCCCAAGTTTCTATCAAAACTCTGACTGACTTGTTTGTAAGTAGAGTTTGCTAGCTATTTATGTAAGATGAACGTTTTAGAAGCCTGTTATTTCCACCTTGCTGCACACGTGGTTTCACTGTGGTGAATTTTGTACGTAAATGAGGTTTCTTTTGTGGCTTTTCTGCAGAGACTGGAGAGTTGGATTATGCAAAAGGTAACAGGACCTTTAACTGTTCTAGATAAAGAAATTATTAGAGTTTCTGTCAAGTTGTGCTACTTACAGCTATTCCCACCATTACCCATTTAAAGGCCTAGAAAACACTGCAGAAGTCAGTATGATATATCTGAGTGTAGTTTTTGCTGCAGGGAAACACTGACAGATTACTAATTTGCAGTCACTAAAGCAGAAATAAAATGCTTCAAACTGTAATTTAAAGTATATGCATATGCTGCAACCACAATTGCAACCTTTGATAGATCACTGCTGCAACTCTATGGGGAGTAAGCCCCCATTTAACATAACAGGATTGGTTTCCAAGCATACATGCAGAACATTGCAGTGTCCTAATGTTTTCTAAATATGATGCTATTTTGTACTACATGCCATGGCTTTTTAACATTTTGGGCTGTTTCCCATGTATAATAAAAACAAATACAATTTTGGTATAAAGTGCTTTCTGTGTTTCCCCCCCCCCATTCTTTCTGTTTGTGTTTCTACGTTATCAATGTTTAAATAATTCCTTATTTTGAGGAACCATTTCTGTATGGATTGGTATTTTTTATTTTCCTGCTGTACTCTCATTTGCAGAGGTCATTTCGGGGGGCGGGGGATCGCAGTTCCCCCGGGTGAGGTATGGGGGCCAGGGCACATGACGAAGCCCCGCCCCCTGCTTCTGGCCGCCCCACTTCCGGCCCTCATTCAGCTAGGAGGAGGCAGGAGAAGAGGGAGGGTAAGTTGCTTCCTCCCTGCCTCTCCCCACCCCTGCCTGCCTGGGGCCAGGGAGGGCCTTCGCGGGGCTTGATGTCAGGGGGTGTGACATATGCTAATGAGTTATGCTAATGAGTTCCCCTAGCTCTTTTTCTACGAAACAACCCCTGCTCATTTGTACCCGAGCAGCAACCAGTAAAATGAGGATCAGCTTAGCTCTGACAGAGGGAATCTAAAATCTATGTATGTAATTTAGAAGAACAACTTTGGAGTCAAAATTGTATTTTGCAGTGTGATGTTTCTTTTATGTAATAGAGAACTCTGCCCCCTCTTGGGGCAGGTCCATCAGATATAAATTCCTTCTTGTCCACATTCCCTCAAGCAATTCCAAATTTATTTGAACACCATTTTAGTCTGGTGTGACTAAAATGGCGTCTATGGCATCATTTCCCTGCTGATTTCCCTCCTTTTCCAAACTCCACCCTCCCCAGGTTCCTCCCCCAGTTCTCAAAGAATTACCCAACCCAAGAGGTACCGTCTACCTAATATTTTGAATGTCGTTCCCTAATACTGAGGTATTTGATATGTTCTTGAAATATCATTCCAGGTATCTTTAGTAAGTAGTCTTTGTTTGACCAGCCATTCAAACGGGGGTCAGATTTCTTTATTTTTAAGAAGTGGCATTTGACACACGTGAGCTATTAGCAGGTTGATACCATGGGACATGAGTCCATTTTATTTTGAAGTTTAATTCCTGCTTAGTTTTGCTTTTGAGCATGATTTAATTGTTAATCTAGTTATCCTGTTTTTCAAAATTGCATATTTAAGATAAAACAAAAGTTCAGTGGCACCTCAAAGACTATCAAGATTTACTTCAGTAAGAGCTCAGCTGTGACTCAAGAAAGGTCATATTGAAACAAATCTTCTTAGTCTTCAAGGTGCCATGGGACTTTTATTTTGCTGTTAACAGACTAACACAGCCACCTTTGCCAAGCACATTTAACATTCCTGAATAAAAATGCAGTGAATTTTTTAATGGGGATGCCAGTGAAGGATTAGAAGATGAGTGTTTTTCATCCTTCCCATAAGTTAACTGTGCTCGAGGTATATGGGTTATTCATGTGGGGCCTGTTCTTTTAAGTTTGTATGGCTAATTTTTCCTAGCTGTTTCCCAATTACTTTTCTTTCCAGGTAAAGGCATTTTGGATCTTTTGGATTCTCAACTGTGTGTAGCATTGTTCTGAAGTGATTGGGGCCCTGATATAATATGAGGCATGGGGATCACTTTTACCCCTAGATTGATATAGAATATTGGATTTAAATTTAGAGTTTTTACCTGCCTATATGAATTTATCAAATATATTTGTTATCTTATTTGAAATTGTTGTGATGGGATTGTTTGAAATATGGTGTGATGGACTGCACTTTTTTAAAGCTTAGAAGTGCTGTACAAACAGCTGAAGGACCGTGAAGGGTTAATTCTTCACAGAAGCAGACAGCCTCAAGTGACAGGATGTTCCAAGCAATCTGGTTGGCATCAGCTGAACAAAGAAAGTCTTGTGAGAGCTGCATAC
Organism: Gekko japonicus; assembly: GCF_001447785.1. Lineage (NCBI taxonomy): Eukaryota > Metazoa > Chordata > Lepidosauria > Squamata > Gekkonidae > Gekko > Gekko japonicus. The sequence goes on from NW_015159715.1 coordinate 1,083,826, forward strand.
TGAGGACAGTGTTAGCTAGATTTCTACCATGATGGAGCTGAGTAGTAACCAGGCTTGCAGCCATGGGGGGGGGGGCTGACAACAGGCAACACCCCACCCCAAATTTGCCCTGCCCTTCCTCATGCAAAAACCATGCCTTTTTTGTTTTCTTCCCCCCTCCTTGCTTCCCAGCGAGACATGAGCCAAGCTGGAGCCTTGTGATCACAGGAGGAGAATAAGGGGAGGTGGACCTCTCTGGGTTGGAGCTGGGTGTTCCCAGGAACAAAGCCAAGCAGAGGGGCAGAGTGTCTGGGCACCAGAGGGGAGTGTACTAAAGGAATGACACGATTGCCATTGGAAACAATGGGAGAGGCTTGAAGGCCCATTGGAGATAATTGGAGCCAAGAATGCCAATTGACTTGCATAGGCTCTATTGAAATACATTGCAGCAAAAAAAAAGTTGCAAAGAAAATGCAGAATGGTTATTCCATTAAGGTCTCTGAGCCCAGATAAACTACTCTGGAACTGGAATGACAGCTCCCAGAGTGAAATGACGAACCCTAGCAATAGACTCTGTGCTCTAGGATTGGAATGACGGCACCTTCTTTGTAGAATGATCCCTTGTAGAGACTTTGCACTACATCATAGCTCATTCATAATACATACATACAAACATACTGATGTATTCACCAGCACGGTACTCATCCCCCCCCCCAATAATTTTTTTCTGGCTACAGGCCTGGTACTGACAGTCTAATTTCAGCCTTAGCTGGGAGCAGTTTAACATAGACAGGAGAATGGGGGAAAGTTGGCAAGGAAGTCTGGGAAGCAGATGAAGACTCCCAAGGAAAGGGGATAGATCTTCTAGAGAGACTTAGTCAAACGGGGATTTAGTTCTGAAGAGTACAGAGATCCCTGGTCTGGTCTGGTTAGAAATTGCCTTTAGAGACCTTGAGAGTCAGTTAAAACTAGAGATGTAAAATTTCCAGAAATGTTTTTGAAATTTTTTTGAAAAATTGAAAAAAATGCTGCATTAGCACTTTTTTCTTCTTTTCCAGATTGAAAGTCATTCTGTTACTTTAGGAACATAAAATATGACTATGGACCATTTTCCTGAGGGTAGTAGGAAGAAAGAAAAATAATGTAATGGTTAGTTTGCAAGAAGACACTAATCTATGGGGGGGGGAGAGAACCAGATTAGTAGTAATTAAATTATTATTTACACAAAGGTTATAAAGATAAACTAATGTAGCTAAATGATTCAGTTTTCTGGAATCAGATAAATGGAAACTCTTACCTTTTTAATTAAGTACATACTTTCAGATCCTTTTTGTTGCTCTGTATTTTCTTCTATCCTGCCAACCTAGCAGTTCAAAAGCAAGAAATTGCAAGTAGATAAATAGGTACCACTTTGGTGGGAAGGTAACAGCGTTCCATGCGACTTGGTATTTAGTCATGCCGGCCACATGACCACGGAAACGTCTTCGGACAGCTCTGGCTCTTCGGCTTTGAAACGGAGATGAGCACCGCAACCCTAGAGTCGGACTCGACTGGCTTTCGAACAAGGGAGACCTTTACCTTTACTATTTTCTTCTAATGCTTTGAGGCCTAGTGAAGCCTGAGTGCCAGCAGACCAACCCACATGCAAAAACAAAACTGAAACCTTTTTCTTTTATTGTGACAATAGCACCTCCTAAAGAAAAAAAATGCATCTTGTTCTTGCATTGGAGAGTTCAGTTTGTAACCTAGGACTTGCTTGTCCTCAGTGCACAGAAATTAGATTAATCTGATACCATACATATTTTTTAGAAATGATTTGGAAAATATTTGAACACCTTGTCTTAAAATATTTTATTCATCATGTTAAAATAAAACATTCCATAATGTCACACGAGCTACACGACCCCTCATCGCTGTTGCTCAATCCTTCTAGCTGTTGGTTGTCAGCCACCGTGCCCCACCTCCCGGAGGAACCGCAGAGGGTTCAGACTTGTGGGAGAGGAGGAGGTTACGTCACCACCCTCTTCTCTCCCTTGGCAGGTCAGACAAAACACTCTCTCTCTGCTTGTCAGCTCACCCATCGCCTGTGCCACATCCTCCTCGGCCTCTGCTTTCAGTCCTCTTTTATTCCTCCCTCATGTCACCTGCCTTCCCCGTGCTCCAACCTTCGCCCCTCCCCCAGGGCCCCGCCCACTCCTCTTATGCCGAGACAATGAGCCATGGGCATGGCGTCTTCCCTGCTTGCTTGCTCTTGGCCTGCCGGTTGGGCAGACTCTGCGCTTCTCCTTCCCCAAGCTGCTCTGGGCCATGGGCGGGCTCTCCCGGCGCGGTTCCCTCTTTTCTTCTGGAGGCTTCCTTCCCCCTGGCCTGCCGCTCGTCTGGGGTGGCGTCGTCCTGCGGATCCGTTGGCGGCTTGTCGGGGCTTGGGGGGCTTGGCGGTGTTGGTCGCCCCTGCCTTCCTGTGAGTGCCAAGGGGGTTGGGAAAC
>NW_015159715.1:1086496-1115722 GCF_001447785.1 Gekko japonicus
AAACTCAAAACGAGAACTGGTGTTTAAGGAGAAGGCGGTTGGGTACTGGAAAGAGAGCACCAGCCTTCTGGAAACCAAAAGAGAATACTCAAAGAAAGTCTACTGGAGTGTTTGGGAAAACACTGGAACAAAAACTTCTCAGCATAAAGTTTTAAGTCACTGTGAATAGCTTAAGAAACTCTCATTAGCCTGAAATACAAGAACTAAAGTCTGTGCATGTAATGATTTTACCTCAGAGTTATCTATATCGAGTTACCTCAGAAACTTCAACCTTTGATTTCACCTGACCTTTCCCCCTGTATGTTAAATAAAATATTTTGTTATTTTTGAATTTCAAAATGTCTCAAGTGCCATTTAAATTGTTTACATTAAATTGAGCTCCTGATCCTTTCCTCAGGTTCCTGGGCGGAGCTAACAGCCAAAATATTGTACTGTGACAGGGTGGGAAAGCCAGACTTCTTCAGCAAAGAAGAAAACACATTACTATGGTGGCTTAGTCAGTAAAGGGAAAGAAAAAAAGGAGGGAAAATCTTGCCTCTGGGGGAGGGAAGTGGATGGGGCCCTCATATATGTATAGCAAGTTTGGGAGGAAAATCATCTTAGCTGTTAGTATTCCATGTACTGTGAAATGTTTAAGGTGTGTCACAGAGATATATCTCTTTGGATTGTGTTCTGTTTTTAAGCAGGGTTGTTCCTTCTGTAGTGATACTAATGCTAAGCACTTCCCTGGGAACACTATCCATTTGTATGGAAATTGTTTTTCAGATGTGCTCTGGTAGGAGATATTGATGGGTATAATTTTGAATTTGTTGAATCCAGAAACTACTCTGTTTGTCTAAAACCCTGTGAATATAAGAAATTGAGGTTTCTGGGTGGGGGGGGCATAGTCTATGGTGTCATCAGCAAAAAGGCTAGTTTTGTTATTTATGTTTGTTTTTACACTGAAAACATTAGGGTTGCATCTAATTGCTTCAGTGAGGGGTTCTAAAGATGTAGTTAAAAGGAAAGGCGACAACAGGCATCCTTGAGAATTCTTTACAGAAACAGAAAGTCGAACAACCAAAGTTATTAACTTTCATATGTGCCTTCAGGCTAGCATAAGATAACTTGATCACTCAAGTCCAAAATTCATAATTCTCAGAGTGTCTGACAGAAGAAAGGGTTCCTCCAGGCAGTCAAAGGCCTTCTCACTATCAAGTAAAAGCACTGTGAATAGGATACTTTTGATTTTGCAATAGTAGATGATGCTTAACCTAAGTCTTATGTTATCTAAGATTTGCTTCAATAGTATAAAGCCTGATTAATCCAAGTCCATGTATTCCTTGATGTAAAGATTAATCCTGTCAGCCAGCAGTGATGTGATTATCTTTGTGTCTTGGTTCATTAAGGAAATAGGGTGATACAAAGAGCCGTTCGAAGCGTCCCTACCTGTTTGGGGTATGACCACTATTTGTGCCCTCTCCATGTCTCTAGGATTCTATCCTGCTCTAGGACATCTATTAATTAGAACAGTTGGGGCATTAGTATTTTCATTGCCAAATTGTGTATAAATTTATGCTACAAAGCCATTGCATTATCATTGAGGCAGCTGCATTAAACCTGTAACAGAAGGTGGACACTCAAAATAAGTAGTTTCTCACATTATTGAATCAGCAGAAGTTGTGTCTTCCAATCTTCCCTACATTTAATTGGTGTAGTATGCACTAGGAAGATAATTGCAAAACTGATCTTGCAGAGACCACCAACTATAATAACCAGGAAGGATGTTTCTAATTGCCTACAGCTCAAACTGCGGAGGTGGAAGAAGAACTCTGGCTGAAAGGGCATCCCATTATTTTCCTGGTTGAATCTTGCTCGTGCAAAGCAGAACGCAAGAACAAAAAACCTGCTGTGCTGGATCAAGCCAAGAGGCCATCTAGGCAACATCCTGTTTCACACAATGGCCCACTAGATCAACAGTACCTCATTTGGGGTCAAACGAGGAAGCAGCCCATAGTTCTTCCCATGAATATTCTTGTATCATTATTACTATAATATTATAAGTGGGGACCCACAAGATACTTGCAGAGATGGTGATTCCCTTCCCCCTCTTTGCTTCCTTTTCCTCTATCAATCTTCCCCCTCTTTCTACTCTTTCCCTTATCTGACACTTGGCATTGACTACCCCCATCTCTTTTGCCCCCTCATCCCTTCTCTATCAATCTACCCCCCTTCTGTGATAACCTACCCATTTCCGCCTTTCTCCCATTCCCCTTATCTGTCAATCTACCCCCCTTCTCTTCTGCCCCCCCACATTTTCTCCATCAGTCTACCCAACACTTGCTGCATTCTGTACCCACCCACCCCTAGTACTTTACTTACCCTCACCTTTGCAGCTCTCCCCACCTACCCACCACCCTTGGCACTCCGCTCACCCCCCACTCTTGCTGATCTCCCTACCTATCTCCCCACCCTTGGCATCATCATCATCATCATCATCATCATCATCATCATCATCATCATCATCATATTAATTTGACTTCTATCCCGCCTCCCACCACCACTCTCCCACATCCTTGGCACTCCACACTAGCTTTCACTCATCCCCCACCTTTGCTCTCTTCCCACCGTGGGGGCCCACAATACTCATTGGGGAGTAACCCTCTCCTTGCATCAATTACCAAAGCTACTGCTATCCTTGGGGGTCTTGCACCCCCATCAGCAACAGCCTACCAAAGCTGCTTCTGCACCTCTAGGCCTACCAAGGCTTCTGCCCCCTCATCAGCATTGATGGCCTGTGGCAGCAAACCCTGCATGGCTCCCAGCTGCCAAGCCCACCACACCTTCTCCCCCCCAACCCACCTTCAACAACAGGAACTCCTGCATGGTTCCCAGCTGCCGCGCCCTCTGAACCTTCCTCCAACCACAACAGAAGTGAGCCCTGGGCAGCTCCCAGCCGCTGGGCCCCTCTAAGGCTTCTCCCCCCTGGAGGCCTTCAGGAGAGGCTCTGGGTGAGGATGGCCCTGGCAGAGGACACCGGGAACCACCCCAGGCCCCACCACCCACCTTATGCCTGGCAGCAACAATCCCTAAGGGTGGCTCTGAGCCCAGAGCAGCTTCCAGCATCCTCTATGGCTGCAGCTGGCTTCAGAGACTCGCCTGGAGTCCTCCACCATGCAGTCAGGCCAGAAGGAGCTCCTGGAGTGCTCTGCCGTGGCAGCCAGGCTAGGGCGGCAATGAGTGTGATCTGCTGTGGCAGCTAAGAACTGGGTTTGATTCCCCACTCCTCCACTTGCACCTGCTGATGTGACCTTGGGTCAGTCACAAGCTCTGGCACAGCTGTCCTTGAAAAAGAGCAGTTTGTGTCAGAGTTCTCTCAGCCCCACCCACCTCACAGGGTGTCTGTTGTGGGGAGGGGAAGGGAAAGGGGTTTGTAAGCCGCTCTGAGACTCCAAATGAAGGGCGGGATATAAATCCAATCTCTTCTTCTAATTCCAGAGCATCTCCTGGCGTCTGCTGGCACCACGGCTGAGCAAGGAGCCATTCCAGGCATCCACCACTGCAACCACCAGGCAAGGGACCACACCCAGCATCCTCCACCATGGCAGCCAGACCCCAGCTCCAACAGTAAGTGCATTGTCTGCACATGCACAGACAATGCTTTTTCATTTGGGGGCAATTTAAATGCCCCAATAGAATCTTGCTAAGATTAGGAATTAGGAGTGTCCCAAGTGTGCAGAAAAATCTCTTTATCCTCCATGTGCCCCCTATCTGCAGAAATAAATATTCACACATAGGGGGCACAGTTGGGAATACTACTACTACTACTACTACTACTACTACTAATAATAATAATAATAATAATTTCAATTTATTAATCGCTTCCCCCAGTGGGCTCAAAGCGATGTACAGTTACACATTTTAGACAGGGGACTAACAATGTTCATACGGGATAGGGAAGACAACATATATTCATTTAATTGCACATGCTGTCACTGCACGGTGTAAACATCTTATGGCTTGGCTCAGTCATTTTCCGAATGGCTGCTTGTCGACCAGGCTTCAGGACCCATATGTCAAATCGCCACACTGCAACCGCCTGGCCGGAAACATCCACTGCAGGGATTTTTGTAACCGAGAAGTTCTTCTGCCTTTTCCGAACCTCGACCAGGACGTCCCGACCATCAGCTAATACCCTCCCACAAGGGAGCTTGTTGTGCCCACCATCTCTAAGGAGTGGTTCCCATTTTATCTACTCGCCGAAGCTTTCGAATCGCTGGGTGGACAATATATAGATTATTATTATAGATTTAGTTTAACTCAGGTGATTAGCCTAAGGAAATAGAGCAAAATAGAGATGGAGGAAAATAAAGGTCAGGGAGCCAGTGTTCAGGAAAGGACGGACTAGGATGGCTGCCTAGTGTCCCATCAGATGATGAAAACACTCTAACCACCTCCCCAGTAACTTCATTCATTCTGCTCTTTTCTTTCTTTGAGATTGTATAAGAATAAAGGGGTAAGACAGCAAGTTCAAGTAGGTCATCCACATGTGCTCTGCCTCTCTTTTGAGAGATACACATTCAGGAAAGGATGTTGCTGGTAAATCTATGTATTTTTAGAATCCATAAGATAGGTTTTTGCATGAGCACTGACTTGCAGAGTACAGAAAATCTTTCCAAGATCAGTTAGCTTTTATCCACACCCAACTTTGTCCATCTCTGGAGATTATGTCTGAATAGAAGGATTTCCTGAAATGAATGAACTGGCTGGGCATATATTTAATGTTAATAAATGACTTCCAGGCAGCTATGCAACATATATCAGTTGTCGAAAATCATCATAATACATTTATCCTTTGCACTAAATGTGAATTTAAGAAGGTTAAGTTGTATCAGTGAGCTGTTTAATAAGAGAGGAGAATTTGGGGCTTTTTTCTGGGGAAACACGCTGGAACAGAATTCCGGAACCTCTTCAACAACGTTCTTTTAAAAATGTTTAAAAGTTCATGAGTTTTCAGTATGCAGATTGACAACTTAATTTCCCTCTTGAGAGTTCTGGCACCTCTTTTTCCACACACACACACACACAAAAGCAGCCCTGGAGGAGATCATGGTAAAGTGCAAGACTTGAGACTAGCAATAATTTTAAGAGAGGTGAATGTAGTTGGAGGAAGTAGGCACATATTTATTTTGTCCCACTCCATCGTTGCTTAACCACATTTTACAGTGTTTGGAAACAATACAATAATCTACCTAACCTGTTTACAAGAAATGAAACTGGAATGAATTTGCCCATCACAAGTAGTGATCCTGCTTTCATTTTTTTTAAAAAAAAACCCAATTCATATAAATTAAGACCACAGAAACATAAATATCACCATATTAATACTAACAAATATTCAATAAATGAATAAACATGCTATTATGAAAGCTATTTAATGAATTATTCTCAGCCAAAAGGAAAGAAGAGGAAAGAACAGGAAAAGAAGACAGACAGACAATTGCAATTCCAAACAGGTTCCTCTGTTTCTGTAAGGAAAACCTTTCTGGTTTCCATTTCCCAACCAATAGCAATATTTAATTTTAGAGAGAGAGGAAGTTACAACAATATTAGGTTCCTTTGCATCATTAGATTCATACAGCACATGCTTCCATATGTGAAACCAGAAGATCAAATACTGAAGTGTTTGCAAATTATAAAATATAGGATACTGTCTACATCTCACAATTTAAAATTATATCTACTAGTAGTGTCTTGATTAGATATTTATTAATTCTTTTCTGTCTTCAATGGATTAGTTATTATTCAAGTTTCCAATCAGAATTTCTGGATATTACAATGAAAACACAGCATAAAGTTGTATTTTATCTTGGAATGTATTATTCCAGTAAATTATGAATAATGTCTATTTCTCAATAAATGTATTATTACCAGGACTCAGTCTTGGTATAATAAGTTAATTTGATATTGATGCAAAATCCTATATTCACTTATACTAGTCCATTAGTGGGGGTGGATTTCCACCCTAATGTGAGGCAATGCAAATATGGTTCCAAATCATCATGTCAATTGATGTCTTTAAGATAGGGCTGCCAAATCCCCCTGGGGGGCGGATTTCCCCCCGCTTTAGAGGCCCGATTTCCGCCGCCGCGGAATCGGGCCCCGGGGGAAACCTCACCCCTGTGTGCACGTCAGCCGGATGTGACGTGCTGATTCCGGGCACACTGGGGGCGTCCGAGAGCCCCCCACTGTCGATAAAAAGGTATTTGGCAACCCTACTTTAAGATGACCCAACAGATGTTCCTTAGGCTCATATGGTAAAGTATACCCTGTCATTTCTGCTATTGTAGCAGAACTTCTTTCCAGAATTGTTCTATGCCAGGGCATTGCCAGACAACTTTCAGCAGGTCAGCTCGTGAGTTCTGGCATCACCAGCAGTTACCTAATACTGGGTAGTCAATAAGACCCAGTTTAGATGGTAAATACATTTTAACTTGTAAAGGCCAATGGCCATATACAATAAACCATTACCTACCTACCAGTTTAGATGGTAAATACATTTTAACTTGTAAAGGCCAATGGCCATATACAATAAACCATTACCTACCTACCAGTTTAGATGGTATCAGATACCATTGGTACTGTATTTTATAAAGATTTTCTCTCATTATTTATTATATAGTAGTGGAAAGGGTTTTGGACTGAATCCAATTCCAATCTTCCTCTGAAATTGTCTAGTTCCACCATAGGGTCCAGAACATTCTTGTATATTAATCTGCGTAAGCAGGGAAGGGCGGTCAAGAAATCTAATGAAATAAATAAATAATAAATAAGCCACTAACTATAGTACTAAGCCTAGCACAAGGCTGGAGGTAAGTGAACATTTATATCCATCTCTGATCACATTGTGCCATTGTCAGAAATGATTTTCTACCTTCAGAGCAGGATAAGTACTTTCTCTCCATAGTACATAAGAAACACCATCCTTAGGTAGCAGGTCCCAGTCATCGCAGCACTTCATTTGGGTATCATCTTTTATATCTCATACCACTAATGAATGTGGGATACGTAGTGCAGTTTGGCAATTTCCCCTTTACTGTGCAAGCCTAATTCTAAGGCTCAAGATGCAGACAAGATGCATGAAGATCTGTGATTGCATCTTCCCCTATGCTTGTTGAAACTGAACACAGGCATACTTGCACGTGTGCATGTGTGTATACGCACGGGCAAGTACAGGGCGTTAGTATTCCTAGAAGGGACAATCAAATGGAGAATGTCTATCAATTTTCCTGCCTGTCATTTTAACTTTCCAGGGCTAGTAACAACCAAGGGGAGGCCATGGTTTCAGTCAAAACTGCCGAGGGGGAGGGCCCCCTGCAACTGCAATTTACCTACTAAAAGGGATGTCTCATCATCACATCTGCAAGTATACACAGCATGTCATCTGTTATCATCCCAAGGCCTGAGAAATTTTGGCTAATACTTACATTTGGTGCATCTGGCTAACTTCCTTAACCGCCCTGCAGAGTTCTCTGAACTGAAAACCTTCACTAGCCTATTAAAAACCTCTGTGCTCAAAATAGTTTCCAGAATCATTGTGTGATGTCATCATTTGAAAGTCAGCAGGGGAAAAGCAAGAGTTATGTATGCATACATATGACCATGAGATCTGCAACAGGCAAGCAGGTGTTGGGCCAGTTCCCAGTTGATTAATCTGGCCGGCAGCTGATGGATTCCTGTTTTAAGGACACTATGCACCCTGATCTTTTCAGAAAGTCCTCCTAGTGTTGTACCTTTGGAGGAAAGTTGATTAAAGAGATTTTCAGGATAATGAAGAGCCCAAGCTAGGATGTCACTTACAATGTTTCCAAAGGCAGCAAGGCTAATCAGCTTTCTGTGAGCACATCTGAGGGTTGCTTTGCATGAGAGTTTTTAGACATAGTATTGGTTGCAAAAACTGTAGACATGTTAGACATTTAAGGCTGTCTGAGCACGTCAAAATGCGGCCACACGGCTTCGAGTAGGAAATTGACCAATGGAAATGGGGCAAAGGGAGGCACGACGGCGGCGCAGCTCCTTGTGTGAAATCAGCCTCTGACTTCCATCATTTCTGGTATGACATAGGATGACATAGGACTTTTATTGTCCATTTTTATTAAAACCTGATATATTTTAGAAATCAGGCCACAGTGCCTAGTAATGTAGTTCTGGAGTATATATTCAAACTTTGTTAAGGGGATATACAAAATTTTGGCCATATCCTGTCTATCACAGAGGTTTTGCAATTGTAAATAGAGGAACCGTGGTATTAGTTCCCCAGTTCTGTCCTCCAGTTTCACATATCACGAACACCCTGTCTTGAAGCAAGATCTACCAGCCTTGTAACACTGGTCTGTTTCTCAAATTAAAAACGTTATTGTCTAGTTTTATCATGAACCGGTCCTGGTTCAGGAAGGATATGAAACATGACACTAGTGATAACAATTTTTTCCTCCTAGAATTCCCAAACAGCTAGTAGGAATTGACTGCCACCTTTAAGACCAATATTCCCCCCCCCCCAAGGTATGAGCTTTCATGTGCACGCACACTTCTTCAGTGGGGACATCAGATACTCTGAAAATGGCTCATTGCACCTGGGGCATGCTCACAGCAGTATTTCAAGAGCAAGGAATTTTTCAATCCTTAATTTCCAGTTTCACATCGCCTCTGAACACTCAAGCAGCTTACGAATATATAGGCCTCAGGATTCCTTGCTGATTTACTGTGGTCGCCAGCCCTAGCTAGCACACCAGTGGGGGGGGGATCTGGGGTAGAGACAAACGACTTCATGGCACACCAACAGGTGATGCCACTTCTAGCACAAAACCATTACATTAAGGGCAGTCCTAGGCACTTTTGCCTTCATGGCCCCTCCCACCATAATAATATCAATATTAGAAATTATTTTTGATATAACTTTCAATACTTCAACATTTTTTCCTGTTTTAGGCAAAATGTAATAGATTTTCATGGACCCTAAAATTTCATTTTTTTTTCTAATGTGAGAAAAAAAATTAAAACATTTTCTTCAACCCTAAAAGTTCATTTTTTTCTTCAGATTTTAAAAGAAGTTAAAAAGTTTTGTGGGTCTCTAAAAGTATCATGGGCCCTAGGCATCATGCCTACTGTGCCTAATGGATAAGTTGACCCTGCATCAGAGCAACCCTCTAGGATTCACCCCAAACTCCTAGGTGAATCCTATAGCATTGTGCTGAAACAATGTCATCACTTCCGATTTCACAGCAGAAGTCACAACTGACGTCACAACTGTGGAAATGCACAGGGAGGGCAGACGTGTGGCAGAACCCTGCCCAAACCAATGCTTGTGGATTGACACCCCAAAAATCAGGAGTAACTCAAGCCGGTGGAAAAGCCCCACATTTATAAATCCCACTTGGTCTGTTGCTTACCTTCTTTCCCCCCTTCAGGCAATCCACCCCCCTCCGATGTTATCCTGAGAATGCTGCTGGCTAAGTGTTGCTACTCGTTATGCCCACTTGCTATCAGTCAACTGCAGTCATGGGAAAGAAGCAGCCTAGGGCAAGCCAAGCACCTCACTCCTTGCTCTTGGCTGAGAATCATCAAGCACCCTCCCCCTCCCTCCTTCTGTCCAGCCCCTTCAGTGTGCCCCTTAATTGTATTTTGAAAGAGAACAGATCAGTTATAGTCCTCCCCACTAGTAAATCCCCCCTTAGGAGAGGCTGAAGTTTCTAAAACACATTCCTGCGAAACAAAGCATTTCTGTTGGTCTTTGCTTCCTTCTCTGCATGTCGGAGGACAAGTGGTACAGTTGCTAATGAATGAAGTGGGATTTCTGCATTCAAACTGACTTGACAAGCCACAGTTAATAAACCAGCTAACATGGTTTAAAATCCCAGTCTAGCATCTACCAAAAAAGCCACAGTTGGGCTGCATTCAGACATTTCACTAAGTCAGAGTTTAAGAAATCGTGGTGGTTTACTGTAGCATCTGAACATAGCCATTGAGTACCATGACTTCACATTCCTCCTCTATCATCAGTTAGGTGAGCCTGGAGCACTGCCATTGACAGGGGTGACCAACATGTCCCCCAAAGGCCCAGTCCTGCCCCTAGGAAGAGTTGGGGTAGCCTCAATCCCCAACACAGTAGACGGAATGTTCAAATGCAGATCCAAGAGTATAAGCCATTAGGAAACAGTCTGATGAGTGCAAGCATTACTTAGGGCGATTTCTCACTAGAGCTGCCTCGCAGTGCAGCCGCCGTTTGCCTCGACACAACATGTCAATTTCACACCCGAAGCTGCGGGGCTGCATTTTGACTCGCAGCTTCGCCCAATTTCCTCCGCAGTTTCGTGATCCTGGTTTTTGAGGATCACGAAACTGCGGAGGAAATCGGGCGAAGCCGCGGGTCAAATGCAGCCCTGCAGCCTTGGGTGTGAAATTTACATGTTTGTGTCGAGGCAAACGGCAGCTGCGCTGCGAGGCAGCTCTAGTGAGAAATCGCCCTTATTGTTTTAAAGACAGTGGACAGGAGCAAATGTTTCCTGGAGGTCTTGCTTTTACATAACCAGTGCAGGTACTGCTAGTCGCCGGTTGTACTGTTCTGCAGTCATCCAGACCAGACAATATCTACAGAATAAAAAACAACACATTCCCTGGGTTTAGTTTTTAAAACTGCAGGAGCTTCTTAGTGAGCTGCTGTTCACCATGGCATGATGGCAGCAGTATCAGTGTTCTTCTATCATTCTCAGACAAACCAATTCTTGCACAGATGACTTTAGGATTGCAGTGTGAATCAGTGCTTTGACTTTTAAAGAACACAGGTTACAATCCAATACAGCTGTGCATGCTTAAAGCCATCAAAAGCAGCGGGTTTAAGCACACCTAACACTGTGCTGGATTGTATCCTAATTAGGGGTGTGCATTCAGTAAATCCAAACAACACCCCCCCCGAAAAATGTCTTTTTAATTATTTATTTATTTATTTATTCTGGGATTTATATCCCACCCTACCCGTACGGCTCAGGGCGGCAAACAAGCGGCAAGCGCCGAGAATAAAACACATGTTACATTAAAACTTCAATAAATACAACTAAAATGGTGCTCTACAGTTCAATTTTAAGAAAGTTCAAGATGGTCGATCCTCACTGGCGGCTGACGATGTAAAAGTCGGAGCACGGGGCTCGTCTTCAGGGCAGCGCGGGGCTCCTCTTCAGGGCGGCGTCTCTCCGTACCCAAGGCCAGGTAGATGGTAAATCCCGCCACGATGATGGTATAGTGGCAGTGGCGGGCGGTGCTAAGTCGCAATCTGGCGGAAGAGCTCCGTCTTGCAGGCCCTGCGGAACTGTACAAGGTCCCGCAGGGCCTGGATCTCCGCCGGGAGCTCATTCCACCAGGTAGGAGCCGCCACCGAGAAAGCCCTGGCCTTGGTTTGGGAGAGCTTGATGTCCCGGGGGCCTGGGACCTGGAGAAGGTCCAGGCTCCCTGATCGCAGCGCTCTTGGGGGGAACATACGGGAAGAGGCGGTCCCTTAGGTAGATTTTCAGCATTTTTCAGGTATTTGGCACATTGAATCAGATTTCCTGATCTGATTCGGCTGCCGAATATTGAATGCTAACCCCCCCAAAAATATTGGGGGGTCGGCTTTTTTCTGCATTGCCAAATACGGACTTTGGGAGGCTTTAAACTTTAAAGGGCGGTGGCGCAGGGGATTTTCCCCTGCTTAACAATAACATCTGAACTGCCATGCTTTGGCAGTTCTAGCCCCGTGCTGGTGTGAGCAACCAAGCCTTGTCCTAGCTCATCGTCTACCCAGCGATTCGTAAACTTCGGCGAGTAGATAAATTGGGGACCACCCGTAAGGTGGTGGGCACACCCCTCCCTTCGGGAAGGTGTAAGCTGCCGAGGCAACTTCTGAGGCACAGCAACCGGAAAGACGAAAGAGCTGTGTCGGCTTCCCTGCAGTGGAGCAAGTCGGCCAGGCGGTGGCAGTGTGTGGCTGCACAACATCAAGAAGCCAGACATCATCAGCCAGCCGACAAGATGCCGTAGGAACATGACTGACCCAGCCCGCAGATGAAGCCCGGCTAGCTGCAATGTGTGTGTAATTAATGCTGTATGTTTGTCTTCCCTATCCCCACAAATATTGTTAGTCCAACTGTCTCAAGAGTAACTGTAAATCGCTCTAAGCCCTCAGGTATGTGGGAAAGAGGGATCAATAAATCGAAAGCATTATTATTATTATTACCTTCTTTTTCCTGCCATTTTTGTTTCTTTCTCACCCTTTTATACTGCAGAGAAGCTCAAATTGAGATTCTTAGATTTGACCTCAGTCCTGTTGGGTTTGGGCACTGACTGCCACAGTGGCACTGGACCTGGTGGGCACAATGCACTGGTTCTGCTGCTGGCCTTGCAAACATGCCCCCTCAGTTTATACTGCAGAGATTCTTAGATTTGACCTCAGTCCTGTTGGGTTTGGGCACTGACTGCCACAGTGGCACTGGACCTGGTGGGCACAATGCACTGGTTCTGCTGCTGGCCTTGCAAACATGCCCCCTCAGTTTATACTGCAGAGATTCTTAGATTTGACCTCAGTCCTGTTGGGTTTGGGCACTGACTGCCACAGTGGCACTGGACCTGGTGGGCACAATGCACTGGTTCTGCTGCTGGCTCTGCAAACATGCCCCCTCACACCACACCTCACGTATGTTCTAGTGTAGAGATTCTCTGGGAGACACTGCTGCCTGCATTTTTCCTTTCCATAGGAAACAATGGAGGATTGGGGGCACCCTCTTTGGATGCCCCTAGAATTGTCCCCTGGTCCAATCTTTTCCAAACTTGGGGAGAGGCTCTAGCAGCTACAGTACAAATTTGGTGCCTCTATCTCAAACCCCCTCCCCCCCTGCCCACTGAATACTTGTTAGATGATTTTTGCCATTGACTACAATGGCTCCATAGGATATAATGGAGCCGGATATTTTCGGGAATATCGAATATTTTTGGTTACCAATACAATACTGGTATTGGTATTCAGGTATATTTGGGAATACTAAAAAAATTCGGCTTTATTATACCTGTATCCGGGGGAAAAGAAATTTCCCCCCCTGTGCACCCCTAATCCTAACATCTTAATAAAGATCTGGATGTGAACCACTGTTTAAATTTATGCTGCATTGTCAATTGTGTGAAAAGGTTACCAGATTTAAAAATTCCTGGAATTCAGCAATGTTGGCATTGGCACCTAACTAAATATTATGAGAGACATACAGCTGATGCTAACCTTCATCTCCCCCATGTTTTTTCAGTAACATCTAGAAATATATATTGATGATGTCAAATCACATTTTTACTGAGTGTAACTAGAGAGATAGTGGGAGTTTTTATGAGGTCCTATGAGCTCTACCAATTTTTGCCCAAAACAAAATAATACTGTTGTTAATTTATAAAATGACTAGCAGTAAAGCCCGTTGTGGAAATAAATACAACGAGATCTAGAAAGAGGCTCTGGGGGAGTGCTCTGGCTTTGGGCAAACAGTGTCATTTTGCTGTGGTGACCTCAGCAGGGTATAATGGCAGAGTCCACTGTTTTCTCCAGAGGAACTGATCTCTGCTCCCTGAAGAGCAGTTGTAATTTTGAGTGATCTGTAGCCCTCACCTGGAAATTGGCAACAATTGTTACCCAGGACGAAATGGCTGGTTTGGAGGGTGGAGTCTATGGCATTCTACCTGTCTGATGTCCCACCCCTCCGCAAACCCCACCCTCTCCAGGCTCCACCCCTCAAATCCCCAGGAATTTGCCAGCCTGGAGTTGGCAACCCCATCTCCTTCGCAGCTAACCATCAACCTACCATTATCTGCCCCTTTGACTTCAGCTGACTTCCGCCCTCCCTTCTGCAGAGCAATTGTAATTTTGAGTGGTCTCCAGCCCTCACCTGGAGATTGGCAACAATGGTTCCCCATGAGGGACTGAGTGGTTTGGAGGGTGGAGTCTATGGCATTGTACCTGTCTGAGGTCCCACCCCTCCTCAAACCTCACCCTCTTCAGGCTCCATCCCTCAAATCTCCAGGAATTTCCCATCGGGAGTTGGCAACCCTATCAGGATTGGCCCCAATATGTTTTCTCCCAAAGGGCAAAGTAGGTGACTGGACCAAACTTAGTTGCCTACCAACAGGCACTGAGGGGAAAGTAGGGTTGCCAGCTATAAGGAGGGAAATACCTGGAGTTTTGGGGGGTGGATTCTGTAGAGGGCAGCATGGGGGGGGCGGGGGCGGAAGGACTCAGCAGGTATAATGTCATAGGGTCTACCCTCCAAAGCAGCCATTTTCTCCAGGGGAAACTGATCTCTGTCATCTGGAGATCAATTGTAGCAGTGGGAGATCTCCAGGTCCCACCTGGAGATTGGCAACCCTAGGGGAAAGTCAGCTGCACAGCAGGGGGTTGAAGAGAATGGTTTGATGGGTGCTGGGCCAAGATTGGCAACAATAGTTCCCCAGGAGCAAATAGCTGGGTTGGAGGGTGGAGTCTATGGCACTGTAACCTGTCTGAGGTCCCCATCTCCCCAGGCAGCTTTTAAAACATGATCCTGGGACCTACACACCACCAGACATTCCAACTGCCTTGCGGGGGGGGGAGTATGAGGTGTGGAATGGAGTGAAGTCCAATCAGCTTCCATATGCAAAGTGTGTGAATGGTCCATAATCCCCCAGGCAGCTTTTAAAACATGATCCTGGGACCTACACACCACCAGACATTCCAACTGCCTTGCGGGGGGGGGGAGTATGAGGTGTGGAATGGAGTGAAGTCCAATCAGCTTCCATATGCAAAAGACCTTGAAGGTTCCATATGCAACTGACATTCCAACTGCCTTGCGGGGAGGGGGGTGAGTTTGAGGTGTGGAATGCAGTGAAGTCCAATCAGCTTCCATATGCAAAAGACCTTGAAACGCTGGGCGGGACTGCACAAAGCAGCCAGTCAACCCAGCCAGCGTCTTCTGACTGACAGTTCAAGCGTCCATACACTAAAGGGGCCAAATTTAGAATGTTCATATAGAATGTTCTTACTCAATTATATATAAGGAGAGATGGTGGCCACATTGGTATTACTGGGTATGTTTTAGAAAGTGACTTTATCTGGTAAAATAGGCTCTAATAATCCATTAAAATCCAGAGGAAGCCTAACCGAAGTATACGTGGTTCTTCTGATCTACTCAGACTATTTCATCTCAAGTATATATCTCAACTACATCGCCAGCTTTACCCACTGCCAAAGTATCAAGCGTTCACTTTGTGTTGTAGGCAAGTTACTTGTACATCTAGTGTCAGGAGTCTTAGGGAAGTTTTATCATCAACGGCCCAGTCCCAAGATGGCTGTGGGCATTGAATTCAGCTCAGCAAGAGTGATTTCACCATCTAAGTCTGGATCAAGAAGACTTTTTCCATGGAGAAGCACAGACAAGCAATGTCTTTTGCCCCTTCAGTAGATGGGCACTGATTGTAGTAGGCTGCAAGGGAGAGCAATGTGTCTGTAGCACTCTGGGGAAGTCTCCTGCCTCCTGTAGATGGCTGTAAGGTCTCAGCTCCATTTGAAGGAAGAGGCAGCTGTGGAGAAAGTTCACTCAGTGCCTTAGGACAGAAGGAACTCTGTATTATTGCAAAGAGAAAAGAGGCTGAAGTTGGGCCTCCTCAAAGAGCAGGGGCAGGGCATGAGATGATTGCTAGGCAATTTTATAGTTGTTTTTAGTAATTCTGTGACTGGTTTTTTTTCTATTGTGAGCAGCTTCAAGTAAATACTCTAAATAAATTATATGCAGGCAGGTGGACAGATTGATCAAACAAAGTGGGTCAGAGTATACATGAACACATGAAGCTGCCTTACACTGCATCATATAATTGCTCCATCAAGATCAGTGTTGTCTACTCAGACTGGCAATGGCTGACAAGGGTTTCAGGTACAGGTCTTTCCTATCACCTTTTAGCTGGAGATGCAAAGCAGATGCTCCAGTGCTGAGACACACCCCCTCCCAAATATGTAATGGCTCAGAAATTGGAGAATAATTGATGTTTGGTGGAGGAATGGGGTTGAATGAAAGTGAGGACTGGCTGTTTTCAAACTGTTAGCTGTTTTGGTACATGTTTGAGTAAACGTATTATGCTCATAATTATATTTTTATATGTATTTGCTGTAGTTAAATTTGACTGTAATGTCTATAGTTACTCACTGTTATTTCTTAAAGCTACTTAATAATAAAATTTTAAAAGAACTATGGATGCATGTATTACAAATGTTTGTACTGGACATAAGAATATAAGAACAGCCCAGCTGGATCAGACCAATGGTCCATCTGGTCCAGCATCCTGTCTCATGAAGTGGCTAACCAGTTCCTCCAGAGGGCCAACAACAGGGCATAGAGGTGTTGCCTCCTGGCTCTGGGATTCACAGGATTAATGCATCTGAATGTGGAGGTTCCATTCAGTCAACATGGTTACTGATAGATTCCATGAATCTATCTAATCCAATTTTAAAGCTGTTTATTCCTGTGGCCATCACTACATTGTCTGGCAGCAAATTCCACATTTTAATCACTCTCTGTGTAAATAAATATTTCCTTTTGTCCATCCTGAACCATCTCATCCTTTGCCTTCCCCTTCTTCTTTGACCTTCAATCTTTCCCAGCATCAGGGTCTTCTCCAGTGAGTGCTCCCTTCTCATTTGGTGGCCGAAGTATTTAACAACATAAGAGATGCCAATGTTGGATCAGGCCAAAGGCCCATCCAGTCCAACACTCTGTCACACAGTGGCTAAAAATTTCTGGAAATCTGGAAATTTGAGCTTCTGCTTCAGTATCTGGCCTTCCAGGCAACAGTCAGGGTTGATTTCTCTTAGGATTGACTGATTTGATCTCCTTGCAGTCTAAGGGACTCTTAAGAGTCTTCTCCAGCACCATAATTCAAAAGAATCTATTCTTCGGCGCTCGGCCTTCCTTATAGTCCAACTCTCACAGCCATACAGTACTACTGGGAATACCATTGCTTTGACCATACGGACTTTTGTTGGCAGGGTGATGTCTCTACTTTTTATTATGCTGTCAAGGTTTGCCATCACTTTCCTCCCAAGGAGCAGGCCCTACCGTTTTTGTCCTTTATCATGGCCAGCTTTGCATGGAACGCTCCCTTGATTTCTCCAATTTTCTTGAAGAGATCTCTAGTCCTTCCCATTCTATTGTTTTCTTCTATTACTTTGCACTGTTCATTCAGGAAGGCCTCCTTATCTCTCCTTGCTGTTCTCTGGAAATCTGCGTTCAGTTGGGTAAATCTTTCCTTTTCGCCTTTGCCTTTCGCTTTCCTTCTTTCCTCTGCTATTTGTAAAGCCTCATCAGAAAGCCATTTTGCTTTCTTGCATTTCTTTTTCTTTGGTATGGTGGTGATTGCTGCCTCCTGTACGATGTCACGAACCTCTGTCCATAGTTCTTCAGGCACTCTATCTATCAAATCCAGACCCTTGAATCTATTCTTCACCTCTACTGTATATTCATCAGGGATGTGATCTAGGTCAAACCTGAATGGCCTCGTGGTTTTCCCGATTTTCTTCAGTTTAAGTCTGAATTTTGCAATGAGTAGCTCATGATCTGAACCACAGTCAGCTCCAGGTCTTGTTTTTACTGACTGGATAGAGCTTCTCCATCTTTGACTGCAAATTATATAGTCAATCTGATTTCGGTGTTGCCCATCTGGTGATGTCCATGTGTAGAGTCGCCTCTTAGGTTGTTGGAAGAGGGTGTTCACTATGACCAGCAGGTTCTCTTCACAAAACTCTGTTAGCCTTTGCCCTGCTTCATTTTGTTCACCAGGGCCAAAATTCTCTGTGATTCCGGTTACCTTTTGACTTCCTACTTTAGCATTCCAATCCCCTATGATGAGGAGGATATCTTCTTTTGGTGTTAGTTCTAGGAGTTCTAGGAGGTGTTGTAGGTCTTCATAGAACCGGTCCACTTCAGCCTCTTCTGCATCAGTGGTTGGGGCATAGACTTGAATTACTGTGATGTTGAATGGTTTGCTTTGTTTTGAATTGGTTTGAATTGATTTGGATTGAGATCATTCTGTCATTTTTGAGATTGTATCCCATTTCTGCCTTTCGCACTCTCTTGTTGACTATAAAGGCACACCATTTTTTCTACAGAATTCTTGGCCACAGTAGTAGATATAATGGTCTTCTGAGTTAAATTCGCCCATTCCTCCTGTCCACTTTAGTTCACTGATTCCCAAGATGTCCATGTTCAGTCTTGCCATCTCATTTTTGATCATGTCAAGCTTACCTTGATTTATAGATCTTACATTCCAGGTTCCTACGCAGTATTGTTCTTTGCAGCATCGGACTTTCCTTTCACCATCAGACACATCCACAGCTGAGCGTCCTTTCAGCTTTGGCCCAGCCGCTTCACTCTTTCTGGGGTTACTTGTACTTGCCCTCCACTCTTCCCCAGTAGCATATTGGACACCTTCTAATACTTCACTTGTCATAGAAGGGTTTAACTCTGCTTAGGATGGCAGTGTTACAGTGTTATCCTATGTATGCTTACCTGGGAGTAAGCCCTACTGAATACAGTGGGATTTCCTTCTGTAGAAACCTGTGTAGGTTTGCACTGTTGGAGCTCTATGCCTTTTAATTTTTTTCTTCAAACCTTAATCACAACTTGGGAAAGTTTTGTGTCCAACTTTCAGAAATGATTTTTTCTAAAAAACAACAAAACAAAGAAAAAAATAAATTTCAACTAAGTAGACGTTATTTAGGAATAGTGCTATCTACAGCAATTTTCTGTTGTATATTATCTACCCAGTACCCACCCACATGTATGTCATTTTGAAATGTTCCACAGTATCTTGTACATGTATTTTCTCTTTTTTACAAAGACTAAATAAAACTGCATATCCTGGCATTATTTTAAATAGAAGACTAGAAAAATATAGGGAGATTTTTGCAAAATTGGTCTCATTTTGTGTTCCTTTCCAGTGGGGGGAGGGAATGGAAAAGAAAAATCAGGGGAGAATTCAGAATGGATAGGAAGCCATTTATTCACTGCCTTCTTTATCATTTAAACACCTTACCGTAGGCACAAAAATAATTACCTAAAGTACGATCTCATGTGCAACAGGGGTGGATATCTGTGAAATCTGGACTGTGAAAATAACACACACACACACACACCAAAGATTGCCAGGAAAATAACCAGACATTATAAGATACACACAATGGATGTAGGGTTAAGAAAGTATCAAGAACAGCAAACATTTATCTGCAGGTCATCTTGCAATAGCGACTAAAGTCAGAGCACAGAATCTGTGAATAAGAATAAATATGAAAAGCTACAATGTGGAACTGGAGGGGGAAGTTATGCACCTGAAGATCATAGTCTAGACTGTCAGCTCCTTTGGTAAGAAAAACCTTGGCATGTTGTTACTAGAGAAGTACTGGGGGAGCTGGGTGAAGTGGGAGAGGTGACTTGGAGCAAGTAAGCGTGTACCTCAGACCATGGCACCAGTGTAGTTACAGTGGCCTGTGTCCTATTATGCCACCAAGCAAAGTTCCAAGCCTTCCTCTGCCCAAGGATACTTCCACCAACTTAAGTTGCTCTTCTACCACTGTAACTTTGTCCAGTCTAAAGTGGTACATGTGGCATTAAGGCTATCTCCTATGCATGTTTGTGCCATGAAGTCTTAATTCACTTTTGTTAATTCCAGGAAAGGGGTTTCAAGGTGAGAAACAGAGGTAGTTTGCCATTGCCTTCCCCTGCAGAGTCTTCCTTGGTAGTCCTCCACCCAAGTATCGCTGTTGCTTAGCTTCCGAGATCTGACAAGATCAGACTATGCCATACCATTTCACATTCCCTATCCATCTCCTACTGAGACAATAATGAATATGGGAAGTAACTTTATACCACTGATGAACAGAGGAGAGCCACCGTGTTGTTGTTTTTACTTCATTTAAATCCTGCCTTTCTCCCCAGTTGGGCCCAAAGTGGCTTACATCATTCTCCTTAACTCTGTTTTATCCAAACAACAACCTTGTGCAGTAGATTAGGCAGAGTATGTATGACTGATCCAAGATCACCCAGTAAACTTCCATGACATAGTGGGGATTCAAACCTGGGTCTCCCAGACCTTAGTCCAGCACTCTAAATACTACCCCATACTGATGTAAGCCCCTGAGTGTGAACTGATGGGCCCTTAGCTCTTAGCTTGCAGCTATTGGCCCACGGCTCTCATCCTTCGTAAGTGGGACCAGCTCAGGATCTGCTTCCTTTGTTAGGTATACTATCTGAAAAAAAATGTATTTTGGTACCTTTCTGTGAGTCACTCTGGGACCCTTTAGGAGAAAGAGTCATAGCAATACCATAAATATGAAATAAGAAACCATTTGATAACAAGCAGAGTTTGGCATCTGCCAGTGATCACAAATGGATTGCTTTAATTTCAGTCAGACATATGATGAAACAGTCTGGACATATTGGAAATGAATAGAGACTACAACTAACGAATCTGAACCCGTGTAAGAAATATAATGCAACAAACAAAATTATTAATGGACAAAATAAAACAAATATGAATCCGTATAAAATGTCTTTGTGTACCCCCTTCCCCAAACACCACCACCACCTCTGAAATATCATGAGTGTTTCAGACTAGTATTAGAGCTGTAGAATTAGAGCCAAAAAATGTTTTCTAACCCCAGGTGCAGTGCTCCCCAAGGGCAACAGTTCAGTTATTCCGGGAAACTACTTTTTTCCACAGGGAAGATTTTGAAGATTGCACTGATGCTCTTGATTAGCACAATTCTTTACAAATGTGTAGCTTGTAAGGGCTGTTGACTTCAGGCACATATGCCAAGGTTGTATTCTCTCTTTTGCCTAATCCCTTAGCTAAACATGTGTATTTTCTCTCTCTCTCTTTAAACTGAGAAACAGCTGGGTGAAGCACTTGTTAACTATTGTTGGATGACACAAATGCACTGCTTTCTTTATCTATATAGTGTTGGTTTTACACAAATAGCCTTGAATGCGTTCTTCATTTTGACTTATTTTGATTCATTTTGATTGTGTATGACATGAGAAAGCACATTTTTGAAAGGTCACCTTGACTTTCTCTGGAGATTCCTCTCACAAAGTATTTGGGCAATGTCAGCTTTCCATCATAGAGGCTCAGCTGGAGATGTTGTACTGTGTGTAGTTGTGAACAGGGGCACTAGTATATGGCACTTAAAAACACACCTATAATACCTGTAGCCTCTTGTCTGAAATGTGCTCGGAATACCATTATCAAAACCTTTGTATTCAAAAATTATTATCTTCTGTCTGTTTCCTGAGTACTCTCATGTCTGTGCCATACTGTACATGTCTGTTTATTCAAACATCTGACTGTCTAATGTCAATAGGACAACTGCAGTGTAAAAGCACTGAGTTTGCCCTGGTATCTGAGGGGTTGGCCCAACTGGAAGCAAGTCCTTAGAGACAGAATCAGGCCTCTAATGAAAAAGTGTCTAAGAGGACGTAAAACCACCCTGTGGGTTCAGATCAAAATCCATGCTTTTGCCTCCCAACAATAGGTAATCAAAGAAGTATGATGTTGGAGGAAATGGGAGGTACCATTTAGCTATCACGGCTGTGAATAGACCTGTCCTTCCTCTGGGAATTTGTCTAATTCTCTTTTAAAGCCATCTCGGCCAGTGGCCGTAATCACATCTTGTGGTAGTGGATTCCAAAAGCTAATTATGCAGTATGTAAAGAAGTACTTTTCTTTAGAGTCGCTCAAATAAATTGATTGGCAATAGATTCATGACAGGAAAAGAATTCTAGTATTATGTGAGGAGAAAAAATATCCTTTCTATCTTTCTTCATACTATACTTAGTGGTATAAACTGTTCTCCCAATGATATTTGTTTGTTAAGATATTCTTGTTTGATCATTTTGATTGCCCTTTTCGAACATTTCCCAGTTACACCAGATACTAGCAGAAGTGCCCGGGAGACCAAAGATAAAGATGGTTGAAATCTGAAAGTGCAAGATTTAGCTAAGCTTAAATGGATCAGATTTCTGTGCTCCCAAAGGAGATGCTTCTGCTGAAAAATTTAGTTCATGCATGGGAAACAGTCCAGTTTGTATCACTGCAAGCCAGCCATACACATGTATCAGCTGAAAGTCGGCTTCTTCCTCTAATTTAGTTGAAGTAGGAAATGGGGTAGATGACCATAGAAATGTTTTTAATGAAAATGTTTGAGGGAACCCCAGCTATGTGAAAGTACAAAGAGACCCATCAAGTAAATGTAAAAAGGCAAGGCAAGGGCAGAAAAAGGACAAGTGCATTCACAGTTGTGTAAATTCAGCAACTGGGTGAGGAGACAAGGCCCTAAAGCACACCCACCCTCACCCACACACCCACACACCATCTGTATATATAATTCTGAACATGGGTCCAGAATAAGGATTAAAAAATGGTGCCATGTACAGATGGGGAGTCTCCTACAAGTCTGGGGGGAAGCCCCTAGGTTTGCATAAAAACACAAAAACAGAAAAAGGGGGCGTTAACTTCCTCCAACTGGAAAAACAATATTTGTGCAAGAGCAGGAATCACTACTAAAACAAAATCTAAAGAAGATTTCATGACAGTCGCAATATCTCAGTGGAAACTTGGCTGATAATGACTGGTGGCAGGGAGGGATGGGAGGCTTGGAGTAGAATGCTTTCGTCTCCAAGCCTTCCCTTCTGCTGTGGCCAAGTGATGGGGGTAAGGGCATGGGACAGACCTGCTTTCCCCTCCACTGTTCCTTCACGTTGCTGGGGGCAGCAAGAAGCTTGGAGTAGGAACCGTGCAGGAAACACTTTCAGCTGCAAGGTTCTCTCTTCCATCCACCACAGGTTAGCTGGTCAGAGTTTGGGGCTGGAGCAAGCAAAGGCCAGACCCCGACCCCATCAGCTGGCTGGAGAGAGGAAGCCTGGAGCGGAAAGTGTATCCTGTCTGCTCTCGTCTCTGACTGGCCAGGTGATGAGGGGAGCTTGTAGCAGAAAGTATGTCCAGCACTTCCAAACCCAGACCCCAATCAGTGGGAGACAGATGGCAGCACCACCGGCCAGTAAGGGTGTGCGCTTCAAAAAGTATGCTTTTTATTCTTTATGGTATTGTAGGGAAGGACATGATTATTGTTTCCATTAACTATCAGGAATATTGTTATCATATCAGAAAGTCATGTTGGGGGAAAATTTCCATTTTTATTAACAAAGGATGTCTGCTGATCATTGCTGTAGGGGAGTGGCTATTGGATGTCTGCTGATCATTGCTGTAGGGGAAATAGGCTTTCTGGAGTGGCTATTTTTTAAGGTAATGACACCAAGAGTTTACAGAAACTTGTTCTCCCTCTCTTCTATTCACACACACACACACACACACACACACACACACCCCAAGTTTGAGGTGAATGGATCCTGAAGAAGGTGCCCCATCCGACTTCATCCCAATCATTTCTTGTACAAGAAAAACAAAGGAAACAATGGAGATGAGGATGAACAGGGGATGCCTTCTTCTGGGATCTGTAAAATTAGGCCCTTTCGTCCAATTCACTTCAAATTTGGGGGGGGGGTGTCTTTAGCTGACATGGAAATGTAGATTCTCTAAACTTTTAGTGTCATTTGCTTAAAAACAGCCACTCCAGAAAGCCGACTTCCTTCCCCAGAGTAATAATGGGTGAACTTCTGATATTAATTAAAAGGGAATATTTTCCCCAAAGACTATCGGCATACTATCAAAATCAGATTAAAACTATAATCATGGCCTTCTCAACACTGAAAGACAAAATTAAAACAAGAATTTTTGATGTGCACACCCTCAGCCAAATCTACAAATAAAATTACTTAAAATAGTGCAAGGTTTTGAATTCTCCAGAACTCTTCATCAGACTAGATGTTTCAGGCTATGATCTTGAATGGTTTTTGTCTTGTCATCTCATGAAATCCAGAAATTTCTCACTCCAGAAATCATCTGCCACTAGAGGGCAGTATTTCTAGGCCAAGGCCCACTAACCTGGGAAAACTTGTCACAAAGACTCTAATAATAAATAAAATACTTTTAAAAGGTTTACAAGACTATGGGTCTGGTAAGTATGCAGATATAGACTGGCTTATTATGAAGGGACAGATATTACCCCAGAGGGCCGATTTCTAGATGACATATATAGCCAATCAAATGCCATGTTCCATGACTGGTGAGCACTCCATTTATTAACTTTTCTGAAACCAATAAACTGCACAAATCAGAGGCACAGTCCAATGATGTGTGAGCACTATTTGTTCTATCTACTTTCCTCTCTCTTGTTCTTCTGAAAGCACAGTCTTAGAAGACAAAACTTAGACAAAATTAGCTACATATCTTCTTTGCCTAATTAGCTAATTTGCTGGGGGAGGCCTCAGTGCCGATTCTTTTATGGGGGGGGGGGCTGTTGTTTTGCTGTGGTTCAGATTTGCTTTGTTTCTATTAGGCTGGTGTTGTGCTTTTAAAACAAAAATTAATTTTCAGTTTTTAATAAAAATGAAATTTAAATTCAGATTAAATTACAACCTAATTTAGATTTAAATCAAATTGAAATTACATTACAATTAATAATAATTTAATGTTTAAAATTTTAGTTTTTAAGAATGAGACAGGGGGGGTCCTGGGGAGGAAGGGTTCCAGGGAAGACTAAGCAGAAGAGTGGTCATGGCGGGGGGAGGGAGCAAAGATGGAGTGAATTTATTTTTCTGAGGAGGAGGAATATTTTCTATGAAAAGAGTTTTTAACAACCTGGTTTCTCCAGTTAGAAGGAATATGTCATAAGCATTCACCCACCCACAGGGAAAGGAAACAGAAAAGGTGGGCTAGAAGAGATGACGAAATGAACACAGCCCTGGCACCACATGAAATGTGATGAGTTGTTCAAGTCCAGCTAGATGTCAACACTGATTTTTCCACACGGAAAAAAAAAAGTCATTGAGGCTGGATAAAGTGGCCACATATTCCCAGTGAACACCAGGGGTTTGTTTGCTGCTCAGCTAAGGCTTCCATGTTATTCCAAATTCTAAATGTTTCCTGTTCAGTAGCCAGATGGAAAGGAAGTTTCATGTGCTTCCTGGTTTTAGAAATGGCACAGTAAGAAGGGCAGCCAGTAAAAGCAAATATCAAAAAGCTTTACAAAAATACAATAACTTCAACAGCTTTTGTTTCATCCTACTTGAAATGCATTGTTGTTGATGTAAGTATATCTCAATTTAAACTGAAGAACTCAGACTTGAAAAGCCTTAAGATTTTTTTAAACTGAAGAACTCAGACTTGAAAAGATTCCCCCCTTTCTCTTCAAAATGCATCCTATAATTTATTTCCTGATGGAAAGAAAAGGCATAATATCAGCATTCCTTTATGCCTAGACACCTAGTCATGTATGTATTGTTAAGCACAGTCACTGACAATGATAAAAATTGGTCATGAAGTATAGCCTTGAAGATTTCTATCTTCTTTGGTAGATCAGCAAGCTGAGTAAGTGAACTTAAGAACTATCACATTTTTCTTATTAGGTGATAGCTTCATACCATAACTATTAACTCTGAGTACCAAACTAGATATTATGATATTCACAGGTCAGCCCTATGACTGCTGACACCATTTTAAAAAGAATCTGGCCATTTTAAAAAGCCACAAATCTAATCCTGATCAGGGCTGGGGCACAGCAGGACCAGGCAATCTTGTCCCCCTCCTTGCACCTTTTCAAGTGCCTCACAGCTGTTTCGATGCTTGAAAAGATTTCCTGGTCTTGCCGCGCCTTGCAGCATTTTTAAATGACCAGATTATCCTTTAAAATTGCATTGATAGCCATGAGTCAGACCTCTGGCTGCCATAATGTCTAGTTATGGGAATTCTTAAGCTTGCTATACTCTTGTCCTAGTACACACGTTTGCCAGGGAGAGTTGTACCTCAAGATAAAGGAGGCTTGTCTCTGTTGCTACATCCAGACAATTATTAGGTGTCCCACCTCATCCCTCTTGAACCCGGTTTACCATCATGATCCTCCACCCTGATCCTTGACCCTCATTTCTTTCCCTAGAGACAGGAGTGTGAGTATGTGGGTGTAAATTAGACATTTGTTCTGGGGGTCTAGTAGTGTCAGGCCCTCAGTCAACTCTCTCTCGACACTTTTTGTTTGAAGGAAACCTTATTGAAGAGATTTGAGATGCTTCGAAGGTGAGAGTCTTTGTTAGGACTAAGGGGCAAAGCAATAGGTCCCACGATATAATCCAAAATCACATTCCAGTCTTACTTCACACACACAAAGCAAAACTAGCACCCCTGACAGATATAGGGGTACAACCTAGCCATTCAAAGTCTTATCTTCTTCAAGGATGAGAGTCTGTGAAACATCACTCCTTGAGGTGTATGTTATGGGAAGAGTTACAAAGCAGCACATCTCTAACTCCTACATTCAATCAGACTCACACACATTCACACTCCCCTCCCCCCAGGAATGCTAGATAAGGGGTCTGGGAAAGAGAACCAGATGGACAAGGAACAGCGGGGTACAAGCAGGTAGTAAATAACAAAGTAAACATCCCAGTAACAGCCCAGGTCTGACAAGTAGGTAGTAGAGCTCTGAGTGTTTTCCTGTGTTCTTTTTGTACAAAGAACATTCAGGTGGTTTCAGCTTGGCTTTGTGCATTAAATTTAAAACGAAACATCAACTGAAGTTGTGACTTGTCACAGTGATAACAATTTTCCAATCACTTTTGTATGCATGATCATTTGTAGATTTTATGGAGTCTGTAAATCTGAAAATAGCTTTTTGCTTTCCTAAATTTTATTCTTTTTTTTAAAGACAGGGAGACTGCAGTTGCTATTCAAGAAAATATATTCACAAAGTAAATATCACTTCAGACTGCAGATGGGGAGGGAGTCATAGAATGTTATTTCCCTCAAACATACAGAATTTTAGGATGGGAAGAAGGTAAGGCTAACACCATTATACTTAACATCTAGTATTTGGTATGAATGTAATTGTGTATGGAGGAGCATTACATCATGTGAGCTGCCAGTTAGTATGCTGAAATGGTACAATTCATGTTAGATCGCGCTAACAAAGATCCGGAGAGTGATTTCAGCAAAGTGAATCAGCTTTATTGAAGTAACGAACAAGCGCTTGAAAGCATTCATAACCAGAACAGAATATCATTGGGAGCTGGGCTCCTTTTAAACATTCCCGGGCTAACATAGCCACGCCTATTTACAATAATCAACCAATGAAGTTGTTTGGATAAGGACCAATGAGAGTCTTTCCCTCGCAGGGAACTGGTACAGTTCTGATTGGTCGCTGGTACAGAGTGACCAATAGGAAGTTCGTTTGGAGGAGCCGTAGCTTGGCTTGAAGCTTTACATGGGAAGTCAATGAGGCAATTTATGTAAGCATTTCAATACATTACAATTCAGACACAGGATATCCAGTTCATATCCCTTTTTTCTGAGAACTGTAACTTTTTGGTAGGACTTTTTAGGTAGGAATACCAAAAAGAAAGGTGATTGTTCTTTTTGCCTTTCATTTCCCCCTTACATCTTACCCTGGAGTAGAGTTTTTGTTCCCATTTCTGTTGCTATCTCTCTAACATTTGAAGAAGTTGCATTCTTTCTGTTCTCGGTTCCTCAGTAATAAAAAGGAAACCAATATTTACATTTCTGAATTTAGCTAAATCACAGTGCAATCTTAAACAGAGTTATACACTTTTAAGCCTATTGATTTGATGCTTTCTCAAAAATACCGTAAACTACTTAGGTTGAACTGTTTGCTGTAGAATAAATGTTTTTCCACATGGGATACTCCATATGTGCTATAAACAACCATAAAACTGAACCTATTTACACTGAGGAAGCGTTGAAATTGCATACTAAACTTAATTTGTAAACACTTTTGTTTAGAGAAAATAATAAATATTACAACCAGTTTTTCTCTGAATACTCAGTACAGCACTTTTGAAAAATAGTTTGGGACATATTGGTTCAGCATCCCCTTCCAAAGTATAGACAAAATGAAACTATCTGCTTTCTTGATGATTTTTTAAAAAAGAGGGCCCATCCCCCACCCCAAAGTGAAACAGTTATGTAGTGAAACAAACAAACACATACACACATTGGTCATGCAATTGCAGCAATAACCACACAATAATTGATTTGGATAATCCAGAATGCGGCATGTTTATTAGTTCTTTCTCTACTTGAAAATGTCATGACCCTGAGGATTATATCCTCTGCTCCTGGGATGGCATTGCTGGATCACTCCTGTTAAACTTAAATATCTAGATAGTAATGAACTGTTCAGAGTTCACAGGATGTTCATTTTGGCTGTTTTTTCAACAAAGGACCCAGGGCAGATTTCTTTTAAATGTACAAACCTTGCTGTTCTTACAATAATGTTTGTATTTATTGATCAGAGTTTGTTCCCTGATCTGTCTACAATGTCAAAGATGATAGGTTTTTGCCCCCGCCGGGAAACATTATATTCATTCTAGGGAGAGCTGTGGGGTCCAAAATCTTATTGGATTTGCACCTCCCTCCTTTGTTGATCAATAAAGTACAAGATATGATTCTGCTCTACAGGATTGTACTGAGTGTTTTCTCAAATTGGGCTGGGGAAACACACCCACTCAGACAGGATTATTTTCTGTACATCATAACCCATTTCAATTTTTAACAGGACACTTTCAGGTATTATTGAGATTAAGGCCAATCTAGAGCAAGGGTGTCAAACCTATGGCCCACAGGCCGAAAGCGCCCTGCCCAGGGCTTTAACCAGGCCCATGGATCTCTTCTCCACCCCCACACCCTCCCCTGCCTGTCTTCATCCTTCTGAGGGAGATCGGGGCTGCCAAACCTCCCAGCTGGCTGGGCCTTGTCTTCTCAATTTCTCCTCCAGCAGAAAACTCCTCTAGGCTAAAGCACAAAAAAAGCTGAAAATAAAATGTGGAATAGATTTTCCTTAGGGTTGCCAGGTCCATCTTTGTCTCCAGTGGGGTACGTTGAGGGGCAGTACCGGAGGGTGTGGGGTGTCCCCAATGTGATGACATCATGTTGGACATCCTGGCTCCAAGCCCTGCCCCCGTGAAGCCCTTTCAGCCTGGCTTCCTGCACTTAAAGGGTTCCCTTTAAGTGCAGGCCGCCGGAGGGCCCCGTGCGCCCAAT
>NW_015159715.1:1116295-1117650 GCF_001447785.1 Gekko japonicus
GGGACTGGAATGGCAGCTCCCAGAGTAAAATGAAGGTCTCTGGGAGTAGCAGCTGCATGCTGGGAATTGAATTCCACTCTGGGGGCTGTCATTCCAATCTCAGAATAGTCTATCTGGGCCCAGAAACCTTAATGGAAAATCCATTCTGCATTTTCTTTGCAACTTTTCTTGAGCTGCAATGTATTTCAATGGAGTGGAGTTTCAGTTTCCAGTGTTTGAATGCCACTTGAATTTGTCTGTTTGCAAATAAAGAGCTGATGCTTTGAGCCAGCTTGCCTCTGCTGAACGGATCTGAGAATAGGTGCCTGAGTGAGTACTCTAACCTGGGTACCCACAGCCAAAGGGGGCCATTACACTGGACTGGGGGGGGGGTTTTTAGTGTCTGCTGTGATCCTTGTGCTCTTTCTTGGTGTTTTATTTTAAAAACTGCATTGCCAAATCCCACTATCCCCCCACCTTTCCATTTTAGGTAGGAATCTTTTATGGGTGTGAGGGGGGGAGGTTTGAGAGATGTCAGTTATCAAAGACTGTTAAATAAAATATGGCAAGAATGTTACTGTTTTAAGCATGCTTGTATTTTAAGTGTTAAAAAACCCTTTAATTGTGTTTGTCGGTGTCCTTTATAAAGTTAATATCTTCACTACCTGACACACATAGCCTGGTCCGACAAAGTGCTATTTATATCAGGTCCGGCCCTTGTAACAAATGAGTTTGACACCCCTGATCTAGAGTATAAAAACTGCTTCTTTGTGAAACAGTTTTGCAAAACAGGTCATGGAACCTTGGCAGTCATTACCAGTCTCATCTCAGTGTGGTCTTGGGGACTAGAGAGCTGAGTGTGTCAGGCTTGAACAGAGGGTAAGCAAAAGATTTGCTTGAAGTTTCAGGCTCCTGCTAGTCTTCCATCTAGAAGTGGACTATACCAGTTGCCAATAATCTTTCCACAAATATTTACTGAGGTTTTAAAACTAATTTATTCTGATCAGCTGAATTATGTATGAATGTAATAAAATATCTTCTTGGAAAGTCAAATTTCTTTGTTCCTTCTTTGGCCAAGCTTCTTTCATCTGTATGTGTGTGTCCGTGCATGCGTATTTGCGTTCCCTGCATATTTCTGGCTGAACTGAATTTTGGCACACATGAAGTTACAACTACCTTACCTGAACCTAAGGCTGAAACACCTTTGAGTTTTCACTAACTCCCACGTGTCTGCATGCTATCCGTCTCATTTCAGAGTGATAACAATGGGAGGCAACAATTTCATTGTCACATGGGTCCAAAGTACCCATTTCTCAAGGGCTTTTTCCTTCTTCCCCTTCTAGAAATATTTTTCAGCCTTCCTCGCCTTCTGTTAT
>NW_015159715.1:1118253-1118750 GCF_001447785.1 Gekko japonicus
ATTGAGGCCCTGAAAAAGTTCCCTCCCTCCCTCCCCCTCTCTCGTTCCTCTTACTAGGAGTCCATAAAATCCCAAGGTTTGTAATACAGCAACATACATAGAAGATGTCTTCATATGACAAGTGATTTTAATTTTTTTTGTATTACACTACTGTCCCCATTCCACAAATCCTGTCCCCACTACTCGTGTTTGGTGCTTAGAAAACTGTGTCCAAATACAAAATGTCGTCACTGTGCACATCATTCAAGCAAGGGTATAATTCGGTCCTGATCATGTTTGTGTGTGTTTTAAATGGCATGTGGCAAAAAGTTCACATGATTCCACACTGACATTTTTGTCACTCATTTTTCCCTATTGCTTTTTTTGGGGGGGGCTTTCCACATGTGTTTTGCTCCCTCTGGGACTACTAGAGAAAGCAAAACACTTTGGGGGGGGGGGGAACCCTGAAGCAATAAGGACAAAGGAGGGGCAAAAATGTCACAACCATCCCCCAGTGG
>NW_015159715.1:1118763-1139814 GCF_001447785.1 Gekko japonicus
AGATCAGAGCTTCTGCTCCCTGCTGTTTAAAAACTGAATCAGGGGTGTGAACAGCTCCCATACCTACACATTCACCTTATTGACCTTGCTCTCACGAAGCTCCTCTCCCCTCCATCCAGGGTCCTGTCTAGATCCACTGGCCATATCAAACTTCCCATTTTGCTGTGGTACATGTGCTGTTGTCATTTTACCTATTGAGACAAATGCTATCTGTTCTGCCCCAGATTGAAAGCATCTATGACATTTTGATACCAGGGGCATTTTCCCCAGACTCAGTCAGAACTGGGGGTCTAGCTATGCTGTGGTGAATTTAGATTTGTTTAAGCTTTGACCTCACCGACAGGCACAATTGAATCTAATTTTAAAAATCACAAAGTGAAGGAACACAGGCGCAGTGCAAGCAATTGCCCCATGGAACATATGACTCAAAATACATGGCAAGGAGAGAGAAGATTTAAGCCACACAAAATGAGTGCGCTTGCAGTTCGTCCCCTTCTGTGGTCCCTCTGGCCCTCTACACTTCCTATGCATGTTAAAGGCTTAGTTCAACCGCCCTTGGTTTTCTCTCCAAGTGCCTCTGATCAGTTTAGCAAGCAATATATCAATTTTATGAAGCGTTCTTTCTATGGGGTTTCCTGTGCTTGGCACCCCACTCTGTTATTCTTCCTTCACTGCAATGTATCTGATATCCATTCTGCAAACTATGTCAACACCATTCCACCTTGGAGCTCTTTCTTCAGAGCCGCTCTCTCCCTTGCGTAACAGGTGTTTGAGTCTTTGCCATTTTAGCCCCTTGGATAATTCATGCTACAGGTTTTACTGCTTGTTTGTCTCCACTTTGTTGTCTCCCTGCTCTTGTCTATTCATTCACCATCCAATTCTGAACTAAATGACTCCCCTGAACAAGATATCATGCATTTTTAAATGGACATGGAGTGGAAATTAAGTGCATCTAATCTTTCATACACCGATAATTTATTCTCTTGGGTCCACTGCCAGGCTCGCTGGCTTCCCAGATGCATTCAATTCTCTGCACGGCAGAATTCTAGACAAGGAAGGCAGGTTGGCTTTCCCTTTTGCCAGCTATAGGGCCTTTCCAGACACCAACCCTCTCACTGGGAGGATATTGCCTCCCTTTAATAGTGCTGTGCCTGCATTTGATTCATTATTCCATGCTTATTCCCATGTACTGAAAGCGGCAGGCTAGCCTTGTTGGGCTAGGGGACCTTGACTGCTTGTTTAAAAATAATGCAGGTGAAGTGTAGTGGGTTAGACACATGTAAAAACCACTAAGACTGATGTAGTGATCAGCCTGGTTTACTAGTACACAACAAAGACAACAACTACTGGCCGCCTGGCCAACTATATACACACCTGGGGACACTCCCCTAGGTCCCATTGGTGGGTTCAAATCTCCCGCCACGGTCCTATTGGTTCCCAAGTGGAGAGACTAGGAGCCTAGTCCCCATTGTTCCTACAGAGTCAAGCTCGGGAGTCGGGATGTGCATCTGGTTCGTGTTAACCGAATGCACCCCTGAAAATGGCCCATTCGGATCCCTTTTTCCCCCACCATAGAGAACAATGGAGGGGATGGGGGCAACCTGTTTGGGGGCCTATAGAATTGGACCCCCTGGTCCAGTGCTCTTCAAACTTGGTTGGTATCTTGGGGAGAGGCTCCAGCAGCTACCCTGCGAGTTTGGAGTCTCTCCCTCACGTCCCCTCCCCTCCAGCCCCAAGAATATACCCTATGTTTTTGCCATTGACTTCAATGGCCCATAGGATATAATGGGGCTGAAATTGACATTCGGCTGGCGGGAAAGGCTCCGACTAACGAAACTGACATGCAGGAGTCTTACTGCCAGCCGAAATTGATTCTGCCCTATTCAGCCAAATCCGAATGGGCCGAATTTTTTTTTTGCACACCCCTACTCGGGAGTATTAGCTGGCCCCTGGTGGTGGTCAGCGGACATAACAGCAGGGGACATCCCTTGGGTCCCAGAAAGCCTGGGAGAAAAGTCGGGTATATAAATACTTTAAATAAATTTAAATTAAATTTTCCAAGGGGGAAAATCAGTAACACAAAAACCAAACAGGGTGGGAAACAGATAAAAGGGACATAAAAGCAGGTTGCCTGTGATGTAATAGGTCTAGCTTGAGAAATGTTTCCCTCTTTAATTTCCATCTCTCGTGCCCCAGCCCATTTTTTGTTCTCATATTGATGGTCCTGATGTTTGTTTGGAGGACCATTTGTTAAAGAATACAATGTGATAGTTAAAATAATAGTCACTCATCCATTGTGTACCGGAAATCCATTCCAAACTGGAAATCTGTCCCCACTGACTGAATGTTCTGCACCATGTGCCATGGCTAATGTCCTGCATTGAAGTATGCTAACTGATTCAGTCCTCACATATGTATTCTCAACAAGAAGGACTATAAATCCTCTGTATTTTAATGTATTTTAGTGTATTTTTTTTTCAGAATAGTATATTAGAATACTGCATGTATGCAAGGGATATCAGGATGTCTGCTGACATAACAGCATTTTTTGGAGGGGGACGTAGTGTTAAGTGCCCTCCATGCTTGACAGGAGAAAATGAAGATTCCCAGACACTTCCCACAATTAGAAAATACACATTTAGACATTTATCTGCTAGTTTGACATATTTATTGCTTTACAACTGTTCACCTTATAACCTTAACTTGTTATTTAGTGTCACTTTGCATATCTTGATCATCATCATGTTTCATGTCAATTTGCTGTTCATTCTCTGGCTATAAGTTTGAAACCTGACTGCCATTCCAATGTATTTGATAAAGTGTGTGTGCACACACACGAAAGCTCATACCTTGAATAAACCTTTGTTGGTCTTAAAGGTGCCATTGGACTCTAAATTAATGAAGCAGAGTGCCTGTGCAGTAGACTCTTCACCGGTGAGATGGCATTACTATGGTTGGTACAGATCTTTCCACCAGTAGTAACATGCTTCACTGACTCAGGGAATGTAGGAGTGATCCTATCTCTGCCCAGCATCATAACTCAGGGATAGTTATCAAAGTGAGAAGTCCCTGCCTCATTTTGACACCTATCATACCTTAGTGTGCTACTTCAAACAATCAATGAAACTAAATTATCCATGAAGCCAAGCCATGGTAAACAAACTTTAAATGTTGTTCACCACAGTCTGGAGTGGTAAATGATGACACTGTGTGACAACAATGGTACCAATTTCACAAAATTCCAAGTAAAGTTTGATGCCAAATATATTTATACAAAATTACAGAGATTTTTACTTTCCCAAACTAGCCAACCATAGCCAGTGTTCATGGAAAAGGAGCTGATACATCACCCTAAATCTTGTAGAATATTATTTTCAGACAAAAACTGTATGGAACAAATATATTTGTTCAGTTTCTTTTGATCTGTTTCAGTTGTCAATATGAACACCATTGACAGCATTAATTAGCCAGTTCTGAGTTTACAGTTGTTTTCTGCTTAAAAGGAGATGAGAGTAAAATTCTATAAAAGTCATATCCTCCAGATAATAATACACCATGCCAAAATGTTGCTGTCTTTGTTGCCATGATTGACAGCTTATAAAGTTTTATTACAGAAATAATCCTCTGCAAGTTATGGCTTCAGTGCCATTCTACAGGTTGCATTTGGGATTTTATATCGTGCCTCATAGCTTCACATCCATTTTATAGGCATATGCAGGCTAAGCCCATGCAAACCCCAAAGAATCTCTGCAAAATCTTTCTTAGCATTCTGCCCAGAAAGTTTTGGAGTGGTTGTCTTAACAAAAAGAATGGGAAGAACACAAGATGTTCTATGGTGCTGTGGCCGAACATGATGATAGAAATGAAGGAAAACATATTGATTATAAAATAACTGAATCAAAAGTCCTGGAATTCGAGTAGTAAGAAACACCTGCTTATTCTGTCCTGCTTTCTTTCAAATGAACGAAGTTGGAAAGTGAACAAAGTATGAGTCGAGTGACACCTTTAAGACCAACAAAGTTTTTTATTCACTGTATGAGCTTTCGTGTGCCTGCACACTTCCTCAGATACAAAGCTCATACAGTGAATAAAACTTGGTTGGTCTTAAAGGTGCCACTGGATTCATACTTCGTTCTACTTCTTCAGACCAACACGACTATCCACTGGAATCTAAGTTGGAAATTGTTATCAAAGAGGAGATAATTTTTTTAAAACAACAACACTGCAACAATACTGAGAGGCTGGGACTCCTTATAAAACTGTGCAGAGTTACATCCTTCTAATGGGCTTAAAACAGTGTAGTTCTGCTTAGGATGGCACTATAAGGATCTCACCAGAGAAAAAGTATTTCTTCATTGATTAATTTTTCTTCGTGCAGCAGCCCTTTGTATCTCATACAATGCTGCTTTGGGTGGGTCTCTTAACTTTCAGGACAGCTTTTTGGAAGATGGGGAGAGGGGACTGCTGCAGGGTAAAGACTGGACCATTTAAACGCAATTCATTACCTCTCTGAACATAGCCGAAGCCTCCATGCAGAGAAAAAGAAAAAGAAGAGCACCATCTCTATTTTTAGTAATGCTTATCCATTTAAAGTACACTAGGGATGCCAGTCTCCAGGTGGGACCTGTGGATCCCCTGGAATTACTACTCATCTCTAGACTACAGAGAAAATTGATGCTTTGGAGGGTGGACTCTGTGACATTGATTCCCACTGAGGTCCCTGTACTCCCCAAGCTCCATCTCCACATCTCCAAGAGTTTCCCAACCTGGATCTGGCAACCCTACCTCCCCATCCCCCACTGGTGGCCAGGGAGGACCTGGTAAAAGCAGCTCTGGAGAATAAAGTATTCTGATGAATCCTTCCCCCTCACCCCCCCCCTCAGGCAACGTGATATTCAGGTTCTGCAAATTTATTGGTTTGAAAGCATGTTGTTCTTTGTACGAATCAGTGTTCCACACCATGATATGATAGATATATTACAAAGCTTGAGAAAATTACTTCCAGGCAGCACAAGAAAGGAAGAAAAACCACTGAAACAACTTTGACTCAGCCTTTGTCTTTCCCAATATACAGACATTTACCTTACCTGGGAAAAATATGTGGGGCTCTGTGGGAGAATGACCTAACGTACTAAAACAACTAGAAATTATCTGAAGTCTCCAATAACCCATTCATTGTGGTTTAAAACCTGAATCACATCACTTGCCAATATGGCAAAACTCATGTTGGTTTTTGAAGGGAATACTTGTTGATTTAAGAAACATTGTTTTGTATTATTCTCCTCTCCTTTTCTCAGGGCTCCACTAAATCTCATGGTGCTAAAAACTGAAGCAGGCATTTATTATTCAAATGACTCTTTGACCATATAAGGGGATAGTTGCTGGTCACATTCCAGCCATTAGGGGCAGAAGCAAGCTTGTTTGTTTGGGGCAGGAAAAATAAGCCTAGTTAGTAGAAAATTCCACTCTTATGATGTAAGATGTGACGTGTAACCTTGTTGCTGTATAAAAGCCTGGAGCCTGCGTTGCTCTGGGTTCAGTCTGTTTAAAGCATTCTTCGCTGACTGAACCTGGCGCCAATAAAGTTTCTTCTCCTCCTGTTCATCTGGTGGTCTTTGCTTGGGCTTAGGCCCCTTTCGCCGTGCTACAAAACTACAAACCCAAAGATGAGGCCTTGCTCTTGAAGAACAGGCAAGGTAAATACACGATGAGTCTGAAGAACAGAGCACAGAAAAACCAGTGGAGGCCCGTGTCAGAACTAAAAACACATATCCAGGTCAGACATTTGGCCATTCTTGGGAAAACTTACATTTCTGCCCCTTTTTGGCATTGCTGTGAATCAATCCATCCTTCATCCCACTCTGTCAGACAAATTCCAATATGTATTATGCATTTATATGTAACACCGTATTTATTTAAAACAATTATACCTCTCACTCTTGGCTTTTGCTGCGGAGGTGGCTTGCAGCAACCTGATGAAAACAATTAAAATGGAACAAAAAAACTATACAAAAAGACCTAGGCAAACTGTATTATAGAAGCAAAAGAAAAGTCAGTTTCTTTAAAGCCGCATGAAATCCATTTAACAAGAAACACAATTAAATAATGCATTCAAAACTTTTGGTTTTGTCATCCATTGATATTACTTGCCTTTTTATGCATCCTTCTGTGGAAGCTCTTAACAAGCAATAGTATTTTTTGCTGGATTGGAAACTGCCACTTGGTTTCCATGTTATCTCCCTGTTCTTTAAACTACATTACAAGATGATGTTATGCAGAGTGGGTTAGATAGCACAGAAATTGCCAAGAAGTAGAAAATCTATTTTTGTTTCTTGGATTGAGTGTCTCAGTATTGTGCTGTACCTTTTGTAATGGAGTTAAGAAGGCGTCCTTTACAATTTGCGAAGATTTTCTATAAACCCACAGTTGGGTTTATTTATTTCTCTTTTATTTTGGTAATTTTGTTGAAATACTGAAAGTGACAGTAAAGGCTTTTTTAAAAACTTCAGCTCAGATTGAAAAATTAACCTACCCAACCACTGCTGTCATCCCCCAAGACCCTCCCTCAGGTGTTCTCACCTTCTGAAATTAGGTGGGTTGCAGCAACCTGGGAGAGTGCCTTCTCAGTAGTGACACCAAAATTCTGGAACTCTCTTCCATGGGAGATTAAGAACATAAGAGACGCCAATGTTGGATCAGGCCAAAGGCCCATCCAGTCCAACACTCTGTATCACACAGTGGCCAAAAAAACCAGGTGCCATCAGGAGGTCCACCAGTGGGGCCAGGACATTATAAGCCCTCCCACTGTGGACCCCCCCAAGCACCAAGAAGACCGAGCATCACTTGCCCCAGAGTCCCTATCTATACCTTGTGGCTAATAGCCACTGATGGACCTCTGCTCCATATGCTTATCTAATTCCCTTTTGAAGCCCTGGAGATTCATATTTCTCCTTCGGTTGCCATCTTCTGCCAGTAGGTGAAGTTTTTTCCTGTTTTGTTTGGCGTTCCCTTGGTGATCCCTTCTTCTTACTCAATGTTTTAATTGCTGTTTTATGTTTTTATATATGTATTTCAGCTCAGTTTTAATTGTTTAATTATTGTTTTGTTAGTTTTTTATGTTTTTTAAAATCTGGTTTTATTATGTTTGTTTTTAATTTGTTAGCCACTAGATAGGAGAGAGAGAGAGAGAGAGAGAGAGAGAGAGAGAGAAATATACTAAAGCTGCAATCCTAAAAACACTATTCTGGGAATGAGCCCCATGGAATAAAATGTGATTTACTTCCAAGTATATCTGCCTAGCCTAGGACTACTCCCTGCACACTGATGTTGTCACTTGGTTTTAAGAAGAGCCTTGCTGGATCAGATTCATTCATTCGCAGTGGCTAGCCATTCGAGTGGCCCTGACCATTCCTTTTACCTTTTTCTTAGTTTTTTCAAAAGTATGGCTTTGGTGCTAACTAAGAAGCGGAGGCAACAGCTCTCATCTTGTTTTGCTCAAGCAAACAGGAATACTTCTCAGCTGTGAAACCTGAGGGAAGTTGCTACAGGATCAGGCTGTTGGAAGTTGACAGTGTGGGCAGTGCCCTTCCCCCCCTCAGCTTTTTTCACAGTGTGGTGAAGGAAAGAATAGTAGACACATACACACAGAGACAAACAGAGCATGCAGTTCACACAGCCACATTCCTTCCACTATCTGCCAAATTATATAACCCTTTTCACTTTCATCTCCAGATGGAGTTTCTTACCCATTCCATTATCCAGCTGAGACTTGCTTCTCGGAACTAGGGTGGAGAGAGTCAGGGGGGGGAAATAAGAAGAGATCTTCTTGAACAGAACAGAAGATGGTTTGCAGTTTGCAGATGTATTGTCTTCTAGTCATACATTTGGAAGTATTCCATCATTTTACTCAACACTCAAAGCGGCCAATCTTGTTTAACTACTGTCTTAAAAATAATTTATCCTGAATACTGGCAAATTTATTCATAAAAAGGCAGCAAGGAACAGATGAGATGGCATTTCCTCATTTAGTTTATGAACAATATTCATTTTTGGTTTTGATGCACAGTATTTTTTAAGCAGTAGTTGTGTATCCAAAAGGACACCCAGCCCAGCTGTTTTCCAGACACAAAACTAGATTGGAAAGAGTTCTCTGTTCATTTTCTCAAGTTAAATTACAACCACGTGTAGCCTCAGTCAAGCCAGGTCCTCACAGGGCTCAGAGAGGGGATTCAATCCTCCCACTCCCACATAATTTTGCTAATTTAAACTGGCCAATTTACGCTGTTATCAGCCCTTTGAAAGGAAAAAAGACAGGTACCCGCCTTTTACCCATCTGTTTTCTTTAACAGAAAGCGGTGGCGCAGGCAGTAAAACGCCTGCCTTAACAACAACACTCGAGCAGCCACTATGGCTGTTCGAGAACCACCGCGGTCGGGGTGAGTGCCCGACCCTAGTCCCAGCTCCCGCCCACCCAGCAGCTCGAAAGCAACTAATTATAATGCGAGTAGATAATTGGGTACATACCCTTAGATGGGTAGGGGGCACCCTCCTCAGGTGAGGCGTGTGGTGAAGACGGCGACGAGGCATCGGCTCCAGCGGAGACGGCGTGGGCAACGCGGCGGCGGCAGCAGCAGGGCCGGAAGGAGCGATCCCTGGTGGCCGGCAGAAAAAACATCAGGCGGCTGTCGTCAGCGAAGGTGGAGGTGCACAATGACATCAAACACAGGCGCGGCGGAGCCAGAAGGATGCAGCTGAGGCTAGTGGAAGACGTGAATCGCGTGCCACACGGTAATTCGCCTGAGCGCCAGGAGGAACATCTCGCCAGAGGGGAGACGCCGGGGAAAGAACAGAAGAAGAGCCGAGCCAAAAAGAAAGAAAAAAAAACCATCAACCACCACCGGGTGCTGGTAGGCAGTCCCACCCCGTACAAATGTGGCCCTAGTTAGGGAGTAATGTGATTAGCACCCTCTCTGTAAACCGCCCAGAGACCTCCAACGGGGGTTAGGGCGGTATAAGAAATTGAAGATATAAATAAATAAATAAACAGTCTATGACAGTGCAGAGATCCTGGTTTTCATTTGCAAACCTCCATGTGCATGGCTGTAATTTGGCTTTAAAAGACACTGGGAAGATCCAATCACAGATCTTCCAGCATCGCATTTGTTTTGACATGTGTTAACATGTTGCAACAAAAAAAAAAAGAAAAAGATAATGGCTGCCATCTTAAACGTACAGGGTTTAAAAAAGAGTTGCATTAAAATAGACAAAAATTGCTTTTGAGTAAACCTGATTGGATTACGTTGAAAGAATGCTCTGGTGCACAGAAGATAACTTTCCAGCTGTACAATTCTATGATTGTATAATAGGGTTCTTAAACTCTAGTCTCAGAATGCTTTCAGCTGGTCATAAAACTATGACAAAATAATAGAACAAAATAGCTTTGCTATATGAAATGCACCATGAAAAGCAGTTATTTGTAAAGCCATAAGAAAATGATGTCTTGCATGCGTCAGAACATTTATGGTACTGTATTCAAATAGGCTGTCCTTGTTAATGGATTATAGTTGTTTTTGCAATTATCATGCATCTCTTCATTTCCACGGGCATTTCTGAAATAAATAAATAAGGAGCCGTTCATTGAAACAAGGAACAGGAGGCAATCCTAGAGGAATATGCGGAGGAACTAAACATTTCTTTGGAGTCTCTACCACAGAGCTTGTGGTTCTGAAGAGGCAGGTTATTCCCAAGAAAGGCCAAATCCCTCTGCAGTAGGACTGCATTATACAACTGTGTACATTAGGGTGAGGGGAAATTAGTACATAAGAACATAAGAGACGCCAATGTTGGATCAGGCCAAAGGCCCATCCAGCCCAACACTCTGTCACACAGTGGCCAAAAATACCAGTGCCATCAGGAGGTCCACCAGTGGGGCCAGGACATTAGAAGCCCTCCCACTGTTGACCCCCCCAAGCACCAAGATGACAGAGCATCACTTGCCCCAGAGTCCCTATCTATACCTTGTGGCTAATAGCCACTGATGGACCTCTGCTCCATATGCTTATCTAATTCCCTTTTGAAGCCGTCCATGCTTGTAGGCATGGCATCATATACCCCAAATTAGATAAGCAACCTTCTAGTCTCCTGACTGTACCTGGAGCCACATTGATCATAAGGCTACCAACTGTGTCCTTCTGCTGCTTCTGGACTCCTTTCGACGCAATCACATGAGTATAATGTGGCCCTAGATAGGAACTGAAATCGTATGTAAACCGCTCAGAGACCCTTCGGGGTTAGAGCGGTATATAAATTGAATGTTAAATAAATGAATAAATAAATAAAATATTTGTGCTGCTGCAGTAGAACATGGACTGTGCTGTGAGTCCCCGTAATGGCGCAGAATGGCTAGTCTTTTAGTTGTAAACAATAATTTGTCCCAAATTAGACTTGTAAGAAGAAGGTGATACTGCAATCGGATCACTGTGTACTTCAAGAATATTTTCTGTTTTCCATGACCTGGATAGCCCAGGCAAGCCCGATCTCATCAGATCTCAGAAGCTAAGCAGGGCTGACCCTGGCAAGTATTTGGATGGGAGACCTCCAAAGAATACCAGGCCTGGGAGGCAGAGGCAGGCTATCAAGCCACTTCTCTGAATGTCCTCCATGCCTCAGGTCACTAGAGGCCACCATGACTTCCAGGCACAGGCACACACACATGCACACACATAAATGCAAAAATACAAAAAAAGAATATTTTCTGTTTCTTATATAGTTAAATATACAGGAAATAGTCTCCCTGTTAAATAAAAGGCCATCAGAGAATGGGCAGCAATTCAGTTGAAAAAAAGGGATGAAATGTGCTCACATAATAGCAGATGCTGAAAGCATAAATTCTGCTTTGAATCTGTGGGAAACAGGTTTGTGTTGGCTTTCTGAATGGCCGAGATACATATTTCAATGAACTCCCGCAATCACAAGTTTTTAGCATATTGAAATGAGGAGGATTTAGCTGAAATTTTCTGTTATTCTGCACATTTTGTTGAAGTTTCACAGTTATAGGAACAAAACTGGATACAGGCTTCATCCAAACAAAACACTATTTAAGTTAGTAGAGCTGCTCCAGAAGCACATCCACGGTATTCTGCTCAGATGAACAATTTTCTCTCTTGGATCAAACTCAGTGAAAACCATTGCTATGAGTTTGC
Organism: Gekko japonicus; assembly: GCF_001447785.1. Classification (NCBI taxonomy): domain Eukaryota; kingdom Metazoa; phylum Chordata; class Lepidosauria; order Squamata; family Gekkonidae; genus Gekko; species Gekko japonicus. The sequence goes on from NW_015159715.1 coordinate 1,129,965, forward strand.
AGTAGAGGCTGGCCATGTTCAGTGCTAATTGACTGGTCGCCATGTCATCAGTAATCCACATCTTCATAACCACAACCGTAGTTCTGCAATTTAAAAAAAAATGTGTTTCTTCAAATAAAAAAAGAAATTAAGGCTTACTTGAATGAAAGTTTATGCAATGCTTATTTTTTTTTTAAAAAAAACGTCTAGTTCCCCTTGAAGCATGTTGGAAGGGCAAAACTATCGACCATGTACCCTTTCAAATCACGGGCATGGATGTCTGTCAATTCAATTGAAAAGCTGGGAGACAAAGGGTATTGTGATCACTGTTTCTGGAGAGCAGAGTGGTAAACAGGGTATGCGACTGAACTGACTTTTTTTAACATCACAGAAGTTCCTTCAGCAGACTTGCAGACTCCTTTAGGAACAACAAAGTTTTGCAAGTAGTGTGCCAACCAATACTAGAGGGAAGTTCTTCAAAATTAAGATAAGAGAGGTGAAGACACAGTGCTTGCATAGAGCTCACCACACAGTTCTTTAGACTGCAGGCTACGTTTCTTATCAATATCTATCTAAACTTAGGGTGCGTTCAGACAAAGCGCATATTGAGTAGTGATTTTTTTAAAAAATCGCACCCGCTTGGTATGGTCTGACGTCAGACCACCCCGACAGGAGGATTGCACGCTGGTGAAACGATCGGACAAGTGAAAGTCCGCGGTTGTCCCATCAGGACCCAAAAACTCCAGATTTAAAGTGGTATCTTTTAAGTACGGCTCTGAAGTATGGCAATACAGGATGCCCACAGAACAGGAATGTTTCCCAGATGTTTTGTCTGGACATTACCTTTAAATCTGCCAGGCACTCGTGCCTGGAGCAGATCTAAAGAGCCGTCTGAATGGACGCTTACTGTATGAAAGAGATAACTCTCATACATTGGCCCAATTATATGTCAGCTTTTGTCCCCATTTCTTTCTTTATGATTTATTTAATTCTTTTGTGTGGTTGTTGGGTTTTTTGCATGTGTGTATGTGCTTGCGAGCCTGGAAGTAATGGTGACTTCTGGTGACCCCTAGTGGGGCTAGGATTTTTCAGAGAGGTGGCTTTGATATTAACTGCCTCTGCCTCCTGGCTCTGGTATTCTCTGGAGGCCTCCCTTCCAAGTACTTGCCAGGGTCAGCCCTGATTAGCTTCTGAGATCTGATGAGATTGGTCTTGCCTGTGCTATCCAGTTCAGGGTATTGTTGTTGTTGTTGTTGCTGTATTTAAACATTAGCTGCCTTCCTTCCTTAAGGAGCTCAAGGCGGTTTACTAAATAAAATACATAAAATAAAATACATAAAAAGACATAAGGGATGAGGGGAAAAAATTAAATGTGTTTTATTCATGTGTCCTAAAGAAAACCATCTTCAGCTACCTCCTAAAGATCAAAAGTGAGGGGTCAGGCACACCACCCTGAGGAGGTTGTTCCATAGGTATGTGTGCCCCTAACCCTGAAGATGGACTAAACGAGTCCCGGCCATCCCCCCTGCCATTGAGATCATGCTCACTGGAGGGACTATTTTGCATTTCGAAAGACCCATCCTCCCTCTAGCTCCCATCCCATTAACCGATCGATCGTCCTTAAACTCACGGGTCATTCAAAACATTGAAGTGTTTGTGGTGCTGGATCAGGGTTCTGTAGCCTCATTTTTAAATGCATTTAAGCGCATATTGAGTAGTGGTTTTTTAAAGAAATCGCACCCGCTTGGGATGGTCTGACATCAGACCACCCCGACAGGAGGATTGCACGCTGGTGAAACGATCGGACAAGTGAAAGTCCGCGGTTGTCCCATCAGGACCCAAAAACTCCAGATTTAAAGTGGTATCTTTTAAGTATGGCTCCGAAGTATGGCCCACAGAACAGAAACATTTTCCAGATGTTTGTGTCTGGACATTACCTTTAAATCTGTCAGGCACTCGTGCCTGGAGTGGATCTAAAGAGCCATCTGAATGGACGCTTACTGTATGAAAGAGATAACTCTCATACATTGGCCCAATTATATGTCAGCTTTTGTCCCCATTTCTTTCTTTATGATTTATTTAATTCTTTTGTGTAGTTGTTGTTTTTTTGCATGTGTGTATGTGCTTGCAAGCCTGGAAGTCATGGTGACTTCTGGTGACCCCTAGTGGGGCTAGGATTTTTCAGAGAGGTGGCTTTGATATTAACTGCCTCTGCCTCCTGGCTCTGGTATTCTCTGGAGGTCTCCCTTCCAAGTACTTGCCAGGGTCAGCCCTGATTAGCTTCTGAGATCTGATGAGATCGGTCTTGCCTGTGCTATCCAGTTCAGGGTATTGTTGTTGTTGTTGCTGTATTTAAACATTAGCTGCCTTCCTTCCTTAAGGAGCTCAAGGCGGTTTACAAGATAAATAAAATACATAAAATGAAATACATAAAAAGACATAAGATGAGAAAAAAAATTAAATGTGTTTTATTCACGTGTCCTAAAGAAAACCATCTTCAGCTACCTCCTAAAGATCAACAGTGAGGGCTCAGGCACACCACCCTGAGGAGGTTGTTCCATAGGTATGTGTGCCCCTAACCCTGAAGAAGCCACTGAACATATACAAACATACCCAGATATCCCATAATATCTCTGTAGAATCTAATTCAAACAGTTGGAATGTGTGATAGGTGGGAAATCCCATTTAAACAAGGTAGAAGATAGCAACCAAGAAATGGTGTCCCCACTGATTTGCTAGGCTAAATGTAGACTACTTACAAATCTGTAGCTAAAAGTACGTGTCACATGCCAGTTATTATTAGCCATGTCTCAAGATATCTAATTCCAGAACAGTAGTTGCATTACGGCCTTTTCAAATGCTATGGCTGGTGACGAGCTAGAGATGCTTCCATGAGTCAGTGATTCTATGGAGGGTTGATGATGTTTGAAAGTCATTCACCACGTGGATTTCCCTAGTCATAGAGAGCCTTCATATCCAGCAGCTGCAGCCACCACAAGGTGAGTTTATTCATTTAGATTAGCTCTTGGCTACCTCACCAGAAGAAGAAAAACCACCCATGACAGTTTACAACAATTTAAACACATAAAAATAATCAAAATAATAAAACAAACACTAACAATTTTAACACAGAAAAGAGAAGCAGAGGACATTAGAGCAATCAGAAAAACAGCACAAAAGAAAGAGAGAGAGAGAGAGAGAGAGAGAGAGAGAGAGAGAGAAATAACAACATGGCAGCAAAAATTATTAAAGCAAAGGCATAGTCTGTGGCTTTGACACAACACATTAAATTCCCGTTTCAATGTGCGTAGTATTCAGCAGGCAAGCAGCCAATCTATTATAGAAACAAAAGAATCCAGATAGATTCTCTTCCTGATGACACGATCTTCTCATCACTATTTGTTACACAACATAGCATTTTCATATCTGTCGAAGCAACAGCTGGCAGAAGCAAAAGATGGACAGCATCTGATTTTAAAGGGAGTTGAACGATATATCTATTGCACTGAAAGAGATGACAGCTAGTAGCAAAACAATTGGCAGCAAAAAAAGTTCTAAAAGTCATTTCCAACTCAATTCCTTTTCCAGTCTGTTTCATATCTTACTGTGGATGCTCAACCAGTATCCATTTAGCCAGCTTTTAGAATAGAGTAGCAGGCGTCTTGAACACTGAGTTGGATAACTTTAGATGAGTGTTTAGATGTGGAGTGTTTCTGGGGATAATTTCTGGGTAGCAACATCCAGAAGGGAGGACTGAAAGAAGTGAGGCTTTAGATCAAGAAATGCAGATCGACTTTTAAAACATCAGGCCAAAGGGGGGTGTTATGTACTGAGCTGGAATGCTACCTAGGACCTTGACCAAGCTTGTGTAACCAAACAATAGACAGCCAGGATCCTGGAAGAAACCAATTAAGCCAGAGCGGGAGTGTAAATAGCCTATCACTGGGCGTGGGTGTGTGTTGGGTGTGGTGTTGGGTGCACATTTAAGCAGGGCTGCCCTGCATGATGGAACAGGACACTGGGTCCTCCGTTTCCATAATCTCAGAGGACATGTTAAAGAGACTCTGTCCCAAAGGGGGCCCTCCCCTACAGCCTGCTGGCTTCACCCTGGATGACTTTTCGAAGAATGAGGCAAGTTCCGAGTGCTATACCGGCACTTCAACGGACTATGGAATTGTTAGTAGTAAAAGGCAGTTGCACGAGCCTCATCGGACTTTCATGGTTAGCGGCCCTGGGGCTCCGGGTAGCACTGCATCGCGCTCTGAGCCCCAGAGCCCCACACAGCTCCAGAGACCATGGCAGCTGCTTCAGGATTCTTTGACACATTTGATGATGAGTTCCCCGTCATTTTCGATGGGACCCTAGGTCACTACACCGAGCCTCCAGTGTCCCTGCAGCTCAACCCAGAAGTGCGAATTGAAATGCACCACATTCTTCCACGTCTGTGGCCGAATGACTTACGAAATTGCCCACTCGCTCCTTGCCCCGGCGGAGCTCAAGAACACAGACTATCAAACCATCATGGACCAGCTTAAGGCACAGTTCTCCTCTAAGCTGTCAGTCATCACTGCCCAGCATGCGTTCCACAATAGGAACCAGAACGCGACCGAATCCATCTCGGAATTTGTCACCACGCTCCGGCGGATTGCCCAGCACTGCAAGTTTCCAGACCTCGAGGTTGCCCTCCAGGATCGGTTAGTCTGCGGCCTACGGGATGAGCAAATTCCAAAGAAGATCATCGCCCAGGGTGACCCTAAATTCAAGGAGGCCATGGAGATGGCCCTCGCTGCCGAGCAATTCACCGCAGAGGTCCAGTGCGGGAAGGGCCCACCATCTTGGCAAAGGCCGGCCATGGCCACCCACCACGTGGACAGCTCCGAGGAAGAAGAGGATGAGGTAATGTAGTTCTAGCACCCCACATGCCGCCACGCACTGCTCGCATTTCACCGCTCGCAAGCACTACCCTGCACAGGCGAGTCTGCCACCTTGACCTAGTGCGCCAGCTGCGGGGAAGCCCCATGAGAGGAGGTCCTGCTGGTTCTGTGACACCACGTGCAGGAGCTGTGGAAAGGTCAGCCACATCACCCGAGCCTGCCGCACCAAGGGAAACAAGATGACCTACGGCAGCATCCACATCAATACACCCTGAGGAGCTCCACACCACTTTGGTCCAACACCAGCAACAGGTACTGCAATTGCCCCATGACACCCCTAACAAAATTTCAGTTATGGTCCTCATAGAAGGGAAGCCCTGCATGATGGAACAGGACACTGGGTCCTCCGTTTCCATAATCTCAGAGGACATGTTAAAGAGTCTCTGTCCCAAGGGGGGCCCTCGCCTACAGCCTGCTGGCTTCACCCTGCGTGACTTTTCGAAGCATGAGGTGTCCACCCTGGGGGTAGGCAAGTTCTGAGTGCTATACCGGCACTTCAATGGACTATGGAACTGTTAGTAATAAGAGGCAGTTGCAAGAGCCTCATCAGACTTTCATGGTTCACGGCCCTGGGGCTCCGGATGACGGGAGTAAACCATGTGGCCACCAGAGACGTTCAGAGAGTGAGTGATGAGTTCCCCGTCATTTTCGATGGGATCCTAGGTCACTACACCGGGCCGCCAGTGTCCCTGCAGCTCAACCCAGAGGTGCGGCCAATAAGGCTGAAGGTCAGACGAGTTCTGTTCGCATTAAAGCCAAAAATAGATGGGGAGCTAGATCGACGGGGACTGGGATCACTGTCTCGCCACCTTCCTTTTTGGCCATCGGGTGACACCGAGCACCTCCACCGGTCGCAGCCCTGCCGAACTCCTCATGGGCCGGCGCCTAACTACGCGCTTAGATAGGCTGCATCCGGATTGTGCTCCAGAACACTGCCCAGTGCCCAATAGCCAAGTTGCGCCCCATGGGTTCTTCCCAGGTGATCCAGTCTACGACCACAACTTCTCAAGTGGCCCAGCGTGGATTATCGCAAGAATCACTAGGGAATGGGGCCCCTTTCCTACGAGGTGTCCATCGAGGCAAGCTGGACCTGGCCCAGGCCTACCAACAGGTTCCAGTCGACGATGCAATGCCAGAGGCCCAGACGACAATAATACACAGGGGTGCATTCTGGGTGCAGCGACTGCAATTTGGGGTCAGTGTGGCCCAGGGAATTTTCAAAAATCTAATGGACTCTCTTCTTAAAGGGATTCCCGGGGTGCAGCCCTTCTTTGACAATGCTTTGATCGCCACACCCATGGATGAGGACTTTGCAGAACGATTGCGCACAGTCCTCCAGTGATTTTGAGCAGCCAGGCTCAAGGTTAAACAATAAAAATGTCTCCTAGGAGTTCCGTGGGTAGAGTTCCTGGGTTTCTCAGTTGATGCGCAGGGCATCCATCCGGCTCCCAACAAGATCCGTGCTATTGTCAATGCACCAGCTCCCACATCCAAGTCAGAACTCCAGGCCTTCTTGGGGCTGCTGAACTTCTATCACTCCTTCCTGCCCCACAAAGCTGCGGTTGCAGAGCCACTGCACTGCACTGGCTCCTCGACAAGAAGGCTCCCTGGATCTGGGGCCAGAAACAAGCTGCCGCATTCCGGGCCATCAAGGACCTGCTCACCTCCAACGCCGTTCTTGTGCACTTCAACGAAGCGCAGCCAGTTGTCCTTGCCTGTGACGCATCGCCATACAGAGTGGGAGCCGCCCTTGGCCACCAGCTACCTGATGGCAGAGAGGTCCCTGTGGCCTACTACTCCAGTTGCAGGGGTCAAGAAGTTCCATGACTACCTCTACGGGCAGCCCTTCACCATCGTGACAGACCACAATCCCCTGCTCGGCATGCTGGCCCCAGATCTTCAAATGCCATAGAAGCTTTCTCCCAGAGTGCTACGCTGGTCTATCTTCCTGGCCAGCTACCAATATTCGCTCATTCATTGTTCTGGGAAGGCGATGGGTCATGCCTACGCCCTCAGCCGCCTGCCGCTGCCCTCCTGCAACCTGGACCCAGCTCCAGCGCATCAGATCCTGCTCCTAGAGGACCTGCCCAACCGTCCTCTCCAGGTGTCCGACGTGTCCCGCCACACTGACTAGGTACTCTCCCGTGTTTTGGACTGGGTGGGGAGGGGATGGCCCACCAACTGGGTGGGCCCAGAGTTCACTCCATTCTCCTCCCGCCGGGATGAACTTTCAGAGCCAGTTTGGTGTCGTGGTGAAGTGTGCGGACTCTAATCTGGGAGAACCGGGTTTGATTCCCCACTCCTCCACTTGCACCTGCTGATGTGACCTTGGGTCAGTCACAAGCTCTGGCACAGCTGTCCTTGAAAAAGAGCAGTTTGTGTCAGAGTTCTCTCAGCCCCACCCACCTCACAGGGTGCCTGTTGTGGGGAGGGGAAGGGGAAGGAGTTTGTAAGCCGCTCTGAGACTCCAAGTGAAGGGCGGGGTATAAATCCAATCTCTTCTTCTTCTCTTCTTCAGCACACAAGGGCTGCCTGCTATGGGGAAGCCATGTCGTGGTACCAGCACCATTGCACAATCAAGTTCTAGCAGCCTTACACAAGACACACCCGGGGATCATACGGATGAGGGTGCTGGACCGCAGTTATGTATGGTGGCCCAGCATGGATAACAAAATCAAGGACTGTGTTAAGCGTTGCCAGCCATGCCAAGAAACTCGCCCAGAACCACCCAGGGCGCCAGTGCAGCAGTGGGAGTCCACCCACAAACTGGGGTCCCAACTACACGTAGACTGCACTGGACCATTCCAGGGCAGAATTTCCTTTATACTGGTGGACTTCTACACCAAATGGCTGGAAGTGGTACCGGTCTCCTCCACCTTGACCAAGGCAGCAATCCGGGCCCTGTGTCGCATCTTCTCCACCCACAGCCTCCACGACATCATGGTGTTGGACAACGGAACCGCCTTTACCTCGGGTGAGTTCCAGGAATTCATGGGCTGTTACGCAATCCGACACATCCGATCTGCTCCTTTCCACCTGGCTACCAATGGCCAAGTGGAACAGATGGTGACGAGAGCCAGTTTGGTGTAGTGGTTAAGTGTGCGGACTCTAATCTGGGAGAACCGAGTTTGATTCCCCACTCCTCCGCTTGCACCTGCTGATGTGACCTTGGGTCAGTCACAAGCTCTGGCACAGCTGTTCTTGAGAAAGAGCAGTTTGTGTCAGAGTTGTCTCAGCCCCACCCACCTCACAGGGTGTCTGTTGTGGGGAGGGGAAGGGAAAGGAGTTTGTAAGCCGCTCTGAGACTCCAAGTGAAGGGCGGGGTATAAATCCAGTCTCTTCTTCTTCTTCTTCTTCTTCTTCTTCTTCTTCTTCTTCTTCTTCTTCTTCTTCTTCTTCTTCTTCTTCTTCTTCAAAGAGTCTCTCCGGCGGATCATCCATGGGGACTGGGATCACTGTCTCACCACCTTCCTTTTTGGCCATCGCGTGACACCGAGCACCTCCACCGGTCGCAGCCCTGCCGAACTCCTCATGGGCCGGCGCCTAACTACGCGCTTAGATAGGCTGCATCCAGATTGTGCTCCAGAACACCGCCCAGTGCCCGAGAGCCAAGCTGCGCCCCATGGGTTCTTCCCAGGTGATCCGGTCTACGACCACAACTTCTCAAGTGGCCCAGTGTGGATTATCGCAAGAATCACTAGGGTAACGGGGCCCCTTTCCTACGAGGTGTCCATCAAAGACAGCCAGGTGCTGAGAAGGCACATCGATCAGCTCTGCAGCCGTCTCCTCCCAGCTGAGCCCGAAGAGCTCAATGTGGAGCTGCCCCACCCCCGAGAACTGGTGCCCGAAAGGGAACAACCAGCTACTGGTGACCCGCCAATGACCAGCAAGCAGTCAGAGGAACAAGCAGATGACACGCTGGAATTGGCAGATACTGAGAGCCCCAAGGTCGCGCCAATCCCGCCGCCGGCATGAGAGCACACATTGGTTTTAATGCATTTTATATCTGTTTTAATGCTTTTTGTATAACAATGCTTTTACATTCCCATTCCTCGGCAAGCTGAGAAAAGAAGTATATGTGGAAGAGGAATATAAAGTCAGGTCTCCATCTTTCACCATTGCTACTGTGACAGAAGACCACCAACCATCCCCAATAGTAGGGGAATGGGCCAAGAGAGCCCGCCTGCCAATCCTGTTGTCTTAGAAAAATGTTTAATTTATAGTAGTCAAAATTGGGGGAAGGGGGAATTACAGAAAACACAATTATTTTATTGTTCATTTTTTAGCTGCATTGTATTTTTATGGTCTGTAAACTGCTTCAGACAATTTTTTCTGGAGAAGCAAAACAGAAATGGCTCAAGATAGATAAATCATTGTAGTATATCCCTACCACCTGACAGCAGCATAAAGTCTTTCCAGAGGTATTAAAATAAAGGCACTAGGGTGTTGCTCGATGGTTGAGCATCAGGTTTTTCATGCAGAAGGTCCCAGGCAATGCTCCCTCTAAGCTGTGGAGTCTTGTGAGCAAAAATTCTACTTTGTGAGCTACTGGCATTAAAGTCGTGAGTGAGCAATTTGGCTACTGCATAAATTAGTTTGCTCTGGAGCCATCATTCCTGAACTAAGGAAAAAATATGTGAGCCGGAGGCTAAAAAACTGTGAGCTAGCTCACACTACGTTAGCTTAGAGGGAACACTGGTCCCAGGTTCAATCTCTGATCATTCCAGTTAAAAGGAGAAAGAAGACAGCAGGTGATCTGAGACACCTCTTCCCGAAACACTGAGAGATGATGCCCATCAGAGTAAACAATGCTATCCTCCATGCTGACCAGTGTTTGACTCAGTATAGGGCAGCTTCATGGGTAACAGCATATGCATCCAATAGTTTGTATGAGTCTTGAATCTAGTAAATGATGGGCAACACAGAGACAACCAAAG
>NW_015159715.1:1140486-1238046 GCF_001447785.1 Gekko japonicus
GGCTGCTTTGCCTGAGTCCTGCCTCCAACATTCTAAACATTTTGCTGTTCCTCTCCCCCTCATAGCCAATCAGAACACAGAGGTTATTTGCATATGCAGCCTCCTTGGCCTTTGCCTCGAACACAGAGGTCGTTTGCATATGCGGTGACTTGATTGGCTTTTGCCTCTAACATTCTAACCAGTTTTCTGTTCTGAGGTCAAATGTGTCCAATCTCCAGGTGAGGGCTGGAGATCACTCAGAATTACAACTGCTTTCCCGATGGCAGTGATCAGTTCCCCTGGAGAAAATGGTGGGCTCTGTATCCTTATATGCTGCTGAGGTGGCCCCTGTATGACAGCCAATGTGACATAGCAGTCAGGGCTTCAGAGCACGGGAGAGGCTGCAGGTGTGTGGGGGGGTGGAAAGCTGAAGAGTGAGGGGGAAATAAAGGTAGGTTGATGATTGGCTGGAAGGAGATAGGGTTACCAACTCCAGGTGGGAAATTCCTGGAGATGTGAAGGATGGAGCCTGGAGAGGGTGAGGTTTCAGGAGGCATGGGACCTCGGACAGGTACAAAGCCATAGACTCCACCCTCCAAACCAACTATTCCCTTCTGGGGAACCACCATTGCCAATCTCCAGGTGAGGGCTGGAGATCACTCAAAATTACAACTGTTCTTTAGGTAGCAAAGATCAGTTCCTCTGGAGAAAATGGTGGACTCAATGTCATTATACCCTGCTGAGGTCGCCACAGCAAATTGACACTGAGTGTCCAAGGCCGGGGCACCCGCCCAGAGCCTCTTTCTAGAGGCCGGTGTATTTATTTCCACAACGGGCCCTTTTCCTAGTATATGATAAAGAAAATATTCTTCTTGAAGAAGAGTAAGGCTATTGATCCATGTGGATTACACAGAAAATATACATAAGTGTGTATTTCCTTTGGGGTTATATTTTTATTTTCAGTTCAGAAGTGTTCCTTCAAGTTCAAACTTTCCTTCAAGGCTTTGATAGATCCTTCTAATATCCTGGTTTTGGAGACTTCACCATAATTCACAACAATTACCTTCTGTCACGTTTTTAATTTAGTTGGGTTATTCCAGTTAAATTTTAAAATATGATTATTATGGCTTCCTATTTCATTTGCTTAAACAGAATACTTGGCGCTCTGTTATGCATAAGGAAGAGTGGCTATTGCAGCGTGGTTTCCACAGAGTCACAATGACATTTTATTCACCAGCAGACTATTTTATGCTCCTGTGTATATAATCTAATGACGCGGCTTGCATTTTGGTTTGGCTCTGTCTGTAATTTTTTTGGCAGCTGAACTGGTTAAAGGGGAAAAAATTACAGTGTTTGCTCCATTTAACAAAAGACAGCTTCTAGAGCTTGATCTCAGCTTAGGATCAAATGCTGGTGTCCAGTTGTTGTTGGGTTGTTGTTTTTTTACAATTACATCGGTTGCTGGTTGCAACTGCTACAGTTGTTCTAAAATATTTGTAGTAGTTGTTATTAAGAAAACCAAGGGCCGAACATTTTTCCTGTTTGGCCACTTCCTCAATGTGATCCCCCCCCCCCAGAACATTCAAAATCCCAGAGTTCAGTTATTGCCCAGGAGGAGGAGGAGGAGGAAGAGGAGAAAGAAGAGTAGTAGTAGGATTTATACCCCACCCTTCACTCAGAGTCTCAGAGCGGCTTACAATCTCCTTCCCTTCCTCTCCCCACAACAGACACTTTCCCTCCCTGCTAAAAGATTTAAAAGGACCTCCAGCTGGTCAGTGGGTCACGTGCTCCCCGTCAATCAGCTGAAGCCCTTTCAATCTTTTAGCAAAGGGAACTTTTCCACCAATTTTTCCACCACCACCCCCGCTTTTTTCCTGTTGGAAAAATTAGGAAAAAGGGGGGTGGGGAAGAGGTTGATTGCTTCACATTTCTACTCTCCTGGTCTTCTGTTGAAATGTGAAGATCTCCTTGAGCACAATTTATGCCATTGGATGTTTTTACATTAATTTGTATTGCTGCTGATTTGGTAGTTTATGGCTACTTTTCACTGGAGATTGTAACGCGCATCCAGTCCAACACTCATGGGTCACACAGTGGCCAAAAATACCAGGTGCCATTAGGAGGTTCAACAGTGGGGCAAGATACATCATGTACTATGATCTACAGCTATCTCTTTATTTCTGGGCAAATTTGCAATCTTGTTTGTAAGAAGTAAGGCATTCATAAATGTCATAAATATGCAAAATATTACAATTTTCTATGCTAATAAAGTTATAACTGGCATGCTTTATATTACTAAAATTTTAGGATTGATTTTTTAAAATGCATATATTTTAATTTCTCCCCAAATTTCCAGTTTTTTCTTTAAAAAACCCAAAGACACATTGTTTCTATTGGCTTCAAAATATCTAGAAATTTTCCCTTTTTACAGAGAGGAGAAGCCAAATATTGGTAAAGTATTCCATAACGTGCAAACAACAGCTGAAAAGGCCCAGTCTCACATCATGCCTGCTAACTTTACTTCATACAGTAACATCGGCAACAGATCACATATCTTAGGGAGGTTCTTATGGGTTGCAGCAGTCTTTCAGGTACTCCAGTCCCAAGCTATTTCGACCTTCAGTTAACAACAGCATTATGACCTGGGCTAGGAAGCAAACTAGACACCAGTGAAATTGTTAAAACTGCGGCAACATACTTTCTGCACAATGGCTCCCAGTTATGAGCTCTCTAGTCCTGTATTTTATGTCATCTGCTTTCTCAGAACAAAAGAGTACTCTCTGGTTCTTACGAATGTATTCTGTGGTTAAGAATCTTCTGGTGGGGCCTAGAGTTCTCCCGTCGCGCTCCTGGAATTACAGCTGATGTCTAGAGACTGGTTCCCCTGGATGAAATGCCAGCTTTGGAGGGTGGACTCTGTGGGATTACACCACAGCAGAGTTCCCTCCCCTTCCAAATGCCACCCCCCCCCAGGCACTGCCCCCAGATCTCCAGGAATTTCTCAAGCTGCAGTTGGCAACCCTAGACTGTGTTGACAAATCAATGCAGAGGCATCTTAAAATTCTAGATTTTAGATTCCTTGATTTATTCTTTATAAAATGCTGGACTGCTTGCTTGCTTTGCATCTGTGTCCAGTGTATTAATGCCAGGAAGATTCAAGTCTGAGGTAATTTAGAGCAAAAGTCTGCTCACATTCATAAGCTTGCTGACTGAAGCAATTAGCTAGGAGAAATGAGCATGAGACAAGGATTTTTAAGCCATGTACACAATTGATACTTAAATCCATGTTTTCATTCCCATGTTTGTAGATTGAATGAAGATGCTACTACCATGCACATTCCAATTTAAAATGGTGATCTGGTACTTCCTATCTAGGGATGCCAGCCTCTAGGTGAGACCTGGGGATCCCCCAGAATTACAGCTCTTCTCCAAAGTACAGAGATCAGTTCTCCTGGAGAAAATACCTCCTTCGGAGCGTAGGCTCTATGGCAGGATTACTATATTTTGAAATTTCCCAACTGACTACTTCAAACAAGTGATCACTATGACAAATCTCATTCTATACAATTTAAGCTGTGATAATTGCTATTTAGGAATATTCCTAACCTTCAACCAAAAAAGAGGACATTTTCATCAGTTTTTTAAAAAAAGAATCCAAAAGAAGACATGCCCTGTAAAAAGAGGACATCTGGTTGTGGTAACCCTACTCTATGGCACTGTACTCCACTGAGGTCCCTGTCCTCCCCAGGCCCCACCTCCAACTCTCCAAAAGTTTCCCAACCTGGCTCTGGCAGCCCTACCCCCCCCCCATATCCTGCATGAGGGGGGGAACCTGGCAACCCTATTCCTATCTCATATGAATAGCCAGTTGCATGCTCCCACCTGTTTCCAATGATGGAAGGGTATGTCCATTCTGTCATGGAGGGGTGTAGTGGTTAAGTGCGCGGACGCTAATCTGGGAGAACCGGGTTTGATTCCCCACTCCTCCACTTGCACCTGGTTGGATGACCTTGGGCAAGCCATAGTTCTGATAAGAGCTGTTCTTGAAAAAAGAGCAGCTTCTGTCAGAGCTCTCTCAGCCCCACCTTCCTCACAGGGTGTCTGTTGTGGGGAGGGGAAGGGAAGGGAAAGGAGTTTGTAAGCCATTCTGAGATTCCGAGTGAAGGGCGGGGTATAAATCCAATCTCTTCTTCTTCTTCTAACAACTCCCTCCCAGTGCAGCCAAGCAAAGCACCATTTACCTTTTTGCTGAGCAGTGATTACGTCCTCTTTTCAAAGCCTTGGGAGGACTAAATGAAATGACTTCTCCTTCCATTTCTTCCGACCACAGAGAAGATCACCATTTGCCACTCTCCATTCTCCTGGGAGTTAACAGATCCACAGTTTCATCAGCAACGCTTCATGATGAACAAAATTAAAGGCTACTAAAAAATTTAATAAACTTGATACAATTTTCAAAGTGTGTATATTGCCTTAAATGGAGACCCTTCCATCCCTTTTTCATACACACCCTTTCCTTCCTTCTTTTCTCTGCCCTTTTGTGCCCCTGCTCCAGCTCTCATCGCATTTTTTTCTCCTGGTTGCAGAAAAAGAAGCTAGTGTCATTCCCACGGAGAATACGTGTCTATGGCTAGTTAGTGAGCCATGCAAGGACAGGGACAGGGACCTCCCGGTACTTTGTATAGGCAGGGTATGCATTCTAACACTCCCAACTGCCTGGTGCCCTAAAATCAAACACTGACAATCTTGCAGCATGTCAAAGCAAAAAGGGGAAGAGGAGGATATGGAAGCTGGTCGTGAAGCAGCAGCAGTAGCAGCAGCTGCTTGTTTTCAGGCAGCCTCGCTGGAGAGCTTCTCACATTCTCTCTCTCCCGCCTCTCCCCAAATGTTCAGCCTGCTGTGTGCAGGCTTGGTGTTTACAGTTCAGGCCTATGGAGGAGGAGGAGAAGCTAGTGTCATTCCCACGGAGAATATACGTGTCTATGGCTAGTTAGCGAGCCATGCAAGGACAGGGACAGTGACCTCCTGCATTCTAACACTCCCAACTGCCTGGTGCCCTAAAATCAAACACTGACAATCTTGCAACATGTCAAAGCAAAAAGGGGAAGAGGAGGATATGGAAGCTGGTTGTGAAGCAGCAGCAGTAGCAGCAGCTGCTTGTTTTCAGGCAGCCTCGCTGGAGAGCTTCTCACATTCTCTCTCTCCCGCCTCTCCCCAAATGTTCAGCCTGCTGTGTGCAGGCTTGGTGTTTACAGTTCAGGCCTATGGAGGAGGAGGAAATATTTTGCCTATTGTTCAGTGACGTCAATGGCTTCGCTCCCAGTCACTTGAGGGACTCTAGTGCTTAGCAAATGTCAGAACAGTGCGCTGCTACAGCATGTGCCTAACAGCCTGCTTACTGCATATCTTTCTAAGACCTCAGTCTGGATCGAACTGGCGAATGTGAGGGAAGAGGTATGGAAATGGCACATTTTTAAGTTTGTTACCCGTAAAACAGCTATTACTATCTGGCAATATAGCATGGGGGGGGGAGTAATTATGGGCAGATTTTTTATCTAGCAGCATAATAATACCATGCTTACCAATGTATTTTTTATGATGTGAAGGAAAATAGTTAATTTCACAAATATCTCTGAAATCACTGGGTATAATTCGGCATTTATAGGAACAGTGCTGTGATGCACTGTTATCAAGTGTTCAGGACTGAACTGTGACCTTCCTCTGTGTTTCTCCTTCATCCTCAAAATGAAAATTTGGAGATGGAAATGTACTTGCAATTGTGTGAGGAAAATAATGCAATTGTCACTGACGCTTGGGAGTGATTGAAGAAAGCTAAAACTCAATACCAGACTTGAGCAATTATTGCATTTATTATTTTTTTAAAAAGCCTTTGGGGAAATGTGCAAAAAGTCTTTCTCTGAACTGCAGTGGCAACTTATGTCTTTGCAAACCACATGCATTTAAACTGCAAGTAGATCACGTGGAGAATGTTCCCACTTCCCAGGTGTAATCATATTTTCTGTACAGGTCAATGTGAATTCAGAAACGTGATTAAGGCTGTGATACTAATCACACTTTCTTGGAATTATGTTTCTTTGAAATGAAAGAGACTTCCCTTTCAAGGAAATACTTTTAAGGCCTGGGTAAGAAGGCACCATTAGGAAGATGAATGTAATTTCTGAAAGGAACTTTAATGAAATCCAAAGGCACTCAAGAAAAAGCTTACCATGCCGTCATGTCATAAGGCCTGGAGATCTCCCCGAATTACAGCTGATCTCCAGAACACAGAGATCAGTTCCCCAGAAGAAAATGGCTGCTTTCGAGGGTAAATCCCATGGCCTTATACCTCCCTGAGGTCCCTCCCCTCCCCTCCTCAAACCCCACCCTCCCCAGGCTCCACCCCTCAAATCTCTAGGAATTTTGCAACTCAGAATTAGCAATCCTAGTGGGATTTTTGTGTTTACATGATCAGAGGCTCTTCTAAAAAAATATATATATATAGAAATGTCAGGCTATGAGCTAGAATAATGTCCATGAGCTAGAATAGTCAACCAGGGTCAATGAGTGTTCTCCTGTGTTGTGTCCGCTGACCGCCACCAGAGGCCAGCGAACACCCCAAAGCTTGGCTCTGGAAGAACAATGGGGACAAGGCTCCTGGTCTCTCCACTGAGGGACCAATGGGACGTTGGCGGTAAATTCAAACCCACCAACGGGACCTAGGGGGTGTCCCCATATGTGTATATAGTTGGCCCACGGGCCGTTGCCCTTTGTCTTTGTTGTGTAGCAGTGAGCCGCGGTGGCCTCACCATGCAGTTAACCCACTACACAATATCCTGCATATGATGAAATCTTTTTGTGCAGAGGGGCAAAAACTAATGTTGAGAACACTATGTTGAAAAGTAGACCAGAAAGGACCAGCGTCTTTTAAAAAGGTAAAGGTTCCCTTGCTCGAAAGCCAGTCGAATCCGACTCTAGGGTTGCGGTGCTCATCTCCGTTTCAAAGCCGAAGAGCCAGCGCTGTCCGAAGACATTTCCGTGGTCATGTGGCCGGCATGACTAAACACCAAGGCGCACGGAACGCTGTTACCTTCCCACCGAAGTGGTACCTATTTATCTACTTGCAATTTCTTGCTTTCGAACTGCTAGGTTGGCAGGAGCTGGAACTAGAGACAGGAGCTCACCCTGTCTTGCGGCACCCGGGTCTTGAACCGCTGAACTACTGACCTTCCACAGCCTGCAGTTCAGCGTCTTAGTGCATTTTACATTTTTGTTATTTTATGTTCATATGTTTATGACAGGTTTTAATTGCATTTTATATGGAATTCTATGTAAGCAGCCCTGAGCCCACCTTGGCAGGGAGAGCGGAGTATAAATCAAAATAAATAAATAAATTTACCAACACTCATCCAAGAAGTCAGTCAGTCAGTCAGTCAGTCTCTCTCTCGCTGCCCCCATCAGCTTATTTTGCATAGGTGTCTGCTTCAACACCTCCAAGAATGCTGCATGACAGAATTATTAGAGACACATATGCAAAACTGCTTGCTAAACTTGTTCTTTTTTTAAAAAAAACCTATGTACCTAGTGAGGCAGAATAATGACTTGAACCCAGGGTTCCCCAATTCAGCACTGTAACCACTGTACTGCATTAGTATTGTATGTTGAAATGCAAAACAGTCAGGAATATTTCAAACCACTTGGAAACCCCCTAATATCCAGTAATAACACGAGGTAGGAGCCTTTGGAAGGATTTGGAAAGGTTTTGAAGACAGGAGAGCGGCTCTCTCTTTCATGCTTTCCTGCAAGTTGCTTAGTCATATTCACAATTCTGCTTTTTATATCAGAGTAGCATTTGGGGAGCAAACTAGCTAGGCTGTTATTTTATGTTAAGAGAAAATGGGCAAAGTAAGCTGGGAATGGTCAGCTTCACTTGTCGGGGAATATGAGTGAAATGAAAAACACTACCGATAGGCAGCTGTAAGGGGGTGTATGTCTTAACCTGGGCTTGCAACAGTCAGGACCCAGTACCTTGACTTCTGTACCTCAGGCAGAGTTACCAACTTGCAGTTAAGTCCTAGAGATCACCCGGAATTAGAACTGATCTCCAGATGACAGAGATCCATTCCCCTAGAGGAAATGGCTGCTTTGGAGGGTGAACTTTATGGCATTATACCTCACTTGAGGCCCTCTCCTCCCCAAACCCCACCCTCCACAGGAATCTCAAGGAATTTCCCTAGGAATAACCAGAGATCTCCCAACCCACAGCTCGTAACCCTAGCTAAAACATTCAGAACACCCACATGCATAAATACATTAAAAATGTATTTAGTTATTTAGGATACTGTAACCTCACTTTTGTCCCAGACTGCAAACTACAGTTGCCAGTATCCAGGTGGGGCCTGGAGATCTCCTGGAATTGCAATTGCTCTGTTGCCTACAGAGATCAGTTCCCCTGGAGAAAATGACTGCTTTGGAGGGTGGACTCTATGGCATTCTATCCAACTGAGCTCTCTCCCCTCCCCAGACCGTGCAGGCTCCACCCCCCAAATTGCTGCATATTTGCCAACTTGGAGTTGGCAACACTACTGAGGTCCCTCTAGGGTTGCCAACTCCCTGGTGTATGTACAGCGGGGGACTCCAGCGCCCACCGCAACCATGTCACCCGGAAGTGACGCAACCACGTCGGGCACGCCGGGGGCAGGGCCACAATCATCAGAGGGAAAACCATAGAGTTTTCCCTCGGATGACCGCGCCCCTGCCCCCAACGCGCTCGACGCGACTGCGTCACTTCCGGGTGATGTGCTGACGCCGGGCACGTTGCGTGCTTTGGAGGTGGGATTCCCCCCGGGGCCTGATCCGCCGTCGGCGGGTAAGGGGCCTCTGGGGCGGGGTTTTCCCGCCCCCCGGGGGGGATTGGCAAGGCTACGTCCCTCTCTTCCTCAAACTTTGCCCTCCTCAGGCTCTGTCTCCAAATCACCAGGAATTTTCCAACCCAGATTTGGCAACTCTAGCGACAGGCAGTCTGCATCCCCTTCAAAGCTGAACTCTATGCTTCAAAGGTCTGTCACTCAGGGCCAAACTACACATTACATTGTTCACAAGTTAGCCACTAGGAGTTGTAGCCATACTGCAGCTGGAGTTCCTGGTGGCAATTCCATTTCAAAGAACTTCAGGGGCCTCATTCAAGTATCATAGCACAGGGGGAGAAGGGCTCCTGCCTTCTTCCCCCTGCCATTTTCCCAAGCCTAAATTGTTTCCTGCAATATGGCTGCAAGTCTTCGTGGCTAACTCCTAAATAATGTGACAGAAAACTCATGGCCAGCAAGTTCGTCATCACCATTTTAAAGTGATTTTAGAAGCTTGCAAAGGGCACAGCACAGCGCTCCTCCCACCCAGTTGTTTCGGCGCTTACAAAGGCATGGGGTGGAAGGAAAGAGTTCCGTGCCACAGGCCCAATTGAGCCCTTATGACATTTTAAAATCCCTTGACAGTGTTAACAGTGAACTTGTGGCAGCCATAAGTTCTCTGTCACATTTAGTTTGGCCCTCAAGGCAGCCTTTTGGCCAGAACTTGGCTCATTAAGTTCTCTGTCACATTATTTGGCCCTGAAGGCAGCCTTTTGGCCCTTAGTGAGCCTCAAAGGGCCATTTCATGTCCAGCAGACCCTATAAACCTGGACTCTCGGTGCCTACTCTTTAGTCTGAGAAATTTGCTTTTTGGGTAAAGACACTGACTAGGAAATACCTGGTCACTTCCTTGGAACTTGACCAGTACCAGTTTCTCACTCTGCTGCTGCCTCTGGCTCTTCTGATCCTCAGTTACTGTCTAAAACTTGATCCTTGTATTGACAATGTACCTGCTTCAGAACTGACAGCCAATTCCCTTCCCCGACTCCCCAGGTCTTGGTGCCTAATCACCTGGAGCCTGGCTCTTGCTAAGGTCTGACACCAATCTTGTTAAGGGGGATTGTTATTATTACAGCTGCTGAGGGTCTTTGATGAGTCATAAAGGAAGCAGGGTCTCTTTATCGTTTGGTAAAGTGATGCTGTGCTGCTGTCTTGTCCTTCAGAGTACTGCAACCATAGCATTGACTTTGAAACAGATGCTGCCCAGTGCCCATCCAAGCGGCTGCCTCTTATTCTAGCATCCTATAACTCCCCAGACTAACGTGTGAGGCCATAGGCAGTTAATTAATTAATTTAGAATATTTATTTACTCGCCTTTTCTCTGAGCACCTCAGAACCCAAGGCAGGTAACAACAATATGTAAACAATTTTATAAAACAAACATTGAAAACAACAGGTATAAAACATTAAAACCAGACTAAAATGCCTTTTACTTCTCACCGGGGATATTCTCTCTGTGCTCAGAATGCACCCCAAACTCTCTGAAATAGCTCTATTTTGTGGTCTCACCAGAAAGACAGGAGGGTAGGAGCACCCCTAATCTCTTCCATGAGACTGTTCCAGCCACTGAAGAGGTTTGATCCCAGGCTGTTGCCAAACGTGCCTTGGACAAAAGAAGAACTGGAAGTAGACCTTACTGGGAAGAATGAAGCTGCCACATGGCAACATGTAGGGAGAAGTGGTTCTTCAGCTATGTGGACTTCAAGTCATGAAGGGCTTTAATGCTTGAATAAGCACCTTGATATGGGCCTGGAAACTAACTGAAAGCTGGTGAAGGGATCTCAAGATAGGATTGGCATCCCCCCCCCCCCCCCCCCCCCCCAGGCCTAGATTTAAAAAATGAGCTGCTACAGTTTGCACCTGCTTCAGTTTCTAGATTCACTTCAAGGGCAGCACCATGTAAAGCAAGTTACAATGATTCAGTCTTGAGGTTAATGAAGCATACATCAGCATACCCAGGAAAAATACATGCAAGCAGTGTTCCCTCTAAGTTGAGTTAGTGTGAGCTAGCTCACAGTTTTTTAGCCTCTGGCTCACACATTTTTGTCTTAGCTCAGGAAGGATGGCTCCAGAGCAAACTAATTTATGCAGGAGCCAAATTGCTCACAACATTAATGCCAAGTAGAATTTTTGCTTACAAGACTCCACAGTTTAGAGGGAGTATTGCATGCAAGTAGGCAGACAGCTTCCTAACTTGATGTAGCTGGGGAAAGCAATTTTTTCTGTCTTGGACACATTTTTTTTTCCCAAGAGGAGGAGAAGAGTTGGATTTATACCCTGCCCTTCACTCAGAGTCTCAGAGCGGCTTACAATCGCTTTCCCTTCTTCTCCCCACAACAGACACCCTGTGAGGTAGGTGGGGCTGAGAGAGCTCTGAGAGAACTGCTCTTGAGAGAACAGTTCTGAGAGAACTGTGACTGACCCAAAATCACCCTGCTGGCTGCATGTGGAAGAGTGGGGAATCAAACCTAGTTCTCCAGATTAGAGTCCTAAATTCAGGGTGGTGGAGCTGGAGAGGGGAGGGTATGGAGGAGAGGGTCCTCAGAGAAGTACAGTGCCATATAGTCCACACCCTCTCTACTTAGGGCTGCCTCTGTCGCAAATCCGGAAGCTGCAGCTAGTGCAGAATGCTGCGGCCAGGCTGTTGTTGGGCCTCTCTAGGCGAGACCATATTCGGCCTGGGCTGCAAGCGCTGTACTGGCTGCCAATAGCATACCGGATTCGCTTCAAAGTGCTGGTTCTCACCTTTAAAGCCCTGAATGGCCAGGGTGGGGCCTGGAGTCCTCTTGAAATTACAGTTGATCTCCAGATGACAGCAATCACTTCCCCTGGAGAAAATGGCAACTTTGGAAACAAGATTCTATTGCATTATACCCTGCTGAGGCCCCACCTCCCAAGCCCCACCTCCCCCAAGCCCCACCCCCAAATCTCCAGAAATTTCTTGACCCAGATTTAACAACCTTAATCTGCCAGCATCATTTTCATCTTAACTACAGCTTCAGTTTGTTCTCCCTTAGCTACTTGACCACTTTATTCAGATACTGGGCAAGGACAGCCAGCAACAGCCAGTGGATTATTCAGCGGGGGTCATTTCGTAGAAAAAGAGCTAGGGGGACTCATTAGCATAACTCATTAGCATATGCCACACCCCCTGACATCACCGGAAGTGTGTCCTCCCCACAGCCGGCGGCGACCTCCAGCAGGCACCAGCAGGGAGCTCCAGGCCCCGCCCTCAAGGGGCTAAAATAAGGCCACAGAGAAGACACAAGCAGATAGGAAAGTTGGTGTACTGGAAGGAAGAAGCGGGAGGAAGAGTCAGGCACAGAACAAAATTAGGGCGCAGACAAACAAAGGCAGTATCTAGCTCTTGCCCAGGCAAAATCCTAGTCTAACCTTGAAATGCCTATTGTAGATCACAACAAATCCTTGAGCAGCTTCACTTTCAGGCAAAAGCATCCAGAGCAGCCCCAGTAGCTAGACGATTTTTGATGGGAAGGGGCACTGGGGGGCATGATGTCACTTCTGACATCACAAAAAAATAATAATGTCCAGATTGCAGCAGGGGATGGCCAGGTCCCCTGGCACACTTTTGGCCTGGAAGCTGGTGAACTCTGGAACTGGGACAGCCACCAGACAGCCTCCTTGCATTCCAGGTCCCCGTGGAAGATCTTGTCACTGTCCCAGTTGAACATGTACTTGCCAGGCACCTACTCCGAGCTCAGGCTCCACTGCAAGAATTCCACTGCCGACAACACCTCCTTCACTGACCCATGAGGGATGGAAAAGGAGAGGGGCTGAGCAGGAGCCAGAAAGACTCCTGGGGCATCAGGGTGGTGCTCTGGGGCTTCCCCACACATGAGGTACGGGACTGGGAAACAGGGCAGCCGGGTGAGGAAGGGCCGGGCCTCTCCAAGCCGTGGGCCTGAACTCTCTGAATGCCCCTAGTGAAGCTCCTGGGAAGTGCCTACCCCCCATCTTTGGACCTGCTGGCCCACCAGGGATGGGATCAAGGAAGCCCCCCACCATGAAAAGGCTGTCATGCCCGCATATTTTAATGAAGATGCATTGGCTTGCAAGTTGAAATGGCAGTGGTATGCCTCTCGCGTGTGCCCTGATGGCAAGGAAGGCAGATGAGCTCTAACATTGGTGGGAACATTGAAATTTGGGAGGGGGCGCCACCCCATATGCCCTGCGCTAACTATGGCCCTGATCCAGAACCAGGAGACTTGCAATTCCTTTCTAGTTCCAGTGAATCACAGTCTGAGAATTACACTTTGTGTATTAGGGATGCCAGCCTCCAGGTGGTGTTTAGAGAGCTTCCAGAATTACAGCTCATCTACAGACAACAGAGATTAGTTCACCTGAATAAAATGGCTTCTTTAGGGTGTGGACTATATGGCACTGTACTTCTCTGAGGACCCTCTCCTCCATACCCTCCCCTCTCCAGCTCCACCACCCTGAATTTAGGAATTTCCCAATATGGAGCTGGCAACCCTATTTATGTTACATATTTAAATAAAAACTACCCTCCCAAATTTTCAGGTACAAATCATCCCAAACGTTTACCAACACTCAAGACATTTGTAGATGTCAGTGGGACCATACCTGTCCACATTAATAAAGAGAAGAACCATATAAACAGTTCCAGATAGCCCACATACTCATGTAAACAACTGACCAGCTTGCAACAGGAAAGAGTTGTGGAGGCACTGATTATAGGAACTCATTCTATAGCCCTTAACCATGACCTCTGCCTGTGGTGGGTTTTTTTAGCCCCCCGTAGTGGATTTTTTAATTTGCATTTCTAAAAACTATATACTAATAATCTCAAATGAAAATAGGGGAAGCGTAACTACTTACTAAGGGATAAAGTAAAGAAAACCCACTAAAACCCCAAGAGATGGTGGTCATACATACAAATTATCAAAATTAGCTTTAAGTGCCTTATTCTATAACAATACATTGACTGTGGTCATCTATCAATTATTTTAGCTTATATAATGACTTAAATCACCTCTAGTCCTATTTTTAAAAGCATTATAAGAATTAATTACTAAAATATAAAGAGTTTTTAGAGTGTAATAACATCTCATTTTTTCTTATCCTTATGTTTTCTCAAATGATAGCTTGTCTTCGGGGCAGCTGCCCCTAACTTAGAGTCCGGATCCTCGTCTGATTCTGTCGCTGCTCCTTCTTCTTCACTTTCATTGGTGCTGTCTTCTTTCTCAGGTTGTTTTCTCCCCGGTGGACGACTGTGTAGATGCAAAAATTCTTGTGCCTTTTCAACAGAGTCAATTTTTTGTTTCTTATCCCTGAATTTGAAGATTGTGCCTTCGGGTGTCATCCATCTGTAGGGAATGCTTTTCTTTTGAAGGAATAGTACTAGGTCTCTATATTTCCTCCTCCTCCTCCTTATTTCAAATGGTATATCCTTTAACACTTTTATTTCTTTTTCTTTGATTTTCAAGGTAGTTCCACTTGTCACTTTGAGAATTTGGTCTCTCACGTCACGTGTCTTCTCGAGAATCTCACAATCACTTCCCCCGGCAGATTATTTTTTCTTATAAAATCTGGATAAGATCTAAGGATCATATCTATTTCGCTTTGTAATGTGTCTGCTTTTATATCTGCCAAAGGGCCTAATGCATCACACATAGTCTGTTTCAGATTCTCAGTCTTATCTTCAGGAACACCTTGAAACCTTAAGACATAGCTTGCTCTCTCCATTTGTAGCTGTAACAATTGAGACTCTTCCATCAAAGTCTTTTTTTCGATCACCTGTAGTTTCCCCCCAATTTTTTAGTGTTGGCATCCACTTCTTTTACTTCTTTTTCAGTTTTATCTGTTTTTTTGGCTATCTCAATCAGTTGCTGTGCATCGAATTTGCCGTGCAATGCTGTTATTTGCTCCAGCAAGGGTTGCAATGTTTCCGTTAGCATCTTTTGTAGCTCTGCAGTTGTGTCCTGTCTAAGGGCAGGACTCGCTGGTCCAGCAGGTCCGACATGAAGTTTTGGTTTAACTTATTTTTCCTTCTCACCCTTCCTCATGGGCGCCATTTTTAGAGATTGTTTACTATTTGTAAAAGTTATCACACTCTGATATTCCTTAATACGCTTGGTAAGTTCTTAAATGCTTATTAATTCAGTCTATCTTGCTTCAATTGTTCACTCCCCTTTTCGTTATAGCATCAAATCGCTTAGTCTTTCTTATCGGGGGAGAGTCCCCCCCCCCTCGCTTTTAAAGGGAAGTTCCCAGCTTAGATTTTTGGTGATTCTTGCTTTAACTCAAACTCACAGTTCAACATTAGATCCACTTTCAATTTAATTTTGCTCGGCCACCAAACGTTTGTTCCGGTGTGCAATTCCTTTTCCCATTCGGGACACTCCACAGCGGGACCTTTGGGGCATGGAAGAGCCCCCCTTCTCCGGCCAGTTTGCCGGTGGAAGAGCTCACTCTAGCGCCCCATGGCTAGGAACCCATCACAATGACTCCAGGGGTGGCGCGGACGATTGTGCCCTCTCCCAGTCGCAGGCTCTAGCTACTGTCTCCCGGAGGTCCAAGGAGAAGCAGCAGCCATGGTGAACGCCAAAACCAGAACGACCTCTGCCTGTGTTGACTAAACATGCAGAAAGGAAAATTGGGAATATGTGCACTACATGAGTACTGGCTTGTGAGCACAGCACCCATGCGTGGATTCATCCTCCATACACATACCCCTCCACATGACTGGCAATGTTAGCAAAACAGTGTACCCAATCACAGGGGGGAACACATGGATGCTGCCTTTGTGTGCTGATGCCATGGTCATGACCTGGCCACACAGGTGTAGGGGCTGAGGGTGGTGCCTATACACCTGGTGCCTATACGTGTGGTGTATATACACATGGCAGCATGGTTTCAAAAAGAGCCATCATAATTCCAGAGATAACAACAGCTCCATGTTTAGGCCCCACATAGGAGCTCTAGTTCATATTGGGCTGCAAAGTGGGGCCTGGAGCTCTCCCAGAATCACAACTGATCTCCAGAATACAGAGATCAGTTCCCCTGGAGGAATTTGCAGCTTCAGAGGTCAGACTCTATGGCATTATACCCCAGTAGTTCCCTCCCCAGGCTCCCCCACCCAATCTCCAGGAATTTCCCAACGTGGAGTTAGCAACCCTAATTATCATTGTGTTTATGCTATCTTCACCAGACAGCAGGTCCATTGGTGGCCCCATTTATGTTTTCAGTTGTGTTGGGCCTACTACACGTCTGAACCAGGCTGTGGTGTTTCCCCTAATTTTGAATGTATGCTTTGATTTGTCATGGGGAGGTAAGCAAGGCAAGGGTCTTTAACTGGAATTTCTGAATCTCCTGCAGGCTGCCATTTTCTTTCCCCTTCCAAAGAGGAGCAAGACTCATATTTCCTCTTCTTGACTATTAAAGTGCTATAATATTTTTTTTAAATCAACAATTAGTCAGATTTTAAATATAAGTGTGGAGGAAGGAAGCTTGTCATCACTCATATGGGAAACAATGAATTGCACCCAGTTGCCTGATAAGAGCCCTCACTTCTCATGATATAAATAACCAGACTCTTGGCTTCTTCAGCAGCCTTTGCAGAGATAGGGATGGGTTTGAAATCTGTCAGCATGATGATGATGGATGGTAAGAAGTCTGTGAATGAAATGTTGCTCTAGTTCTTTAAGGAAAAGACATGTGCCATGCCTTTGGCTGAAAAGAGTGGAAAGTTATAGTATAACAATTAAAACAAATTAAGAAGCATGTGGGGAAGGTGTACGTTTCAGCCACTACCATTTTTGCTTTTCTTGCTCTACTTGTCTATTTTTTTCCCTCCTCTTTCCTGTTCTTCCATTTCATTTTAATGACTTTTGCCCTATTGACAGGAAGTAGGGATCATGAAAGATGCTACATTTTATCAGGAAACTCTAGCCATCTAGTTACTCCAGATCTCCCAATCATCCCTTTAATGCTTTTGGCCTTGGAGAAATTTGAAACACTAATTAGATCATGCCTGAAAACACCAGAAGAGAAGGATGGAGGAACCACATATTGAGTGAGGAACCAGTGAGACCGCACACAGCTGTCCTCAGTTCAGTAAAGGACAATTGCCTTGGCACTGACATCCAACTGCTACTGAGGAAATGCGAACTCTAGATTAGTGATGGGATTCCCAGGAATACCAAACAGTAAAGCACTGTTTTAAAAAAATGTTCATACAAACATCTCCAACATTTGTCACAAAAACAATTGAAAATTGACAGTATGATGTGGTCACCTCTGAAAGGTATAGGTGACCACATCAAACTGCAGGGTATCTATGAACAGTGTCAGGTATGTCAATAACTCAATATCAACAGTAGGTCCATAAACAGGTTCAGCTTTATTGACTTGAGCAAGGTGAAGTCGACTTAGACTCTTTGAGTCAGGAATGAGACATACAAAATGGCAATAGCAATTATAGTGGGTTCATTCAATTCCCCCTGACACCTAGGAGCCAATAAGCAATTAATGCAGAGTGCGGGGAACTATTAAATGGTTCAGGGGTGAGCGGGAGATGCTTCGCGCTGGAGTGAAGAGCACTCAAGGCCAACGGGCAGATAAGGAGTGAAAGCGAAATGCAGCTGCAGAACAATACACATTCCACAGACAGGAGAAAAAAGCCCTATGGCACAGCAACCCAACAACCTGTCCCCCCAAGCCCCTCCCCCCCACCGGCTTGCCGGGGAAGCGAGAGTGGAAGAGGCGGACCAAGCGAGGGGCCCGCACATCAGAGGCCTTAACTCATTCCCTGTGTTCTGGACCAAAATCAACCCATTCAACCAGATAATATAGGCAGTCACGTTTAAAGCAAGAGTCCAAGATCTGGGCAACTTCAAAATGCAGTTGACCATCCACCATTACTGGAGGGGGTTGGGCCCGGACTGGGGGCCAGAATTTCGGACCTGGATCTTTCCTGAGGAGAGAAAAGTGAAATACAGGATGGACATTTTTAAACATCATAGGCAGGTCCAGTTCAACAGTGACATCATTGATTTTCCTTAGTACAGTAAAAGGGCCAATGTATTTCCAACCCAATTTACAGCTAGGTTGTAAGAGTCTCAAGTTCTTAGTGGAGACATACACCCTGTTCCCAGCCTGCACCTCCCAAGCCGGGAGACGTTTATGGTCCGCCTGAACTTTATAGGCAGACTTTGCCTTGTCCAAAGTCTGTTGGAGAAGTGGCCAGGCATCCCTAACACGACGCCACCAGTCCTCTACGCCCCCCTCCCCTGGAATGTCCGTAGATAACCAGGGAAGGGGAGTCCCTTCGTATCCATGGACTGCTTGAAAAGGGGAAACCCCTGTGGATGAATGCACGGCGTTGTGGTAACAATATTCTGCATACGGTAGCAACTCAGTCTAATCATCCTGTTGAAAATTAGTAAAGCAATGCAAAAATTGTTCAAGGGTTTGATTAACCCATTTGGTTTAGCCATCCGTCTCCTGGTGGTAGGCGCTACTGAGGGCCCATTCAATTCCAAGGGACTTCAGGAATTCACCCTAGAATTTAGCCATGAATTGGGACCCCTGATCGGAGACCACCTTTTTAGGGATTGAATGGAGTTTAACAATGTTATGCATAAACAAGTTGGCCAATTGTTTGGCCGCAGGCAACTGCTTCAGAGGGGGAAAATGTGCTTGCTTAGAAAACATGTCCACAACCACGCAAATAGCCATTCCCCGCTCCCACTAGGAGGTAAGTCTGTGATGAAGTCCATAGACACAACCTCCCACAGCTGGGTAGGAGTCGGCAGAGGCTGCAACAGTCCTGGGGGATTACCGGGGCGGGGTTTACACATGATACAAGTGGGACAGGACTGTACATACAAAGAAATGTCTTTTTGCATGCCCGCCCACCAGAACTGCCTTTGTAGCAGATGCAACGTCTTTAGATAGCCAAGATGACCCGCCAGTTTAGATCCATGGACCACAGCCATCACCTGGCTGCGCAGGGTCTTGGGGATGAAGAGGCAATGGTCTTTATACCAGCAACCATCTTGCCTCTTTTCCAGACCCCCATCCAATTCCACTTTCGAGCTATCAGAGTCAGAAAAAACAGAGGCAAATTCAGTGGACCAGTCCCTCCCTCCTGCGTCCCCTTCCGCTTTTGCCTGACTATGTGTGACGACCGCCCCACCCAGTTGGGTGGGGGTGAACATCGAGTCCACTACTCCCTCCCTTTGGCTGTCGTGTTGTGGGAGGCATGAAAGAGCGTCAGCTAAGGAGTTTGCCTTTCCCGGGAAGTGGTGCAGTGTGAATTGAAACTTTGAAAAGAAATCAGCTCACCTCAGCTGTTTGGCATTTAGATTACGTGGCAGGCGGAGAACCTCGGGTTTTTATAATCAGTCCAAACCTCAAACGGCCCCCTCGCCCCCTCCAGCCAATGTCTCCAAGTAGACAGGGCGAGCCAGATGGCTCCAGACTCCTTATCCCAAACAGCCCAATTACGTTCAGTGGCATTAAACTTTCGTGACACATAAGCCAAGGGGTGCAGGTTCCCATCCTTCCCCTCTTGCAGGATAGCCTCGCCCATGGCCACATCCAACGCGTCTACTTGCACAATGAACTTTTTGTTTTCATCCGGATGGGCCAACACCGGTTCAGAAGTGAACAAGGATTTCAGATTGTCAAAAGCCACCTGACATTCAGAGTTCCACACCAGCCGCGCACTGGGCTTGGTGCTATCTGGACCCTTCCCCTTAGTTTTCAGCAGATCAGTGAGGGGAAGGTTGACCTGGGTGAAATTCGCGATGAAATTTTGATAGTAATTCAAAAATCCAAGGAAGGATTGGGGTTGCCTCCAAGTGCGGGGGGCTTCCCACCCCAGGACATCCTGCACTTTCGCTGGGTCCATTTCTAAGCCCCTAGGAGATATGCAGTATCCCCAAAAGTCTATTTCCTCCTTGTGGAACTCACATTTGGACAGCTTGGCAAACAGTTTATGTTTGTACAAAGTCTGAAGTACTTCCCTTACCAGTTTAATGTGTGATTGTTCATCTGGGGAGTACAGTAACACGTCATCCAAATAAACAAGGGCCCCCCCTGAACAGGTGCTTGTGCAACACTTTGTTTTTGATTTTTTTGTTTTTTTGAAATCCCCGGAGGGATATTTTTATTATTTTTATATTAGACTACCAAACTACAAAGAAAGCCTCGGCATCTATGCTCTGTTTTTTTGGCAATCCAGAGTAACTGATAAGCTACTGTGTGAGACAAGATGCTGGACTAGATGGACCATTGGTCTGATCCAGTAGGGCTTTTCTTATTTTTACCTTATGTAGAAGGACAATCTCACAAGGTTCTATTAGATTAATACTTGGAGATGGAGCAAACACAGATCTAAAAGGTGTTGGTTAAGTTTGGTACAACAGCTGCAGCTCTTCCTTGAGGGCCATACAGGCCATCTAGTCCAGCCCCCTGCTCAGTGCAGGATCAGTCTAAACCATCCTGACAAGTGTTTGTCCAGCTGCTGCTTGAAAACTGCCAGTGAGGGGGAGCTCACCACCTCCCTAGGTAGCCAATTCACTGCTCAACCACTTTTACTGCAAAACAGAACACACACACACAAACCTAATATCCAGGTGGTACCTTTCTGCTGGTAATTTAAATGCATTATTGCAGGTCCTATCTTCTGTTGCCAACAGGAACAGCTCCTTGCCCTCCTCTAAGTGACAGCCTTTCAGATATTTAAAGAGAGCAATCATATGTCTCCTCAACCATCTCGTCTCCACACTGAATGTTCCCAGGTCCCTCAGCCTTTCCTCATAGGCTCCTGACTATCCTCCTTGCTCTCTTACGCATCCGCTCCATTTTGTCCACACCGTTTTTGAACTGAGGCCTCCAGAACTGCACACAGTATTGCAGGTGCAGTCTGACCAATGCAGTGTACAGCAGAACTATGGCATCTTGTGATTTGGGTGTTATGCCTCTGTTGATACACCCCACGACCACATTAGCCTTTTTTGCCAATACATCGCACTGACTGCTCATATGTAGCTTACAGTCCACCCACACCCCAAGACCTTGTTCACGCACACTTCTACCTGGAAATGTATCCCCCATCCAGTATGCATGCTTCTCATTTTTATTACTCAGATTTAGAACTCTGCACTTAACCTCGCTCAATTTAATCTTGTTCTCATCCACCCACTTTCCCAGTGTGTGCAGATCTTGTTGAATTCTGTCTCTATCTTCCAAGGTGTTTGGTACTCCGCCCAATCTGGTGTCATCTGCAGATTGAATTAGTAGTCCCTCCAACCCCTCAGTCAGATCATTTATAAAAATATTGAAAAGTACTGGGCCCAGAACTGAGCCCTGTGGCACTCCACTGGACACCTCCCTCCATTCAGATGAAATGCCATTGACAACCACTCTCTGAGTGCGGTTCTCCAACCAGTTCCCTAGCCACCTAACAATCCTAGAGTCCACAGCCCTCTAGTTTACCCATCAGAATATCATGGGGAACCCTGTCAAAAGCTTTACTGAAATCCAGATGAACAACCTCGACAGCGTTCCCATGATCCAGTAAGTCTGTCACTAATGATAGATCATTATAACATTATAATACTATAGCAATATATGAACTACCAATTTTAGTGCAGGGAAAATGGTGCCCATGGGGTTTACAGGTGAGTAAAGCAAAATGGTGATATTATGCACTTGCAAAACTGTGCACCTTCCCATCCATACAGTATACAAGCACAGTTTCACTGGAGTCTTTCCAAAAAGATTATACCAAACCTGGTTTGGGAAGGATCACAACAAACTGAGGGAAACATGGCAAGTGGATGATTAAAGGATGAATGTTGTATGGACGGCTCCTTTCAGAGGTCCAGAAGATCTCTGGCCACTTCCAGTTCTTGAAGACCCCTGGCCATAATAAAAATTTTAAAAATGACGGCACATGATGCATGTAAAAACAAAAACTAGTTGCAAA
The DNA here is from genome assembly GCF_001447785.1 of Gekko japonicus. Taxonomy (NCBI): domain Eukaryota; kingdom Metazoa; phylum Chordata; class Lepidosauria; order Squamata; family Gekkonidae; genus Gekko; species Gekko japonicus. The sequence goes on from NW_015159715.1 coordinate 1,162,348, forward strand.
GCTTATCAATTGCCCAAAAAGGAGCTAAATTTGAGGCCCCCTTTGAGCTTGGCTTCCCCTTAGGCTCAGTCTGGATGCTCCCAAAGAGGACCTTGAAGGGGACTGCTTCCTTATCATGTGGGCATATGATCCGGGATGGTCCAAAGCTTACTCTGGGGTGTAGAGGTGCGTACAGCCAGGAACCAACTTCATCCACAAACAGCACATTAATTCTTCTAATAGTTCTGGCTATATCAGGTCAAGACTTTACCAAGTCAAGACTTGGTCCAAAGTCCAGACTCTTTTCTGTTGTGATTTTCTAGGGTGTTTTAGCTTTCTTTGTTTGTCAGCCTTGTAACTTTTGTCGTCCCCCACCACCACCAGTCTAAATTGTTGCTCCCTCTCATTTCCCTTTGAATGGATTTCCAAATAGCCTTCCTACTATGGGTTGGATCCAACCAGCTTTTCTACTGGCCCAGTATCCTCTTCACTGCAGCTCTAGTCCCATGGCCTTTGTCCATATGCGTACTACAATCCCTAAGGCAGCTTGTATGGTGGTCACAGGCCACCACCACCCCCTTTTCCTAGCTTTTGCTTTTTCAGCCCACTGGACTGGCTTTCCTATGATTCTATTCTAGGGCTCTCTTCAATGAGACTATCGCTTTGGCCCCTTGTATGGTCAGTTGTTTACAGACCAGTGCCATCTGGAGTGAAAGGTAAAACAAGCAAGGAAGATCAAGCATTCTGTCTTACATATTCCCAGCCAGGAAGGGAAAAGCTCCCTTGAGGACAGAGGAGCCCGTGGCCTGTTGAGAGGCAGCAGCCTGAAGTTTGATTGAAGTATGGGATTAAGAATTAAATGCACACATGAGGTGTTGAGAAGATAAGTATGAGCTGGAGACTGTCTGCAAGAGTTCATAAGTGTACGGATTCTAAAAACACAGAACTGCAAAGAAATAATGCTGAGCCATCAAGTCTATGTCATTTAAATGCACCAAAGTTTCCAGATTGCTTTGGCTGGCTTTGTTCAAGAGGTGGCCCAAGCAAGCACTTTTCCAAGAGTGGAATATCAGACCGTGTCATGGATCAGGAAGGGGGGGGTCCCCTATGCAACGCTGTGTGTGGGAAGTCGACAGAGAGGCCGCTGTCAGGGTGCCTAACTGCCAGCACGCAGCATTAAGTTCCTTCAATCAAAATATATGCATATAAAGCATAATATATTTTCCCAAGTATAGTTTTCTTGGCATCTGCTACACCTCTAACGCTTTGAACAATTTAGGCACGTCTATGGAAATTACTGAGAGCACTGAAGTAGCACATTTTGTTTGTAGAGAAAAGGATTTGCTGTTCTCTACTTTTTCGGGACAAGAAGAAAAAAACCCTCTGAAGCTGAAAATGAACTCTGTCCTTAAAAAGAAAAAGAAAAAACATTTTCAGAAGTTCTGTCCCTGTTCAGAGGACATTAAAACAATAACTTCATTGTCAGCAGCTGAACAAACTCCATGTAGAAGAAAATTGGGAAACTCTTTCTTTTCGTCTGGTTTGTAAGAAGGTGCCCAAGCATACATTGCTTAGGGATGGACTGGGAAATGAAACTGGCTCTGGAAAAAGACTTGTGTCATTTCCTATCTCTGACCATGGTGTAAATGTGGCAGCAGCTGCTGTACCCATACCTGGGTTCCCCTCCTTGTGAGACAGTGTCTGTTGTTTTGTCCTTATGAGGACAGTCCAGATGCTGGTACGATGGTTACTACGGCATTTTAGACTGCCCTCCTCATAAGGGGGATATAACATTCACTGCCTCATAAGGGAGACAGTGCGAGCACTATGGCTGCTGTTGTGCTGTGTGCAGGGCAATGGCAGCTGATGCACTCATACAGGCCCCTGATTTCCCTCCCCCGAAACAGCTTTTAATTTAAAATAAGAAAGTAAGAATTTGAACATAGTTTATAGTTTACCTCAGAACTCAGTGCTGTTTGTGGGGAATTGTATTACAACTGTCTGCTGTTGGAAAAATTGGTAAAAATACTTAAATATTCAGAGGTTACAATGGATCTTTGCTTCACTGGAGAGGAGGCATTTTCTTCTATGTAAAAATAGGTTCACAGGAAATCTACAAATAACAAGGCACCTAAACTACATCTTTACACTTTGACCATACAGTCTACAACAATGGAGATTCTTCTTCTTCTTCTTCACCCCTAGAAGGAAATCACCTGGATGCATTAACCAATAATTGTTAGTAAATAGGCTTCAGTTTCCCAGGCTATCTTCCCATTGGCTTTCTGCCAGGTTCCCTTCCAGGTCACTCTAAACAATAGCACACAAGGTAAACACATTTGACCCTATAATAACTGAATTTTAGACCTTGCAACACATATATTTCCAACATCTCCCCCCTCTGAACTATGAACAGCTGCTTGGGGGCCATTTCCAGTTTTGGAAATGATGCCAGAGGGAAGACCTGAACCCCTCCTTTCTTAGCACTACAACTTCTATCCATATTTAGCTTCCTCAGAGCTTCTGTATGGGGCTTAATCTGATGTTTTCCAGTCACAGACCCAGCTTACCTGAGGTGAACACACCCTGCTTCAGAAACAGTCCTGCAAAGGCTCCTTCAAAGTAAAGGAATATGACGCAGAACTAGTGGAAAGGAGACTTCAGCAGAAGTGTAATTGAGGAACGGAGAGAACTCAGGCAGTGAACCTCAGTGTGGAAAGCCATTGTTACAAATACTTAGATTTCCATATTTTCAACTATGAAATGATGAAGGGCATACACTTTTCAGTTTTATCCATCTTTTAGAACAAAACAAACTTACAAATACCTTATTCTTTGAAAAGATACCTTCTCCCTTTAGTTAAACCATAGGTGAATTCCTTCATCTTAGAATGAATCTTCTTTGGCTGTTGAATCATTAAGCATAATTTTTGTTGTTGTCGTCGTTGTCCATAGGAGCATAGGAGTGGTGACATTTGGCTTCACCCCTGTTGCTGATGCTGACCTGATGCTAGCCATTGTCAGGATAATTCTTTTCAATAGCACAATGCAGAGTACAGCTTCAGTGAAGAGTGAGCATAATGGCAAACTGGGCTGGAGGGATGAACATTGAGTTCTGGAGTGGTACCAGAGCAATTAGAAATTTTATACAACAAACACAGTTTGTGTATCTATTGCTCAGCCAAATGAGACTTTTGAAGGTCTTTCATATTTAAAAGCCTCTAGAATATCATTCCATATGTAGTAAATGCTACTGTAGTATTACAGTCTGTGTACCTCTGGTGGAATCCACACTTTTAAAATAGGGCAGGATATAAGCTTAAATAATTTTAAAAATCCCATTCCACCCCAAATGATATACCATTTAATGCTGCAAACTGTGTTCGGCCAATGTGCTGTTGTTTTAACTCTCAGAATAATTTTTAGTAGTAGTGATTAGCAAACAGCAATTAAGCAAAGAATCAGAAAGGTAATCCAATACTTACAAGTTAATTTCTGTGAATGCCTAAGTAGAGAAACATATGGATAATCCATCATCTAACTTTCATAAAGTATCTGGTTTTGGCAAATAGGAAGTGTTTGTGTTTAATTGTTCACATATTATAAAGAGGGGATGTGATCATGGTGTCACTTGCTTATGAATTTCTATATCTTTTCGTTTTAACTCCCAGCATATGTTCATCTAATCCATGTCTGTGCCTGAACTCACCAGGATTCCACATGTTTGGCAGCAGACGTTTGTACAAACTTTTCACCTTCTGATATTTCCCTAATGGGACTTTGTTTAGAAATCCAGTATTGGTCGTTTAGAAAGCAATTTCAAAGTCATCTCTTCTGCACGCCTTTCTGATTATTAACCATACAATGCTTAATGTTATTGGCATTACTTCTTTCAACTTGTCCATGGCTGTCATAAGAACTAGTCTTTATAATATGCTGCAGCAGTAAAAATGCATTCCAGCTTCCCTTAAAACTGATCATGGGGCAGGTCTGTTTTGTACTGCGAACTGGTAACTATTTCCAAAAGAAGATGAAAGTTTCCTCAGGCTAGACATGAAAGCCATCAAACCTCTGTCTAAACATTCCACACAAGTTACTAAGGAACAAGCCACTGAAGCCATGGAAAACTGCCTCCCTGTGTCACATTCTCACCTTTCTCTACTGTGTAGTTCCGTTTACTTGTGAGGTGATATTTTCATGTAATGCTTTCCTGTCCGTGCTCCCTGTCATTGGCAGCTGCTGGCTTTAGACTGGAAAACACACACACTGATGTCATTTTACAGGTAAGCAAAGCTACATACAATTGAGCAAAACAGAAGATGTGACACATGGAGGCCATTTTGGCAGCGGGGTTTTTTTTGGCCAGTGTGGAGTAACGGCTAGAATGTGTAAGACTGGAAGACCTGATTTCAGATCCCAGCTTACTAATAAAACTCACAGGATGACCTTGGCCCAGACAGCTTAATAACGTCAGAGGGTTGTTGTAATATAACACAGGAAAGAGAGAACCATGAAAGATATCCTGAGCTTCTTCAAGGAAGGATGGGGTTAAAAAAAATGTAATAATGCTACAGGTGTAGGATGGATTCAGAATTTTTTTCAGAAATCATATGTTCTGGAAATTCAGAAAAATGAACTGCCTTCCAATGAGTTCTTTCATTATACAGGGTTGTTGTTTCTGGCCTCATCCATCCCAATGAAAAGGGTCTATTTTTTTTAATTCATTTGGACAGTGAAAATGAATGCAGTATCTTCATTCATTGTCCTGGAGCTGGGTGGTCTGTTTAGAGTTCACAGAGGTCAAACAAAGGGAGAAAGACTCTTTTGCCTCCTCCTTCCTTTCATTTCTGCAACTACAGGAGACAATCTTGTTAAGCAACATTAACTAGAGTTATAGCATTCAAAAACCACTTAATTACTAGAAGTGCCCTTGGTAAGATCAGTTTGCCACATACATTTCCCCCTTCCCCTTCCCTTTCAAGAATTATCAATTTTGTACTTAGATGGGGGGGGGGACACTCCTGTACTCCTGGGTGAAGCTGTGCTTACTCCAAAAAGAATTCACTTAGCAATTTTTTAAAAGTCAAAAGCCAGATCGAGTCTCCTAAAGAGAAATGGCCTTATGTTAACTTCACCCAAGAGCTGTGACCTACAGTTCCATCTGTTGGTTATGTGTCTGTAACAGTACATTAGGCAGATTTCACATCCAAAATACACACTATCTAAATGAATGCAGCTCTTTAATAAAGGATTTTAAAAAATGTTTTAAGACCATATTTTAGTTAATGCAGTTCAGGAGCAGATACAAAACAATTTGTCCATGCCCTTAAACTGCTTTCTCTTGGATTTTACTGCGTCATAAAATGAAACTGTGAAAGATGGTAGCTAAAAATATATGATAAATTAAGAGCTTCCTACAAGATTACCGCTGTATGCTTGAAAATATAATTGTGCTTTCTGGAACTTGTAGCTGTTCATTTAAAGGATTCAGATAAAGGAGGAAACTCTCATCAAATGTATTCTAATGCCAGAGGTTTTAATGTGGCAATTTTTTTAAAAAAAAGCTATTATCTGTTAAAGCCATCATGTAAAGAGCTACAAGCTCCCCAGGACACTTCAGCGAAGAATGAATTAGGCAGGACTACGGATGTAAATGAAAAGTTGACTTCCTGTTTGCCAGCTGGTAGAGACCAGACTTAATGCTTCTTCTTTCAAATTGAGCACAGCTTGCCTCAAAAAACAAAACTCAAATAAAACACGCAAAATCGTTTTTAAGGATAATGCATTAGCGATAATGCAGTCAGAGCAGCTGTCCATGGATTAAAAAACATGATATTAGGCAAAGAAATATATCCACAGGAGCCACCCATATGATGGATATAGCAGAAGCAATGAACTTCTGAAGCCAGGGATGGGTCATGCCAGACTTGAACAGAGAAACTGATTCTGACATAGTTTAGCATCCATGAAGCAAGCAGAGCCAAGGCTTAATAACATTCTGGTTTCACTTCCTAGTACTAGCAATCAATTAAATATTTTCTTGTGTGCAGGTATGAACTTGGTTCCAGTGGCTGAAACTGGTCCAAACATAAACTTGGATTTGGCAATGCTTAGGGAATACAGGTACACATGGAATAAGGAAACCGTTAGCTGGGAGAATAAAGAGAGATGTTTGTTTTATTTTACAGCAAAATAAGGATCTGCAACAGCCAAGAACAACACTCAGTACTCAGTCACAGTACAGGTAACAGATGCAATGCAGATGATTCAGATCTTCTGTGTTCTGTGTTCTTGTTCCAGTCCCAGAAAAGCATTATAGCATTGAAGCCCTTGCCTGAGGCATTTTTGCTTCACTATTTAAATAATGTGCTATGGATCTCACCTAACCTTTATATTTCCAACTTTAAACACTTTAGGAGGGGACTAGCTTGCTGCTTAATTCTCCCCTCCTCCACCTGGTCTGGTAGCCTCAACTGAGCCCTTGAGGAAAATGTTATAGCCCTCCTTTGAGAGAGACATACCATTGCCCAAGTACAGGCGGCAAAGCAGTGCTGTGAACACGTTCTGGTCAACATGTGGAAGTTGGGGGTGGGATCAGCAAGCAGAATTCTGTTCAATTGCCCCAGGATTAATTTTCACACTGTTGACTATCTGCTGCTGAATACATATGAAGCTGCTTTTATACTCTGTATTTTATACTGTTTTAACTATATTTATTACCCCTGTTTTTATACTGCTGTGAACCGCTCTGAGCCCCACTTTGTGGGAGAGGGGTAGTACATACATTGAAATAATAAAATAAACTATTTTTGTCCATCCAGGTCAATATTTTATACTTTGAGAGACAGTGGTTCTTCAGGGTCTCTGGCAGTGCAAGGTTTTTCCCAAGACTTACTACTTGAGATCATTTAACTGGAGATGGTGGGGGCTGAAGCTGGCACCTTTTGTATGCCAAACATATGTATACTGCTGAGCATCAGCTAGGGCTGCCAGACGTAGCCTAGCAACCGGTGAGAGGATGGGGGCAGGGAAATGGCGTGGGGACTTCATCACCTGCACAGTGACATTACTTCCAGGGAATATGCAGAAGTGACAGACGTAGCTCTAGAAATCACGAGAAACCCTGTGGTTTTACCATAGAGTTTCTGGTGATTCCTGGAGCTACTGCTGTCCTAGAGCTACAGCTGGAATACCTGGAAGTGACATCATTGCATGGGCAATGCCAGTGAGTATTTAAAAAAAACACCAAAAAACACACCCGCCACTCCACCCAGTGGCAGAGAATATAAATTTGGTGTGGGGAATCCCCTGTCTCAACTGGAGGCTTGGCTGCCCTATCTGCAAGTGTGACGGATTGCACAGGAAAGCAGGTTTTGGCGGCTTTTAAAAAATGCTGCTTGTTTTAGAGAATCTGGGAGATCAGGAGTTAATATTTCCTGGAGTGGAGAGCTTATTTGCTTGGCTGCTCTACATGTTCTCTGATTGGCCAGCATTAGCTGAGAACAAGTGTAAGATCAACTAACAGAGTTAGTCAGAAAGGGTCTTCTACAGAGAGAAAAGAGACTCCTTTGCCCTAACAGTATTAGAACTACTATAAGAGGTAACTGATTCTGACTTAAGAAAGCTAACAACAACAACAACAAAAAGATTGCTTTACACAGACAACAGATACTGGAAGAGAGATTTGGCAAGGGTGACTGGGTCGTTAGGCTGCAACTCCCAATCAAGCCAAACAGAAAGAGCTATTCTCCAGGGAACTCTATTAAGGTCCTGCGTTATTGCTGAAACATACTAAGAAAAGTACCTCTCATGGAAAAGAACTAGAAATCTCTGAAAAGAAGCTACAACAACACTCCCTTGTATGTTTTAAGTTTTCAGTTTTGTACATATTATAAAGTTTTACCCCTGAATTTCTAAGCCTTGACTTACACACACACACACACACACACACACACACACCCTGCCTGTGTTTTGAAAGATATTCTGCCTCAAGTGCCATTTTAAAAGGGTTTAAAAACAAGACAGCTCCCTGTCTTGTATTTCCCTCAAATTTCTGTGCTGGGTCAGAAGCCTAAACAAATATCGGGAACAGGGTGGTACAGTTTAGTTTTTTTAAGACAAAGAAGATATACATGCTACTTGGGGGTGACTCAGCTACTGTGGGGAACTAAAACTTTGGTGGGAAAATCGACCTGGAAGTACAGCATGGAAATGGGTGAATTATGTGCCTGAATGCAAGTCTCCCAAACACTTATTGGCAGATCTGTTGTGTCTTAGAATGTGTACACACTGAAGGCATCTACAAGCAGAAGGGGTGCTGTGTTGTTGGTGTAAAGGGACACGGGCTGTGGTCACACTTGCGGCTTGGTGCAGTATGGTGGTGCCTCAAATTGTACCAGTTCAAAGTATAGCGGAGCATTCCATCCAGACCACACACCCTGTGGCGGGTTACCTGCATGGCTGTCTGGTGTGGGGGGCATTTGCATTAGTGTTGTGCTTCAACCATGGGATGAGCCGTAAGGGTGGGTTTTATTTAAATGCAAGCAGATGGATGCGCGTATGCACTCATGCGCACATAGGCAGCAACTAAAAAACAGTGGTAGAAACGGATCTGCAAGTTCAGACATCCCTCCTGAGTTCCTTTCGCTGCAGGAGAGTTCAGATGTCAGAAAACCTGGAGAGAACCCCAAATAACCCGTTAACACTGTACTGTCCCTGGCATATGTTTACTTTACTTCTATTGCAGAACAGAATGGGCAGCTGATGACTGCGCCATGGGAGGTATGTTCTTGTCTGGAGGGGCCCATTTATTCTGCTCAGGTAATGCTACTATAATGCCACAAACTGTGTGTGTGACCACAGCCCATGGAGAGCTGAGTGAACCAGGTTTAGAATCCTTGTTACTGGATTTTTTATATATAGTCTATTCTTGCCTTGGATAGGTGAGTGGCTTACATGAGACTCCCAATGCTCTCCCATCCCAGGGCTTAATTTCAACTATTCTCCAGCATATTCCTATTCACTGGAATATTCCAATTAGAACAAATGTGTCCACGAATTTTCACTTGTTTATTTATAATTGTCTCCCTCCTACATCTATGAGCCAGGTAGTTAATTTATTCTAATTAACTAATTTCATTGCAGATTCAAAAGTATGCCCCCCCCCCGATAACAATAAATGAGAGGCAAAAAAGCCCCTGGAAGAGACCAAATGGCAATCATTGATATTAGTTTCTCTTGTCTTACAAAACATGTATTTGCATTTCTGCAGTTTCCCGTGGCAACCCTCTAATATCACTGAATAGAATGTCCCAAGTCTACACTCCATTACATCAGACTGCTCTTGTCTCCGCAAGCTTTAAAGAAACCCTAACGTTTGCACAACAGGCATATTTCTTATACAGAAATTATGTCAAAAGAAAATTATGTTGGCTGCTTTTAAAGCCGAGTGACGGGCAAGTTCTCTTAAAAGTCCATTGCTTTGCAGAATATAACATGATGACATGTAAGATGAGCTTTACTAATTACAGATATTTCCTGTTGTGAAGAACAAAACTGATTGCTGTCTCTTTAAGTCCTAAAGGTAGTAGTTTATACTAGACTGAATACTGGCAAAGGGAAGAATCAAAGCGCAAAATCAAAAGATTTTGACAAGGGTGTTGCAGGCAATAGAGAGAGCAATGGTAGGGCTTGCAAAACTCCTTTGAAAAGAATTATAAGAAAGCGAAGCTTAGGAATGCTTTCAGTGTGTTAATAGTGTAGTCTGGTATTTGATACTTTTTTAAAAAAAACTAACATGCAGCTATTGGGAGCAGTGTCTATGAGATGGGGGATACCTGCTTACCTACCTCTATTTGTTCCTGTATTTTTTCCCTGGCAGCACAAACATTAGTCAGGAGTGGGATGTGTGTGTGGGAGAGGGAATGTTAAAGCCTCTTTCCCCATTGCTGCCTTTTTCTGCTTCTCTTGTTTCAGTACTTTTAATAACAGCCTCATGTGCAAATTTAGCTACTGAATCTATTAAAATACAGGGGGGGAAACATAACTTTCCATATTTCTCTGTCAGCCTGCTGTTAAAGATATAGGAGCAGAACCAGGGGGGGGAAAGATGGCAGCTGTAGATCTATGTTGGGGAGAGGAATATCCAGAAGGATGCCAATTTGCTCCTGTGCCTTTAACAGCAGTCTAATATGTGATTTGGCAGGTGAAGCTTTTCCCTGCATGTTGATAGGGAAAGCCAACATTATGTATAAATCATCTGTACCTGGGCTATGGGCCTTAAGTAGGTCTCTGGGGAAGCAGCGTATAAATTTTCTAAATAAATAAATATTTTGCTTTATTCAGCCAGGCATCCAGCGCACCAGAGCTGAGATCTCTGTGCATAGTGACCTGATCTCCATTGCCTGGACAAAATGCAGGAAATTCTGAATATCTCTTCATTACAAGATGATAGGAACAATTTGTGTCCTGGCATTGTCAAACCCGGAATCACTCTTTGGGTGAAGAAGTACTTCCTTTTATCTGTTCTAACCCAACTGCTCAGCAATTTCATGGAGTGCCCACGAGTTCTTGTATTGTGAGAAAGGGAGAAAAGTACCTCTTTCTCTACCTGCTCTGTCCCATGCATAATCTTATAAACCTCAATCATGTCACCCCTCAGTCATCGTTTCTCCAAGCTAAAGAGCCCTAAGCGCCTTAACCTTTCCTCATAGGGAAAGTGTTCCAACCCTTTTATCATTCGAGTTGCCCTTTTCTGCACTTTTTCCAAAGCTATAATATCCTTTTTAAGGTGTGGTGACCAGAACTGCACACAGTATTCCAAATGAGGTCGCACCATTGATTTATATAGCGGCATTATGATATTGGCTGATCTGTTTACAATACCCTTCCTAATAATCCCCAGCATAGCATTGGCCTTCTTTATTGCAGTCACACACTGTCTCGACATCTTCAGTGAGTTATCTACTACAACTCCAAGATCTCTCTCTTGATCAGTCTCTGCCAGTTCAGACCCCATCAACGTGATAAACCTCTCAGCCATCATTTATCCAAGCTAAAGAGCCCCAAGCGTTTTAACCTTTCTTCATGTTCCAACCCTTTTATTATTCTACTAGTTGCCCTTTTCTGCGTTATAATATCCTTTTTGAGGTGCGGTAACCAGAACTGTACACAGTACTCCAAATGAGGTTGCGCCATCAATTCTTAAATAATCAAACTTTGTAACATTTTCCAAACAACTTTTGGCTTCCCCAGGAGTAGATCTGAATTTAGTGCCCCATTGTCCCGCGTTTTCTGAATCCACTTTTTCCGCAATCCCCCCCCCCATAGTTTTCTAGTGAGGAATTCCCAAATTCAAATTTTGTTTCCTGCTGCCCTTTTGTGTCATTAATGTCACATGTTCTCCCCACCTCCTGACCTCTCAGGTTGTCCCCTGAACAATCTACTAATTTTTAAATGTAATTTTGATTGCATCATGACACTAATTTTTTTCATAATAATATTTCAATGTTATAACATTGGGAGAAAATGAGCAGCAAGGTTTCATGTAGCATTCTCTGTGTGACTGCCTGTCCATGAAGTTCCTTTCCTTTCACTATTTAATTTGTTTTTTGTGGGTTGCTTAGGCCACCTCACACTTGTGTTGTTTCTTCATTCCCCCCTTCTCTTCCCCCATATCTCCGTTGTGTTTTGGATAGCAGTTCAGTCATTCATTATTTGACATTAATGGAATTATATAATACATATAATATGTTCTATGATTTGATTTGATAATTGTGGAAACTAAACACGTGCAGATTTTCCCTTTTGTGGGCTTTATGAATGTTAAATGGATGTAATAACATTGCCATGAATTGGTGTGTACTGTTCAACGATTGTGGGATACTTTCTTTAGGAATTTTTGGGAATCTTCAACAGCCACTGGAACTAAAGGGGGGGGACTTTGAAATGATGGCCACCATGCTATTTCCCGCAATTCCCAGGGTTGTGTGGTCACTAAGCACAGAACAGAGAATCTCAGAGTCACAGAACCTTTCCAATGCCCTGGCTAGAATTCAGACTTCCACCAATAGTGAATACTGCTGTGTGGGTAGGGAGGTTTGAACAAAAAATTATCAACAGTGAACAGGGGGAAGAGCCCTGGGTAGTGGATGTGAGCAGCCATTTTAACTTGGCATCAGTATGTTACTCTGCTTTTTTGCAAGCGATCTATGATAGCTTCCAATTCTAAGGCTAGTGGTGGAAGGTGAGTGTCCTGGTGTGAGAAGGAAATGCTAGATCTTCTTTCACTCTGGGGTGAAGAAAAGGTACAGCAGGTGTTTGGCTTCTGCCACCAGAACACAGATGTCTTTGAGAAGATTTCAGAGCAGATGCAGTCTCTAGGACACAAATAAACCAAGGATCAAAATGGAGGATCCTCAGGCAAGCATGGAATTAAAATTTAAATGGACAAAACACCATCCCCCTCACAGAAAGTAGCCAATCACCACCAAGCTTTCCTACAACCAACATTCAGACCCTTTGTTTGCAATGCAATGATGTTACATTACTACACATGCACAATTTTTTATCTAAATGAGAGGTTTTGTTAGTAATGCAACAGATGATTAAATGGCTGCCAAACCCCTTTTCAAAGGAAGGGCAGAATGCATGCCATGGCTTGAGTCCTAAATACAAAGAAAACACCCTAAAGGAAATGCTCTTTTGTGGAAGGAGTGTTGCGAAGTTGGAGCATCAGATTGAGGATTAAACTCACCAGGAAAAAGCAGTAAAACTGTGGTGTGAAATAGTGTAAGAGAGCTAACAGGAGCAACAGCAGAAGGGAGCAGGGCCAACCCGAGGGGTTTCTGCACCCTAGGCGAGGCTGCCTCATGGCGCCCCCCTCAGATGCCAACCTCCTGGTGGGGCCTGGAGACCTCCCAGCTGGCTGCCCATCTCACACCCACTGTGGGCCCCGGGGGCAGCCCACCCACTTGGCCCCGCCCCTGCCTCAACCCCAAGGTGCACACACGGAAGGGGGGGAGACAGAGCCAGACCAGTGTGCTCACCTGGCGGCGCTGCTCTGGTTCAATGCTTGAAAGGCAGACTCCCAGGGATGGGGGGGAGCCCAGCGCCAGGCAGAGCGAGAGCCGCTGCCGCAGCTTCCTCACCAAGAAGGTTGCGCCTTGGCCCGGCTGCCCCTCCCGCATGGCCACCTCCGTGCCCCGCCCCGGCAAAGGCAGCGCCACGAAGGGAGCCCCAGGAAGCCAGAGGGCAAGCCACGCCGCCGCCAGCAGCAGCGAAAGAGCTCTGAGCACGCCTTCTCCAGGAGTTGGCAAACTTGGCCGAGCATGATCCCCGCTTTCTTCCCTCCGTCCATCCCTATCTCCCACGATCTCCGAGCTCAGGATTCCTCAGCGAGCAACTCACCTCCAGAGACACCCCTCCCACCACCCTACGGCTGCTGCTGTTGCGTGGCTCTTCCACGCAGCTGGCGGCTCCTCAGCATCCTTTCCCCAGAGCAGACCCTTCCTGTTAAGTCCGGCGCTTAACAATGAGTCGGAGAGTGATTTCAGTAAAAGACTCAAGTTTATTCAGCTCTTTCTTCACTTCTTCGACACGGTACAACATCTGATAGCCCGAACAGTTTGCCCATTGAAACTGCCCGGTATTTAAACATTCCCGGCTAACATAGCCACTCCCACTATACACATAACAACCTATCAGGTTGAGCGCATAAGGACCAATCACAAACGTTCCCGCTTGCAGCTTGCTTGAATGTGATTGGGTCGTGAGTCTTGGACTAGAATCCTCTGTCCAAGACGAAGCTTAACATTGCTTCCCTATGTGATGATTCACATAAAACCTCCTGTATTCATGGCAGCTATGAATACATTACAATTCCCCTGCCATGCAAAAGAGCCCCTCCCTCCCCGACCCCACTGGTTCTCGCTCGGCCTCTCCGGCAAAGGGCTCGCTGGGCTTAACCCCTTCAGGCTTTCAGAGGAAGGGGGAAAGGTGCCCGTCCCACCCTCCCCACCAGGAGGAGCATCGGCCAGGCTGCCCTCCACCGCGCCCTCTGCAGCTCCCAATGGGGCTACTCGGGAGGAACCCAGTGGGTGGGCGTGGGGGGCTCCTGCGCTCCCCAAGGAGGATCTGGTGTGTCTCCGAAGCAGGAAGATGGAGCTGCCACTGGGTCTCTTCTTCATCCCCCTCTCCCCGAGGCAGCCAGGAGGCAGCAGCAGCCCAGCCCGGGTGAGCCCAGAAGCAGGGACCAGCACCCACCCGGGGGTGCCCCCTTGCTGTCCTCTGCTGCCACCTCCTCTTCCTCTGCTTCTGCCTCGCCGGCTTACCAGCATTGGCGAAGGGACGTGAGATGTGGGTGACGAGAGGGGCTTCCGCTGCCGATGCTGCCGCCGCCACCACCAGGCGCAGCAGCAGGAAGGGCGCTTGAGGAGCAGCACTGGCCCCGACTCCCTCTACATTCCGATCCAGCTGGTGGCCAGAGGCGGGAAGCGGGCCAGGCGGGCCCATAGGCAGTTCTGTGCCCCTCTGGGGCCTCCACTCTAGGCAGTCGCCTTGTTGGCCTAATGGGAGAGCCGGCCCTGTTCCCGGTTCATGCTCTTCCCCAGTGATAAATGGTCAGAAGTGTGAAATGGAAGTTGACTCTGGGGCTGGATCCACCATCACAGATAGCAACATGTTTTCACAGCTATTCCACAACCAATCTCCAATATTACACAGATCAAGATGTCACCTTCATGACTACAATGGACAGATTGTTCAGATCCTTGGAAGCTGTGATGCAGATATTTGCTATGGACCTGTGAGACAGACATTACCCTTGCTAGTTACAAAAGGGATTCATAAAAGCCTGCTGGGAAGAAACTGGTTCACACCCTTGGGAATCAGTGCTCAAGGAGTACAGTATCTGTCCAGCAATACTGGAAGAATTGGCATCTGAGTTCCCATGTGTACTCACTGAGGCATCAGGAGCATACAAAGATCCACCAGTGATTTTTTAAAATGGACCTAAGATAACCCCTATTTGTTTCAAGGCCTAGAATGTTCCTTTCACCCTGAGACCAAAGATCGATTAAGAACTTGATCAGCTCTTTGCCAGCCCTACTGTTCCTGTCTTGAAACTAAATGGCAACGTACGTATTTGTGGAGATTGCAAATGTGCTGTAAATAAAGCACTCAAGCAAGACCCATATCCAGTGCCTGCTATAAACCAGTTGTTGTCTGTCCTCGCAGGAGGAATGGTATCTACTAAACTGGACCTTACTCAAGCCTATCAATAACTGATAGTGGATGACAAGGTTGCAGATTTGTTGTTGATGTTGTTCAGTTGCACAGTTGAGTCCGACTCTTTGCAACCCCATGAACCACATCATGCCAGGCCCTCCTGTCTTCCATCGTCCTCTGGAGTTTGCTTAATTTCATGTTCGTTGCATCGATAACACTGTCTAACCATCTCATCCTTTGCGGTCCCCTTCTTTTACCTTCAATCTTTCTCAGCATTAGGGTCTTCTCCAGTGAGTGCTCCCTTCTCATTTTGTGACCAAAGTATCTGAGCTTCAGCTTCAGTATCTGGCCTTTCAGGGAACAGTCAGGGTTGATTTTTTTTTTTTTTAGAATTGACTGATTCAATCTCCTTGCAGCCCAAGGATGCAGATACCCCAACCATTATTAAACACAGAGGGGCTTTTCATGTTGAAACACCTTCAATTTGGAATCTCAGTGGCACCAGGAATCTTTTAGCACTTTGTGGAAACTTTGTTAGTAGATGTTCCTGGGGTTGTGCCTTTTTAATGATGTGTTAATTATGGTCTCCTCTAAGAAGCAACTTGAGAATCGACTCAATAAGTTTCTGCAGAAATTTGATTTTTCAGGTTTCACAGTTAAGAAAGAGAAATGCCAGCTAGGAGTTCCCTGTATTAAATTTGTGGGATGTAGCTGGTACAGGATAAGGTAAAGGCAATATTTGATGTCCCTAGACCAAAATGCAAGGAAGATCTTCAGACTTTTATGGGGGCTTCTAAATTTTTATCATATTTTCTTAAAAACCATAAAACCCCTATAGCAGAACCCCTTCATTGCCTGTTAGATCAAGTTGTTCAGTGGAAGTGGATTCACAAATATGGTTCACAGTGGGTTCCATCGAAAATAGTGGAAGTCACAAGGCCTGTCTCATATAAAGTAAGGCTTGCCAGGGCTCACCTTTCATCCAGCGGGGGGCTCTTCTTCACCAGTAGTGATGTAATCATGCTAAGGCCATCGCGGTGTGTTACTTTAGTGTTCGGGGCAAAAACTCTATGATGATCAGAGAGTCCCCCTCTGGAATGTTAGAAGAAGAAGAGATTGGATTTATACCCCACCCTTCACTACCCAAAGGTGTCTCAGAGCACCTTACAAACTCCTTTCCCTTCCCCCCCCCCACAACAGACACCCTGTGAGGTAGGTGGGGCTGAGAGAGCTCTTGACAGAAACTGCTCTTTTTCAAGAACAGCTCTTATCAAAGCTACTGCTTGCCCAAGGCCATCCAGCCAGGTGGAAGTGGAGGAATGGGGAATCAAAGCCGGTTCTCCCAGATTAGAGTCCGTGCACTTAACCACTACACCAAACCACAAACACCAATACTATTAACACCAAGAGGGTTGCCATGCAACAGCCCCAGTATGATGAAATTACTACTGGTGATGTCATTGCATTGGCAGCATCCTCATGCTGTTCAGGGATGGGGCTTCCCCTGCTGGCCAGCTGGCCGGCAGCAGATTGGGGCCTTCGAAATTGGGGGGGTCCCCTGGCTCCAACAGGGTGATGGCAACCCTATATAGAGTGCAGACCACAGATGGACTGTTATGGAGACATCACATGGACCAACTGCATGGTCACACAGACATTCTTAATTCTTCAGTGGAACTTTCTAAGGAAATCACCCCACCAACATCAGGTTCAGAATTAATTGGAGGCCATCCTGCTGATAAGGATCACCCTCCTTCTTATTACTGAGTTACCCGTGGAAGTGGTTTCCTCTGCTGTGACTTCAGTTGAATTTAGCCAAAGGGGAAATCCACAGCAGCAGTGAAAACATCCATCCTGGATGACTGAATATTCTACCTAGGGGGGAAGGGTGTTGTGTACTGCCTCTGTAAGAGGCGATCCCAGAAGGCTTCAGAGCAAGTAGGAGAGGCGCAGTGCTCCTCTTCTCAGTCTTCCTGATAGCAGCCTGCAGGAGTGCAAGATCTATTAAGAATCTGCAGAACCAGGCCAGGACAACCTTATTATTCCAATAGCCAAGTTACCTGCCCTACAGGTACTGTTAATAAAGAGGCTTTCAGCCAAACAGAACTTGATGTTTGTTGTTTATTCCACTAGCACAAGATCTAGTTAGCTCCCACACACACACATCTGAGGCCTTTGCTGGCCCTGGGTTTCAGCTGGAACCACAGAGGCAGATGGGGAGGACCAGCAGTTGTGGAACCATTGGATCCCAACCTGAAAATGGGCTATTTTATTATTATAATATATTATTAAAATATATAAACTAATTATAATCTTAGCACTTATATGTCAATGTTCAAAGCATTTTGCATGCATTATATTGTAATCTTTGCAACAGCCATTATATATAACTAGGAATAAGGCTCGTTGTGGAAATAAATACAACAAGCTCTACAAAGAGGCTCTGGGTAGGTGCCCCGGCCTTGGGCACTCAGCGTCAATTTGTTGTGGCAACTTCAGGGGGGTATAATGACACAGAGCTTACCATTTTCTTCAGGGGAATTGATCTCTGCCATCTGAAGAGCAGTTGTAATTCTGAGTGATCTCCAGCCCTCCCCTGAAGATTGGCAACAATGGTTCCCCAGGAGGAAATGGCTGGTTTGGAGGGTGGAGTCTATGGCTTTGTACCTGTCTGAGGTCCCACCCCTCCTCAAACCCTACTATCTCCATGCTCCACCCCTCAAATCTCCAGGAATTTCCCAACCCGGAGGTGGCAATCCTATTTCCTTCCCAGCCAACCATCAACATACCGTTATCTCTTCCCCCCTCCTTGTAGCCTTTACTTAGGAAAACTACAGTCTTTCTCCACAGTGGGGACCCAAGCAGGAGGGAAGCAACCTCAGCAGGGTATAATGACGCAGAGTCCACCCTACAAAACAGCTGTTTTTTTCCCAGGGGAGCTGATCTCTGCCATCTGGAGAGCAGTTTTAATTCTGAGTGATCTCCAGCCCTCACCTGGAGATTGGCAGAAATGGTTCCCCAGGAGGAAATGTACAGTCTTTCTCCGCAGTGGAGACCAAAGCAGCTTTACATCATTCTCCTCCTCTTCTTTTGATCTGCACAACAACCCTCTGAGGTAGGTTTGGCTGAAAGTCTGTGACTGGTCCAAAATCACTGGGTCTTGCAGACTCTGCTTTGAAGCGCTGTTACGCCTAGGGTAGCCAATCTCCAGGTGGAGCCTGAAGATCGTTGAGTATGACAACTGAACTCTAGACAACAGATCTCTCTCCCCCTGGAGAAAATAACTGCTATGGAGGGTGGGCTGTATTGCATTCTATTCAGCTGAGGCCTATCCCCTTCCCAAACTCTGACTTCCGTGGACTCTACCACAGAATATCCAGGAATTTCCCAACCTGGAGCTGGAAACCCTAGTCAAGACTGGCTCCAATGAGTTCCCCACAAAGGCCTGGGAAGGCCCTCCTGTCTTTGCGTTTTTACTGACAGAACCAAGCATGGTTGTCTAGCAACAGCCACTGAGGGAAAGTCCCACAGGAGCCAAGCAGGAGAATTGTCTTGATCAGGAGAGACATCCATTTGGCAGTTTATTCTGTGAGAGAAGAGTGTCCAGGCTGGCAGTGGGCGGGGGAGAGGAGCAGACCCAGCACCCAGCCAATGGCATGTGAGTACTATTGAGTGGCAGATGATGGGCCAATGGCTGATGGAGCGCACTGCACAACCAATGGGATAGCTGGAAATGGCCAATATGTAAGGGAATTATATATATAGGATACTTTAAAATACTATAATACAATTTATTAATGATTACTTAGTAACTTTAGAAATTAATCACAGGATATATTCAAGCATGAATATAAAAATCCTAATTCTGTGTATGTTTGATCAGAAATACACTTTCAGGGTTTTTTTCAAATAGTGCCTTTAACTTTTATATTGTACTAGCACATCCCTTGGACCGTCATGCCTTAATTTTTTAGGCAGGCCAAGCCACAAGGCTTTCAAAATGGTGGATGTAACATCAGAGTCCACAAATAACACAGAGTTTAGCCAGGCAGCAATAAATGTAATAAGATCCAAAGCCTCCTCCGCCCCGTCTGGTATCCCTCGAAATTTTAAATTCAAAGATTTCACCAGGGATTCCAATTACAGAAGTTGCTCTTTAGATTGTGCCTCAGAGATGTATAAGGCTTTCATGTCATCTCGTAACGCTGTCCCTATTTTTAACTGCAGTTAATTCTGATTCTGCAGTTAATTCTGATTCTGCAGTTTTGGAATTTTTATGCAGAGAGGTTGGGATTTCAGACAGTTGATCTTTGATGGGCTGAACCACTTGTGACATTTGGTCACGAAGCCAATTCTCTAGCTTATCTAATCTCGCCAACAAGTCTAATTTATTTTTTCCCCCATTATATTTATTGATTTTCACAATTCACACAACAAGAAACAAAACATACAGACAAACAAAAACAAAAAGTGAGCAACAATTTAACAATGTTTCCTTTAGCAGATATCTTCACATAAATTTAAGTCACCTCACTGGTGGAGATTTTATAACTGGTTGAATAAATCGAAGTATGGGGTTTGTGAATAGAATAGGCATATACATTGGTGCAAGTCTAATTTATTAAGAGGTGCCTCAAGTAATTGCGGTAGCACATTCTCATCCGCCATTGTACCTTTTCCAGTGGGACTTTCTGGTGAGCTTTCACCTCTTTTAGGATGGAGGATTTAGCAGGAGACTTTGGAATCGGTTTAAATGTATTCGCAGGTGTTCCGTTGTTTCTCCCCATAGTATGTAGGAGAAGTGCAGTACTTTAATCAAAGTTAGGGGCTGCTGAAGGAGGAAGGGAAGTGGAGATGAAGACTCAGGCAACCACCATGATGCCCGGTGTTGCCACGCCCCCCATAACCACATATTCAAAACATCATCCGAGCAATCAGATATTAAGCAAGTTCATAAGAACCAGTTTTCTAGAACCCACATAGTAGAAGGTAAATAACCTAATAAAGGAAACGACTTTTCTACAAATTTGGGGTATATTTCCATAGTGGGTGGAAGTGTGGCTAAAGCCATTGGTGAGGCTGGGCCAGCAGCATTGCTAAAGTGATCCTGCTGGGATGGCATCCCTAATGGATTAAAGTACCCTGGCCCTGCACCTACACCTGACAGACATCACCGACACCTGACAGGCATCAGGGAGGCTGGGACAGCAGCAGGGCTAAGGCAATCCTGCTGAGCAAACTTCCCTGATGGCTGTAAGCATCCCATCTCCTCTCCTACACCTGACAGGCAGCTGCCTGTCCAGTGAAGGAGGGGGAGGGGGAGGAGTATTAGAACCCATTGTGGAGGCTGGGCTGGCAGGATCACTAAGATGTTACTGCTGGGGCAGGCTCCCTGGTGGCTTTAAGCACCCTGCAACCACTGCTGCACCTGACAGACAACCGCTTGTCAGGTGTAGGAGGGGTGTGTGTGTGTGTGTTTGAAGCCATAGGGAGGCTGGGCCAGCAGCATTACTGCACCTCACAGGCAGTTGGCCATTCCTGATTTCCTCAACTGTCATTAGCTTTCTGCAGTCTCCTGTTACTGTTTTTTTTTTAACCTCAGAACACTGAGCTCTGTAACTGACCAATCAGAGGGTGGGGGTGCAAGGAGGCAACAGCCCAGCAGCCACATAGGAATCAATGGGGTCAATGCATTTTACCCCTTTTGACCCCCTTAGGGGTCGAGTTTCTAAAAATCCCTTCTTAGTGAGCATCTACACCATGGGAGGAGCGCTCTCCCTGAATTTCGTGTTTCTAGGTCCAGGGGTTTGGCCTCGGCATTGATTTTACAGTGAGGGGACTTTTTTTATAGATAGATAGATAGATAGATAGATAGATAGATAGATAGATAGATAGATATAACAGTTGTTTGTATCAAACACCAGGCAGTACTCTGAAAGATTCTGGGTCCACTCCAGAATATATGTACTGATACAAGCACTTCAAACATGGAGACAACTGTAATGTCTCAGAGCACTTATGCATGTA
This sequence comes from Gekko japonicus, assembly GCF_001447785.1. NCBI lineage: Eukaryota > Metazoa > Chordata > Lepidosauria > Squamata > Gekkonidae > Gekko > Gekko japonicus. The sequence continues at coordinate 1,183,579 of NW_015159715.1, forward strand.
CAACAAATATGAATTGAACCCATGTACAATTAATCTGAGGGAATGGCTGTTGACACAGAATTGCACCTTAATCTATTCATATCTCCACTTAATTTATTACTGCTTGTAGACATAGTCTTTCAATCATCATCTACCCAGATATTTTTATTCCGCTTATCAGCTGCCATTTCCTTTGTTGCTCAGAATCTGTCTCACGACAGTGAAATGAATGAATCAAAGTTTAGCATCTACTCATGCCGAGTGATGATGATATACAAATCCCAGTAACACCACTGCTCTGAGAGATACCCCCTTTTCATTCATAGCTAGGCTGAATCATTTCCATAAGCACAACTTAAGTGATTCCATTCCAGATTGTGTGTAGATGCACAAAAAATGTTTCTGGCGGAGAGGGAAAATATTATTCCCCCTCCCCTTTTTGGTTGCTAGCCTAACATACATTTAACAAGCCTGGTGCTCACTGAAGTGCGTACCACTCCAACTGATGTTAATCACTAGTGGCAGTCACTCATTGCAATAATCAAGAGTGTTAGAGGTTACATAAATGAATGTCACCCCGAGGAGAGAATATGAAGCCGGCTGCTTCCATTCAAGAAAGACTGATTGAGAGAAATGGGGAAATTGGGAAACAGCTAGGAGACTTTAAAAGTAAAAGGAAGGGAGTGTGAGAGAGGTTCATTACCCTGCTCTTTCACACATAACAAATCGGGAAATACATGACATCTCAGCTGCCTAGTCTTCAAATGGGGAGAATAATATCTAATTAAGATACGCTTAAACTTGCTGGGTGACCTTGGGCCAGTTGCTTATAACAACTTACCTCACAGCATCCTTGTGAGGATAAAATGGAGAAAAGAAAAACAGTGTAATCTACACTGGGTCCCCATTGGGGAAAATTAAGTAATTAAGTAAACAAACAAATAAATAAATGTAATATGGAAGGTGAATGCATCTTGAACTGTTCACATAATATACTTTTGGACAGAACTATTCTTTCTACTTTTGATAAACAGAGGGAAAGAATGGATAACATTTTGTGCTCCGTGTTCTTTGAGTATTAGGACTTTGAAGATACCACTTTTTATTGGTGGAAAGCAGGCCTGCCAACCCCTCCATGTCTTGTAGCTCTTCCTCCCTTCCCAGGACAACTTAAGGACCATAGTGAAGATCATGGTGTTGCCAAGAAGTCTCCATTTTTGTTGGTCTTTCTCTTCTGTCTTGGAGCCGGGTTCTCTGCAAGACACACATGGGCAGAGTTTCTGGCCATTTCCATAACAAAATGTAGAGTGAGTGGGACCAAGCCTGATCTCATCATCCTTCCTGAGGAATAAGAGTGTTCCAGAAAGAGGAGACCCACTCAGTATTTAGCAATCAGATTGTTAATTGGAACTTCTCAAGCTCTTAATCAAGCTACATTTAGACACAAATAGTCCTGCTGCTATGCATACATTTTCTACCACAAGACTTGTTGTTCAGATTGAACCAATTTGAACTGGTTTGAATTTCCTGCTGCAAACCTAGCCCAATAAGGTACCCCTGACTGCCTCCAATATGCCTCCCTCTCTGCCCAGAATACCCACCCTTCCATTCCTTATTTGAAAATATTTCCAAGACCCTGGAACACACTCACCTTTAACCAATCAGAGGACATACTTACTACCTTGGTTCACAATCCTTTTGCAACCAAGAGGGAAATGATCTTTTGTTTTCAATTCTAACCTCTGGCTCTGTAATTAAAATCAGAATATGGATTCAAATCATACTCTGCTGGGCTGTGCTTCTGCTGTTCCCTGGTTAGCACTATGCAGTGCTAACCTCAACTGTGTCCATACTTGCTGCATTTTTAACTCCCACACAGAGCTCTTGCCTGCCCAAGTCTACATCATCTCATGAGCAGTAAAGAATATATTATGTGCCCTGATGGATGCAGTCAGTGGTCCATCTGAGTCCAGCATCCTGTTTCTTGCCATGGCCATTCAGTTGGTCCAGAGAACCAACAAACATGGCATAGGAGTTTCCTGTTAGTATTGGTTCACTGCTTCAGGATGTAGATGTTCTAGTAGCAATTGATGGACCTATGATCCATGAATATGTCTAGGCAGTATGTTAGTGGCCATCACTACATCCATTGGCAGTGAATTCTGCAATGTAAGTACTTGTTGAATGAAGAAGCATTTTCTTTTTAAATCTGTTGCCCATCAGCTCCATTGAATACCCCTGAATTATCATGAAAGGGGGGGAAGTTCTCTCTCTCCACCCCATACACGATTTTATAAACCTCTATTATCTCCCCCTTAGTAGTCTCCCCCCCTCCAACTGAAAAATCCCAGATTTGGATTAAACATAGAAAAGTTGCTCCAACCAGTTCATCATCTTGCCTGTCCTCTTGGGTACTTTCCCCAGTTCTGGGATGTCTTTACTGAGTGACAAGAAGTGCAAAACTACAATGTTACTATCCTGAATAATATGTTGTCATCTTCAGACTTTGCCAGTACACTGCTTACCCCCAATTCCAGATCATTTATGAAGAAATTAAAACACCACTGATCCTAACACCTTATCCTTGTGCGACCTTACTACTTACTTCCCTCCACTGTGAAGAGAATCTTCTAAAAAATCAAGCAAAAAAAATCTGGCTCTTGTCGTGATAATGGCCACTTCCACACTGTCATTTTTGTCATTCGTTTGTCCCTGTTGCTTCAGGGTCCCCCCCCCCCAACGTGTTTTGCTTTCTCCCAGAGGGAGCAAAACACAAAAGTGACAGTGCGGAAGTGGCCAATGTTAACTAATGTGAATTGCATTATTCTTTTTTGTAAGTCATTCTTAGCTGAAAATGACTAAAAATGTATAGAATACAGAAGTACAGTATGTGAACTAGTAACTCAGCATTCTTGAACCATGGCAACTACCATTGTTGCTTCTGTAAATGAAGATGTGTGGAAAACTCATATTGGGAAATGTTGCCTGCCTCTAGTGGAGGACGTTTTGTCCCCCCTTTGTTGAAGGTAGTTCTATGGTTTCATTCAGTTAACATGGGCAGCAGATTCTGAGTTGCTGCATCTTGAAAAATATTATTTTATTCTCCCTCTCCCTTGTGTGTGTGCATGTGCGTGTGTGTGTATCAGACTGTTGCTGACTTGCCACTTCCACATGAGATTGACTGTCAAATCCCTGCTGATCCTTATAGTGTTTCTGAGTTAATCTCTGAGCATCATAGAGTTCATCTTCTCCTCCCTGTCAGCTATGAGCTTTTAATCTGGGTCATTTTTAGCCTGATTATGAATCTTACTGGTTGGACAGTCTGCCCTCAGGATTGCATGTGTGTAAAATGTGTGTAGAAGTTGTAACCAACTCATGGTGACCCCAGCAAGGGGCTTTCAAGGCAAGTGAGAAGCTGAGGTGGTTTGCCATTGCCTTCCTCTGCAGAATCTTCCTTGGTGGTTTCCCTTACAAATACCAGCCCTGCTTAGCTTCTGAGATCTGATGAGATCAGGGTATACCATGCCACCTTCTTGCATGTCTTCAGGATTATATATCAAGAAATACTCTAATATTTTCCGTCAAGACATGCACATTTTGGTCCTTTCCAAACAGAATATTTATATATGTGTGTGTTTCATATTTATAGATACAACGTTATTGCACACAGCAGAGTAATTACTTTTGGGTTTTTTTGTTTTTTATGGTGAAGCAATTTTGGTTCTTTGCCATGTAGTTATTCTAGAAAAAGCAGATGTTCCATCCATGACTATTAATGGTATGACCTCACTTTTATCTCGGTGGTAAGAGGAGAGGCCAAATTGGAATTAAACTAGGCCATGACCAGAATAAGGTTGTGCCATTTTCCCCCCAGAGGAACTGATCTCTGTAGTCTGGCAACCAGTTGGCAACCCTGTCTAGTAGACGACAGACTATCTTTGAGATTCACACACACACTAGTCTGTGAGTGTATGACTATATGGATCCAAGGTAGATGGGAGCAACTGGGAAAGATGAGAAGGTCTAAAGATAGTGCTAGCAGACAGTCAGCAGTTATAATGCCCATTAAAGAAACGAGATTGCTCAATTGTCCAGATTAAAATTCTCTTCCTCACCATCTCTGAAGAAATTTGTCTGGCTCAGTGGTCCTATGCTTCAAGAGTCATTTAGAAAAAGGAACTCTGTCTGCTGTGGCTTCTCCTAGGAAAACCAGCACTGGCTGAAATGCTTGGTTCTTTGCAATGCTTAAAGGTATCCCTCAAATTAAGCAGCCTGGGGCCTTTTCATCTTTCCACCCAGCTAATAGCAGGGAGACACAGACAACAGTAGAGGACATGTATCTCTGTTTGGAAGTTTTTTCCCTGCACTTCTGTCTGGTAAGATTGTAGCAGGTATCTTCTACTTGTACACATACATGCAGTGAAAATATAAGGGAAATTATGAAATTGCTTATTAGCCAAGTAAATCTGCAAAGGGCAAAGCCAGGACCCACTCTGGAATCTGCTGCAGGACCTCTGGTGTCCCTAATCTGGAAGGTTTGTTTTCAAAGGAAGCCAGTCCTCAAATGTGTCAGACACTGGTATGAGCTCCACATACGTGCATGAAGCTTGCTCAGGGAGGCACGCACTTCAAGAATCTTCAGTCCGCATTTGTCAGCATCGGTTGCTCCACAGCTTCCTGGCTCTGGTTCAGAAATATAAATTAAATTATTTGTTCAGCTGAAATGAAATTTGGGCCCTGCTCTGATTGTTACCTGATATTTTTCCAGAAAAAATAGCTGAGCATTTATACAACTGCTTGAGTGTTTTTCATTAATTTGTCATTGACAAATAGTCAACCATGACTGGTTCTAACTTTTGGTTGCAATCCTGTGTGTGGTTACCCACACATAAGCCAGAGGACTGAATCCTCTCTTTATCAATCATGCCTTACCCATCCATTGATTAGAATCCTGATCCCAAACATGGAGCTCCACGTCTATTGCCTTGGAATGACACTGTATTACCTTTCACAGTCATGTAATAATAAACATCTGAGCTAATAGATTAAGTTGAAATGGTGTTCCATTACATGGGTGTGACTGTACATGTTGGTTCTTGCTTCAGTGACCTTTCAGCTTTCACTTCATATGGCATGAAATCAAGACCATCAGTGGGATGATGTTATCATGAGACCGAAGATCCCCTACTGGCAATGCAGTTTATACTTTTAAAGTCTGTTTATAGATAGACCCATTTCATATTTGAAAGTTACGCACTGCAGGAAACAATCAGCATCAGCGGGATGCAGGCAATACCAGTCAGGTAATTACACTGGCCTATAAATCTAAGATATTTTAAATAGGCAGGCGATTCTTTGTAAACTGGTATACAAGCGCCTGAATCGTTTGTGAGGGAATGTGCAGCAGAAAAGATGTTGCGGTGCTTGTTTGTGTTGGGGGGGGATTTGATGGCCTGCGGAGGAAACAAGATACTAGACCATATGATCTTTGGACTGAACTGGCAGGGAGTTTTAAATATGCTTTTATGCCCTTGAGAGGGAATTCCCCCTTCCCATTTTTTTTAAATTTTAGTATTAAAACACTTAGCGTCACTACCTATGTACGTACTGTACTATTCTGTCATTATTAACACACACTTTTCAAAGGGAAGTTAGAAAATATCTTAATTCCTATTGAAGGTGTTCAGTCTTGTGTATTGTCTAATAACTGGGACTCTGGAGTTTTTTTTACCTTGCCTGCATCTCAGATAAGTAGTCCAGTTGCTCATACAAGGCTTGCCATCTCTGCAAAGGTTTCCACATTCTGATGGTTACCTCCTTTCTTTCCCCAGGCATATTCTCTAGCCATTTATACAACCTTCTCTGGGCTTTTAATGCCATTTGATCACATTGTATTGTGGGTTTGATTTTAATCCACTTCCATCTGCTTTTCTTTGGTTTTCCTTGGTACTGAGCTAGGCAAGAAGAAACTGTATAATCTTGAGGGGATTTTTAAAAACTGATTCCTATCATTCTCTCAGTAGGTTAGGCTTGTTCAATGTTTCGCCTTTTTGTCATTATCAAATACAGATTTCTGCTCTGCCCCAGAGACATGCTGGTGATAGGGATATCACTATGTCATCAGACTGTGCTCTAATTCTGTAGATAACTTTTTTTGCCAGCCAATGTATGTGGCTTTCCATACCTTTGCAAAAAACAGAAGATTAATACTCCCCACTTCTTACACACTCCCCACTTCTCCAAGACGGGAGAAGTTCCAGGGGCAATACTTACCTGAACTGGCTCCCTGAAGCTTATGCTATTTTTTTGTAGTGTTTTCTTTATTTACAAATGTACGAGTACGGCATAAATGAAGGAAAAGAGGCAGTCTCGCAGATCTAGGGATTCACAACCCCTCATCAGATGCCCACAGTGAAAGGTTCTGCTTTGCCAAGGTGCTGCAGCCAACTCGTTGCCACATCTCTCTGCTTTCTTCTCTCTTCCAAATTTCTCCTTCTTCACTTACCAGACAGACCTCCCATCTCTCTTCAGCTTGGGGAATCAGATCCTTTAAGCTCTAATATGTGCTTCAAGAGAGCCCATGGGAAATCCTCTCCGAACAACTGGGACCTACTGAGAAGCCACTCAGAGCCATCATCCTAACAAAGGAATGGTCTGCTAGCAGCTGCACAATATTTACACAACTGGTTGTTCTTTGGCATCAAATAGGGGTCAGCTTATGGCAACCCTGTAGGGGTCAAGGGAAGAGACAGTCAAAGGTGGTTTGCCATTGTTTGCCTCTGCATAGCAACCCTAGGCTTCCTTGATGGTCTGCCATCCAAATACTGACCGGGGCGAACCCTGCTTAGCTTCCAAGATCTGATGAGATTGGGCTGGTCTGTGTTATCCAGGTCAGGGCACAAACAGTAGTACAGTTGCCAAGTCCTCCCTGGTCACTAGCGGGGTGTGTGTGTGGCAGGGTAGGGTTGCCTGCTCTAGGTTGGGAAACCCCTTGAGATTTGGAGGTGGAGACTGGGGAGGACAGGGATGTCAGTGGGGCGCAATCCCATAGAATCCACCCTGCAAAGCCTCCATTTTCTCCAGGGAAACTGATCTCTGTTGTCTGGAGATGAGCTGTAATTCCAGGGAATCCCTGGGTTCCACCTGGAGGCTGGCACTCCTAAACAGTAGTACCTTAAAAATGTTTGCTACAAATTTTGACCACTATAGTGATCGGGTAATGGTGAGGACCTCAACAGAGTTCTTCAAACTGTGTTGTAGAATCTAAGTTTGAGGAAGAAAACTCCAGTTTATCCATGCTATGACACCTGCATTTGGACTTCACAGTGAATTGGAGTATGATTCAAGGCTTCTAAAACCAGGAAGAATTGTGTTGTGCCACGAGGGGAGGTGGGAGGGAACATACAAGCACAACAACAAGCTAGTTTCATGCCCACAAGGAACAAACCTTGATTTGTGCATGATGAATGAATTGCAGCCTATTTGACACTTCAGCTGTGTTAAATAACAGTTGTGAACTATTTGAAATTACGCATCCATCCAAGGAGCCCCTTTCATAAAGCACTGTGGAGATCCAATGTGTGTCTGCTACCACAGTCTGCCAAATGTATTGAGATTAAACTTTTTTGAAAATAATGTGAAATGCGATAAGAAGAAAGAGGAAGAAAGTATAATTTAAATTATTGTTCCTGCACATTCACTAATTAGTTTGAAACATATGAAGTTATGTGTTCACTAATGGCTGATGAATCCAAAGAAGCAGAAATAGTCAGAAACCATAGGATCAATACAATGTGAGTAGGAGCTGGGTTACAAATCTCCCCAAGGTGCTTCACATTACAAAATGTGTCCTGAAAAATCTACTGGAAATTATTACACACAATGCTTCTCCTGCAGGCATGTCACCATCTCTGTTTAGTTTTAATAAATCTGCATCTGATTCCAATGGATCCATGTTATTCTGGTCTTTAAATTTAGATTTTATTTAAAATAATTTTAAAACAAAAATTCTAGTACATGACATATTAAGCTGTATACTGCTATCCAATGCATCTAGTTTGAAAAATAAGCACCAGTCAGTCTTAATAATTCAATAAACAAAATGATTCTGGAAACTTCTACTTGAAAGATTTCACCAGCTGAGCTTTAAGGTTCTCTTGGGAGATCACGTGACATAAGCTTTTACTGAACTTGTGGAACATATTGAAACTGATTTTTTAAAAAAATGTTCTCTTGGGCTGTAGTATTTCAAGGATTTTTCCTCCTCCTCTCCTATCCATCAGAATCACAGTGCTTCACAGGGCTCTTTGCTTACGGTTGAGGTTTGTCTTTGCTTAAAAAAGGTGAATCAGAGATAATTTTCTGCTTCCACATACAACATCAAGTCCACGTACAACAGCATCACAGTTCAGGTATTACACCTTTATATCGCTCTGATTGCCTAGTCCTTTTAACAGTGTTTAGATTATAAGCAAATTCTTTTATTAATTAAGGGGTTTCCCAAAACATTATCAGGAATTTACCCTTCTGCCCCAAGAATTGTTCTAAAGTTGACCAGGATTTAAAATAAAATGCCTAGTATCATAGTGCCTTTGAATACATCTAGAGTGTGGCAGTGTTTGGAATATTGTGGATACTGTAGAGCTTAACAAAGTATGAAAAAGAACAACCCAAATGACCAAGCGATTGGAACATCTTCCCTATGAGGAAAGGGTAATGAAGAGTCTGAGTATTTTTAGTTTTAAAAGAAGATAGTTAAGGAGAGGATTGCCTAGACAAGCATTATCTAACCACAGTGGTCAGAAAACAGAGAGTGGACACTATCCCTCTCTACAATTGTAGAATTCAGGATCATCCAATGAAATTGATAGGTGGGATTCAAGACAAGATAGAAGTACATCTTCACTTAATGTAAATCTATAGATTTCACTGCCATAAGACATAGTGATGGCCTCAGATTTAGATGGCTTTGAAAGAGGACAAGACAAATTCCTAAGGATAGGACAATCAGTGGCTGTTAGCCATGTGACTAAATGCAACCTCCAGGCAGAAAATTTAATATTTTTAAAAAACAACTTTGCATTATAATTCCACCACTCATAAATTGGGTGTGATATTTTTAAACTTTCAAGATTCTTGCCAAAGCTTTGCTGCTTGAGCAATAAGAACAATAATGCTTTATTACATTTCTTGATGCATTTTACTCTGTAGTGATCCAGGTAACAGCTGTATGTGCAGTCTGCTCTTTTGTGATACTACCCACTACCCAGCTATTTGTGTATCATAAACCATATTTTAAAGCACAGGAATATAACTGTGCAGTGTTAGTTGCATATTCCTAGCAATTTCTGGTCTACCAATTATGAGGAGGAGGGGGTACATGGACTGAAATACATAGCACTAGTGGCTCAAGTGGTTAAGACGCTGAACTGCAGACTGTGGAAGGTCAGTAGTTCAGCAGTTCGAGACCCGGGTGCTGCATGATGGAGTGAGCTCCCATCTCTAGTTCCAGCTCCTGCCAACCTAGCAGTTCGAAAGCAAGAAATTGCAAGTAGATAAATAGGTACCACTTTGGTGGGAAGGTAACAGCGTTCCGTGCGCCTTGGTGTTTAGTCATGCCGGCCACATGACCACGGAAACGTCTTCGGACAGCGCTGGCTCTTCGGCTTTGAAATGGAGATGAGCACCGCAACCCTAGAGTCGGATTCGACTGGCTTTCGAGCAAGGGAACCTTTACCTTTACCTAGATATAGATTAAGGGGCTGTCTTCCTGATGAAAAGATCAGGTGTGCTGTTTCAGCAACTTTAAACCCCCATACTCTAGATCTGCAGAGAGCTTCACACTGAGTTCACCTTGACTTAATCCATGTGGCTAATATATGGAGTAATGCATGTCTCATGTAGGCTATGCAGTGGCATTGTTGCCTTCTTGCAATACACCTGTAGTGGGTCTCAGGAAGAGGTAAAGAGAAAGCTCTTCAGTGAGACTGACCTCCCACCCAGAGTCATTGAGCAAGTTTCATTTTGAGAGCCAGCATGGCGTAATGGTTAAGGCGTTAGACTAGAAACTCAAGAGTCTCAGGTTTGAATTCCCACTCTGCCATGGAAGGCCATTCTAAATAATAATTCTAAATAAATTTCTAAATAACATGACAGAGTTAGAATTTGGATTCAGCTCTCCGAGATCGTAGTACAAGATTCTAACTACTAAAGTGACTGACAATGAAGACAATTTTTTAAAACATTAATACTATTGATGATTAATATGTGTTTCTTTTCATGACATTATCTGGCACTTGGCTGTCTAATTTAGTCATTGTGAGGGGGGTGGGGCCAGAAGGTGGTCAGTTAACTGAAATGGAAGTTGTTCTGCTTCCCTTAATGTGGCGGCTGGGTCTAGGTCTGCTGCCAGTGCTATTCAGCTTGGCCAGGCAGCAGGCTGGCAGGCAGGGAATTTCTCTCCCCTTTCATTTCCCCTTCCCTGGCACTTCTCCCAACTCAGGACTGTATTTTCCATGCTGTTCTTATACATGGCTGATTCTTTCCTATTTGATCCTGGGCACTCCATTGGAGCTTTGAGCATTGCTTAAGTAGATCCACAGGCAGATGAAATATTGTGTATCTTGATGAGTTGCCCATGTTGCATCTCAAGAATATTTATCACCACTTACTCCACAGATGAACATCTCAGCGTGAGTAAGGTCCATTCTGTGTATGATGAGTTTTATGTATATTTTTGTTAAATATATGGGGTGCTCAGTTTGAATTTTACCACTGAGGAAACATGTTTGGTATTGGTTCTTGTATATGGATATAATTTGTGTCTTTTAACCTGTATTTATATGATTGGACATTTGTCTTTATATTAGCGATAGGTAGCTATATGCAGAACCATAGGATTGTGGTTTTTAAATGATATTTTAGAGCTTTTAAAAGTATAATTAAGTTATGTTTGATATGTTGTACGTTAGCAGTACATGCAAAGCTATATTTTTGTTTCTTTTTTTGTCTCAACCTTTTTGGTGATTTTTCTTATGTAGGGCTGTGTTTAATGATATTTTGGCACTTTTGAATGTATAATTAATATATGATGTTTTGTACATTAGCACTACATGCATAGCTATATTTTAGTTTCTTTTTCTTTGTCACAACGTTTTTGGTTACCGTTCTGATACATGGTATCACATGTGTTGGAAGAAGCGTCTGAAGTATTGGGGGGGGGGATCTCTGCTGGCCAGCCTGCAATAGCCTTCTCTGACATGGCTTGATAGAGGCCCCATCCCCGACCCAGTAAAGGGTGGGACAAGGAGAGAAGATGAGTACAGCAAATACCAACATTAACAGGGGCAATGGTGAATGTAAAACAAATGGAAGTTTTTTAAACTTTGGGGAAAAATTGTTCACCCCAAATGGATCCAGAGGAACACAACCCAAGGCGTGCAGTGGGCTGACCTGGGGCATAGCCTAGGAAATACGTCTGGGACAAATATACCCAAAATACAATAGAGAAAGAAAGCAGAATCCGATTTAGATTGCTGAACTTCTCTCTAATTTTCTCTTCCGTCGACCAAGAGTCGGTGTAGCCCAGCAAGCGCCTGCACCGTTCTGTCTTACACCTTCCATTATCACACATCTTTATTTTCCCACCCCCATCCGTTGACCTTTCCCCCTTTATATCTTGATGGCATATGTCGGATCTGTCCAGCGGTTTCGGACTTAAAAAAAAATTCCAAGCGGAATCCTGATCTGATTTTAAAAAATATAGATATATACCAGCTCTGGTTTGTTTCTAGAGTCGGGTGGTAGCTCTGCCGAAATCACTGTCACATTCCTCCCGTAGTAGTCCTTTAAAATTAATAGCACATGCAGAGGAAAAACTAAACCCCTTTGACGTCACTCGTGAAACGAGGAAACATAAACAGAGAAGGCTCCACTCCAGCAAGCTCGCAGGGCTCGAGCTGATTGGCCCGCCTTGCCGAGCCTGTGGCCGTTGACAGCACCTCCCAGCCAGGCACGGCCTTCCTACTTGCTGCTTAACACTCAGCCGCTCGGAGACTGCAGCAAGCGCCGCGGAGCTCTTATCCCAGCACTTGCCTGGCAGAAAAGTGCAGGCTCCTGGACGAGTCTCTCTCTCTCTGGCGCCTGCTTCTTCGTGGGCATTGCCCCCCGCCCCCCACCTTGCACAGCACGTGTGCGTGCGCACCTTTCTCTCTCCCTCCTTGGGCGCCTCACTTAATAATTTTGCCTCATCCTGGATGCAGTTGCTGGATCCTGCAGTACAAGTCTTCATGAACAAGCTGCACCGCTTACAGATTTCACGGCATTCAAAGGTCACAGATTTGCCACTATGGTTAAATGTCTTGTTTAATGGTTGAGGTAGGTACAGCAAATCCAACCAGGCAGTGGAATGGGGTTTTTGAGGGGGGGGGAATGGGGGGGGAGAGAGAAGGTGCATTTGCCAAAGTTAATGAACAAGGCAATATTGTGTTCTGAAGATTACACTACTGATTGTTATGTCAGAAACTGATTTTTTTTAAAAAAACAAACAAACTACCTTTTCCGTCGTCGTTGTTGTTGTTACCCAACAGCCATCTGATTCGTGAAACTTGTGTGGATTTTAACTGAGTGCAAGAGTCAAATGAAGGATTCTGGTACAGTGACACTGAAAGGTCTCTTCCCCCTCACCCAGTTGTCTTCCGTCCAGTATTTCAGTGGCTTGAGTAGAACCCCTATAAATGACTGGATGTACAGGAACAGATAACTTGGATCTGGAGGGGGGGGATACACGGAAAAGGCTCAAGGGGAAGGGGGGGGAATGGAGATGTGGAGCAATATATTGTCTCAGTCATTTGTGTTGTGTGACACATATGTAGTAGCACCCTGATGCCTTCAGCTGGTTTGGAGTGCCAAATACAAAGTTAGGGACGCTCTTTAACTTTGCTGAAAGAGAAATGGGCTGTCTTGATCCTTTGCGACTAGCTTTGCCACAGAGCCGAAGAACAGGCAGGGGAAGCTTTGTCCAAAGACTCTCTTTGGGGCTTGTTTGGTGTCACGTATGCTCAGCTGGTGATCGAGCAGCAGCCTGTAGCCTTAACTTGAATGACGGTTGCAGTAGGAAAGTGATCTGCGTGTGGTGCAGGAAACAGGAGCAGTGGCTCAAAACAGAACTTACATTGTTTTCAGGAGCATAGTTGCAACATGCGCATGGAGAAACCGGTCACTTGAGAGATGCATGTTTAAAATCCTTCTTAAATAGCCAGTGGTTGACACTAATTAAAAGATGGCAGTGAGGTATATTGTCAGTAAATGGTTTAATCACACTACGGGCTCACTAAGCTGTTCCTTGGGGGGGGATGTTGCTTCCTGTTTGTTGGATTCTTGTTCATAATTTCAAAGTCATTCATGAACAGGTGAAACGTTCGGAAACATTGAATGCATCACCCTGACCATACTTTTTGAATGGTTAAGAGAGGGAGAAGCAATGAACTGTACTTGATTCATAAGTACTCTATCACTTTAGGAATAGCAAAAATATTAGCTCTGAAATGCAGACTATCTGCTATGTGCTGTGAATGGACAATTGCTATTCTGCAGTGTCTGGTGTGGGGGGGAAACAAGGACTTAGTGTATTACAAGTGCATAACTGCAGCTCCTCCATTTCCTATGCTGTATATTTGTGGATGGCTGCAGAAACAAAGAGACTGCTGTCACTAATAAATCGCTTAATGACACATCTCATCTACTGGACTAAAGCATCCCTCTTTCTTTTTTTGACTATCAGTCCACAGTCAATTTTTATTAGCTGAACAGTTAGCTACAGATATCTCTTCCCTGCTGCCAGTATCCCCACGTTTTCTTCTCCTGCCGTGCAAGACTGTTTATGCTGCAAAAGCTAGCTTGATCCAGATACTCAAAATCCTGATGCTTTATATTTCCACTGTGTGTGAAATGTGCACTACTTTGTTTAAATTATATCTTTATAGAGTGGTAATACGGAAGCCAGAGAATTCTATACGGAACAAAAAGTCTTCAGACTTTCTGAACTTCCTGGTAATCCCTGGATTTGGAAGGCGTCATCTTGCTATGGTTTAATAAAAAGGGTCGTCGTCCTTTTTGAAAACATTGTTTAATATATGAAATGAACAGGGCATGGAATGAATCAGTGATGAGGATTGTAACTTGAATCCGAATTCTCTGCTGTTACCTCAATTTGAAATTTAGCAAGGGTAAGTTTCACTGAAGTTAATGGCATTTAAGTTAGTCGTTAAAAGGCTAACATTTCCTGTTGTCAGAGAGATGAGGATGCTGGTTTGTTGAGCTGTCCCCCAGTCCCTCACTAAGTATAATGCCACTTATTCCCCTGATAAGCAGGGCTCTAGTCGGGGGGGAGCTCTCAGGTACGGAGCTCCGGAAGAGAACCTCTAGGGGGCGGGGCGGTCACGTGGTGAAGCCCCGCCCCCTTCTTTACCCCGCCCTCTGCTTCGATCCTCATTCCGTTTGGGAATGAGGATGAAGCAGGAGGGTAAGTAGCCGGGCCTTCTGACACACTTCCGGTGATGTCAGGGGGTGTGGCCTTCTGTCACTTCCGGTGATGTCAGGGGGCGTGGCATATGCAAATAAGCTATGCTAATGAGTTATGCTAATGAGCTCCGGCAGCTCTTTTTCTACAACAAGACCCCTGCTGATAAGACTTCCTTGCCCTGACCAGAGGCAGCCAGTTGTATGGAATGGAAACCTTTCCCAGTCATTTCAATGACACGATGATATCCCATAACAGAGTAAGTGGAAGAGACAGAAAGAACTTAACACAACAGTGCTGTTTTCAGCGCAGCAGGAGCCCAATATCTGTGATAACATTTAGGTCTGCCCTGATTTCCCCTCATTTATTTCAATAGTGCAACAAACTTTGACCAGACTGGCACCACTGGGCATTTCTGAGAGAGTCCCACACCAGTTTGAGCAGCACTCCCCTCTTTCCAGATGTTTGTTGTACACAGACATTTTGATTGTCCTCATGGTATCTGTAAAATGATACCATATGGCATATGCCTGAAAACAGCTTCCCCCGTACACACTTACCATGACCAAACTTTGTAGAATGCATACTAAATGGCGGTGGAAAGTGCTGTCAAGTTGCAGCCAACTCATGGTGGCTCCTCATGGTGTTTTCAAAGCAACAGATGTGCAGAGGTGGTTTGCCATTGCCTGTCTCTGCATAGTGACTCTGGATTTCCTTGGTGGTCTCCTATCCAAATGCTAACGAGGGCTGACCCTGCATAGCTTCTGAGACCTGACAAGACTTGGGCCGTCCAAGTCAGGCTCCATACTAAATACAAAAACCAAAACAAAATAAGGACATACAGTTATACTTCGGTAAGACACAGAAAGCTGTATTCAGGTATACTGCCTAGGAAGCAGACTCTTCATCCATTTGTTTAGACTTGGGCCTCTTGTTTTCTCAAATGATCACAGTTTTTCAGTGTCAGGTAGACACATGGCTGAGTAGCCCCTGCCCCTAAACACCAGCCCAAATGAAGATTTGCTGGTTAAACCTTCACGAATGGTCAAGCCTAAAATCTAGCCGGTTTTCAGAAAACGGGAGCTCCAGAAGACCTAAGTTACACATTAGAAATACTAAGAAAAGCAGGGCACCTAAATACCAAATCAGATGAAATGATTGCCTGGATGATATGATTCCAGTGAGTTACAGTTTTTTGTTGTTTCTAACACCACCATGCATTTCTGATCCAATAGTTCAGTAGGAAAATATAAACATACTGTACCATACGAGCAACCCCTTTTTCTTATCCTATTTAATGTGGCCCTCAAGGCTGTTCTTACATGTGTTCATTTCTGCCTCAGTGAAGTTGAGTCATCATCATGATAATGCTTAGAAGCCAGTGAGACAAAACTCTTTAAAAGTGTTTGTTTACATGCACAGCTCCACCGCACTAGGTTGGACTGTAAGTCACTAGAAGAGCAATCCTACAAGTACAATACCTTTATTGGCATAGTAAATTTAACATGCCATTTAGGATCAATATATAGAATTGAAATCCATACATAAGTTAAAACATAAATACATAAAATTATACAAGAATCAATTTATAATAGCGCTAGGAAAAAGGCTCATTGTGGAAATAAATACAATGGCCTCTAGAAAGAGGCTCTGGGCAGGTGCCCCAGCCTTGGACACTCAGTGTCAATTTGCTGTGGTGACCTCAGCAGGGTATAATGACACTGAGTCCACCATTTTCTCCAGAGGAACTGATCTCTGCTACCTAAAGAACAGTTGTAATTTTGAGTGATCTCCAGCCCTCACCTGGAGATTGGTAATGATGGTTCCCCAGAAGGGAATAGTTGGTTTGGAGGGTGGAGTCTATAGCGTTGTACCTGTCCGAGGTCCCACGCCTCCTGAAACCTCACCCTCTCCAGGATCCATCCCTCATATTCCCAGGAATTTCCCACCTGGAGTTGGCAACCCTGTCTCCTTCCCAGCCAATCATCAACCTACCTTTATTTCCCCCTCACTCTTCAGCTTTCCACCCCCCCACACACCTGCAGCCTCTTCCGTGCTCTGAAGCCCTGACTGCTACGTCACATTGGCTGTCATACGGGGGCCACCTCAGCAGCATATAAGGATACAGAGCCCACCATTTTCTCCAGGGGAACTGATCTCTGCCATCGGGAAAGCAGTTGTAATTCTGAGGGATCTCCAGCCCTCACCTGGAGATTGGACACATTTTACCTCTTCTGAGCAAAACTGTTTCGAATGTTAGAGGCAAAAGCCAATCAAGTCACATATGCAAACGACCTCTGTGTTCTGAGGCAAAGGCCAATGAGGCTGCATATGCAAATAACCTCTGTGTTCTGACTGGCTATGGGCGGGAGAGGATTAGCAAAATGTTTAGAATGTTGGAGGCAGGACTCAGGCAAAGCAGCCAGTGGATAGGGAGACCCTCTGAATGACAGATCAAAGAGCGAACTGATTTTGGAGGGTGTGGAATGTTCTAGAGAAGTGCCACCACCATTCAGCTATTATTTATAAGGGAGATTAGATTTGGCTTTAAGAATTTCTTCCAGAAATTTTGTAACCGCTTTAGTAATTTCTGCTGCCGAGTCATTCAATAAGAACTAACAATGTATTGCAACATTACCTGGGATAAATTTCCAAACAATTCCCAATGTAAATTGTCATTAAACTGACACTCAAGCATTATATGCTGGATTGATTCTGGAAGATTCGCACCACAAGGACAAAGTCTCTCATAAAAAGGGATTTGATGATATCTCCCAGAGAGAACGTTAGAGGGGAGTGTGTTCATGCTAGCCAGCATAAAAGCTCTACGTTGGGAAGGAATCTCAAGATTGTATAAGTAATGGGACATTATCCCAGGCTGGGTATCTAAATTTAAAGGAGAGCGAACCTAAGCAGAGTTATCCCTTTCTAAGTCCATTTAAATCAATAAGCTTAGAAGGGTGTAACTCTGCTTAGGGTTACAGTATATGTGGTTTTGGCTGCACAATGCACTGCATCCTTTCACAGATGCATGAGAAACATTGGGTCATGGGATAAGCAAAATACCCATTGTGTCCTGGTGACCTGGTGCGCTCTCTGTGTGTGTGACCAGCCTGAAAGAGCTTTTGTGGTCATGGCACCAATACTTTGGAACTCCCTCCTCAGGGAGATTCCTCTATCTCTATAGGTATGTTTTGCAAGCAGGTGAAGACTTTTTTGTTTTGTCTGGCATACCCCCAATAACAGTTACTGGCTCTCCTTCTGGAGTTGTTTATTTATGTGTTTTTAATTGAATTGTTTTTATAATTTTGAACATATTGTCTATTTTTTTTTACATTTGTGAGGACCCTAATTGGGTGGAAAGGTGGCATTAAAATGTGTTAAATAAATAACATAAAATAAATAACATAATAACATGGCTTTTCCTGGTGCAGCTATAGCAGATATGATAGTAGGAGAAAGGAATAGATAGGTATGGTTTTCTTAGTATCCATAAAACTGGCCATGATTTCCCTGGCGTCACTTTCACTGGAGAGCAGAGGGGGAAAGATAAAATGAGGGCAGTCGGCACCTGTGAATCTAATAAGAATTTGCCCCAATGTAGTCACCAGAGAGCAGGGAATGGGGTCTCTGAAGGAAATCTGCATCAGTCATGGCTTTCTTTGCTTCCCATTCTTATGAGGAGGAAAAGTTAAAATGTAAAAAAAGAAAAGAAAAAAGCTGTTCCCAAATGTACAGAATACTTTAAAAACATAGGTGGCAGATTTAAAAATGCTGTTCTGTTGCGATATATTCGTTCATAGGTGGCACAAGTAGAGAAGTTTTAATGCAGTTTAAAATGTAAAAGCACTGTCTTTTGTAGCTATAAAAATATAAAAACCGTATACATTTAAAACTTATTTCACATATACACTCCAAGAGCTGAAAAGAAACTCAGATATACCTTGAGTATCGTATGTGAAGCTTATGTGTTTTCTCTTCTTTGAAGACTACTTGCCCATAAGAAAGTCTATGAACATGAGTGGAACTTAGTCCTTGTATTTATCTTTCTGGTATAGCAGGAAAAAGAAGAAGAAAAAGACAATTATGGGCATTTATCAGTGCAATCCTATGCAATGTTATAGCCTTTTAGGTCCATTGAAGAAAATGGGCTTAGGGTGCAACTTAGTTTAGGATTGCAGGGTGCATTTGCTACTGTTTTCTTGTGGCCAAAGAAAGTAGCAATGAGGGGAAGAGAATGAGGGCACAAGAGATCATAGGATGGGAGTGGCAAACCTAAAGTTGCACTTTAGTTATCAGGGAATCAGCTCAGACTACATGTGTGGGTAATGCTTTGTTTGTATGGTGGAGAAAAGGACATTCCTTCCTTCCACAATGCTCCTAAGTGGGCATGCTGAAGCTCATATATCTAACAGCTCAACCACATGAATTTCCCCCTTTGGAGGGAAGGAAGAATTGGATATAGATGCTTCTGGGTAGAGTACCCGCCTCTCATATTAGGCAGTTGTCCATAGTCATACCTCTACTTTAAGAACAGAGTGTCACCTTGATGTCTGAACTAGGCAGACATAGTGTCAAGGTCCTGCCAAAGCATCAGACAGGAATGAAACTACATGTCACATGATCACAGGAGTGCTCAGACTATGGATGAAGAACAAACTGTAAGCAAAACCATATACAAGAAGACTAAAACTCCAGGGTGCAACAAGAAATGAAGATTAACTGCTGGAGATGCATAGAAGCTGGAGGAACCAGTCAGGAGTTGATAGCAAGGCAAAGGTCAGGAACTGATGATACAGTTTTAAAGACTCTTTGGATACTATGCCATGTTGATTCTGCAGAAAGACCACAAGTGTGGCCCACTGATACTGGCTAGTTCTGCCAGTTAGCATTTGAAAGGAACCTGATCATCTTCTCTGTAATTATTTGGTCTAGCAGTTCAACTCTTGTTAAGTTTATTTTGTTAACATCCTTACTGAGGTTTGTAGTGTAATAGGAACAACAGAGGAGAATCAGACTAGAAGTTCAACTCTTGTTAAGTTTATTTTGTTCACCTTAATTGCTAGTAACATCCTTACTGAGGTTTGTAGTGCAATAGGAACAACAGAGGAGAATCAGACTACAGGCTTGTAGACAGGACTGGAGAAGAAGCAGGAAGTTAGTTCTGCCTTTAGTATCAGTAGAGTTTGCCACTCTAAATAGGTAAATAGAACTGACATTCACAGAGTACTCAATGAGCAATTTGTAGAAGGTATTGTAAGCACTTTTGCCTTTCAGAGTTAACATGTGTAGTAAATAGGTTTTGATGATTCCACTGTTGTCATCTGTTCCTTCATTTTATCTGCAAAAACAAGTGTTTAATATAATTTAAACATATCTATATATCTAATAGCGAAGCCGCCCCCTGTGTGCAGATATCTAAATCTGCGCATCAGGGGCACCTGGGGGGCAGGGAGATTTTCCTGCACACGTGGGGCAATGCCCAGGTGTACAGAAAAATATGAAAAGTTGGGAAAATATTTAAATTACCTTAAAAGTAAAAATTAAAAGAGCGTTCAGGCCCGAGCGCCGAAAAGCCACTCAGACCTCGCTGCCGGAGCGGGGGGGGGAGGAGATTGGTGGGGCCTGAGGCAGGGGGGGAAGAAGAGTTCAGTGGGGAGGCTTACCTGCTACTGCTGATTCCTCCTCCTCCTGCTCTGTGTGGAGCTCTTCTCTCCCCCCCCCCGCGAGTATCTTCTTTAAAATATTTTGAGACCTTGCTTTCTGAGACAAGCTGGATGCTTGCATTAATCGCAGTGACATACCTTCTATATTAGCAATATGGAGTTCAGCCTTCAGCCTAAGAGTTCATCATACGTTATTCATTTATTATATTTGTATCCTGCCTTTCTTCCATTACGGAGCTTGACACAGTGCAGATGGGGTTCCCAGGATTTCTCCGATCTTGGCACTGACCAAGTTAATACGCACTTAACTCCTCAAAGGATATGTTGTCACCTAGCATCAGACCATACTCTGGGACCTAAGCATCCTCAACAGATGTCTGTTTGACCAAACGTTTCTTGTAGCCAAGGAGGAAGATTCACAGCTTATTCGCTGCTGAATTGTTCTTACATTAGGAAGCCTTGTGTAATGGTTTCAGGTTCAGTCTACCTGCCTGTACTAATCGCCACTACAGATTTTACCAAAAGGATGGGACTAAAGACTAAAACACATTTAAAAATACATGCAGAGACAGAAGCATGAAGTTGCTGTTGTTTTCACACATTATATAATGTGAAAACTGTGGTCAAGGGACTTTTTAGAAGTTTCCATTATGAAAAGAATAATCTCAGGACATGAATGCTGTATTTGTGTCATGTTTTATTGAATAAACAGTCTTGAACTGATTAAAATCGTTGCCTTGAAGGAGTTGTCGCTCCAGGCCAAATCTTACATTATGGGACTGTTGTATGGGTAAGAATAGCATCAGGATGCAGAATTTGAGTCAGTATAAGAGTGGGACGTAGTTATCCCCTAACTGAACTGGCATTTAGCTGCAATTTTCGTTACTTTTAGTATTAGCGTTATTTACAACGAATGTCTGAAAGGTTTCAGACTAAATAGAATGGAGTTGGGTTTTGAAATTAGACTGAGATTTTTCAAGCCACATTATGACCAACATACGCGGCACTTTAGTGACATGGCCCTGCTCTTACAGGCTTACAGGCCAAGTTCTGATGCTGGTGAAGTAAAGAGCTTCCCAGTGAATCTTTACATGGACCCAGGGTATTGTTTGAACTCTGCTTCACCCCACCCAATTGTTGTGGTATGTGCTTTATTAGGTTTAAGCACAACTGCTTTCTGGAAGTGCTGCATGACTTTCTTATTTGTTACTGCTTTTGATGACCAGAATTAAGCAGGGGAAGAGCCATTTTTAATTTAATTTTTTTAAATTTAATTTTATTATTTTATTCAATACATTGGTGTTGATTGGGTATTTTATTGTTATCTTTACACATCGTTATTCTTGACCCTGAGCAAGTAGAATACTGGAGGAGGAGGAGATTGGATTTATACCCCGCCCTTCACTCGGTATCTAAGAGCGGCTTACAAACTCCTTTCCCTTCCCTTCCCCTTCCCACAACAGACACCCTGTGAGTTAGGTGGGGCTGAGAGAGCTCTTTCCAGAACTGCCCTTTCAAGGACTTGTCAGAACTATGGCTTGCCCAAGGTCATCCAGTGGCTGCAAGTGGAGGAGTGGGGAATCAAACCCGGTTCTCCCAGATTAGAGTCCACACACTTAACCACTACACCAAACTGGCTCTCAAGAGATACTGAAAGAGCTAAAGAGATTTCCCTCACTTTGTACATCATTAAGACAAAGGAAGGCCATCTGATACATAACTATTAAAAGTACAGGAGCTGGGTTGACTGGAAATTTGACATTGTTCATCTGTGGGCTGATAAAAGAATCATGTCACGAGAACTGTTCAATTGTTTGTTTTGGTCCTGGAAGGCACTTGCCATTGGTCTCAGATACAGAAGAAGTGTTGCAAGAATGTTTCCCCTGCAACCATCACAGTTTTTTAAAAATTGTATGTGTACAATATACCGAGGGCCAGTGGCTACAATGGGTGATGAATCGTTTTCAGAATGAAATAAAGGTGGAAGATCAAGCCTTGCTGCTGACTCTGCCCACCTACCCTGATCCTACCAACCAATGCCCAGTTTAGACATGAAGCCAACTTTCAGGCAACAAGTGAGCTTGCAAGAATAGACCAGTCCAACTGACTGGGGAAAAGGGGACAAAGGTGCAATGCTACTACTCTAAGTGGTGGCGGGAAGGAGAGAGAATACTGTGCTTCAGTCAAGATGGAAAGGCACGATGGAAATGAACTTTCGTGCTGGGAATGTGAAATAAATCTCAGTAGAAACAGCGAGTCATGCAATGCAGGATGCAACATTTCCCGAGCATTGGGTACAGTTTGGTAATATTTGTCTTGCCTGTAGAAAAGCCTGTTTTCCCCCCAACCCTGCTGCATTTTCTAGTCAACGGCATGTTTCAAGTTGTAGCTGGAAGAGAAATGAATTTCCACAGATATGCACACAGCTGTTGCAGGTTACTCTTAGCTAGTGCGTGTGATATTGTTGGAGCCACATAACACATGCTTCTCGATCCCTAGAGAAGTGTTTGCCTTTAGTTAGGTGACGAAAAACCACATGTGCACATAAACACATATGCCACTCTTTTAAACTGCAAGTCTAGCTGGTTCATGAACATTTTCTGATTTTCTCTCTCTCTCTCTATTTTGTTGGCTTGAGGGGATTTTTACTCTTCCGCACTAGAGCCAACATCTTCTGGGCTTTGAAATGTATTATAAAGGAACTAATAGGCTTTTTTCACTCCACAGCAAGGCTATTCTCCCTTTGTTTGTGTGGCTTTTGCCAGCTACTAAAGCAGGACATGGCTGTAGTTACTGTAGTGAGCGGGGGGGTGGGGATCAGTCTGAAAATATTAGGCCTGTATACATCCAGAGAAAGATGGGAGGGAGGGCAGTGTGAGAGTTGCAACCCCCTACAATACAAATTATTTTATAATTTATTTGAAGTATTTATAAACCAGTGAAAGTTGTCCAAGGTAGCATAAGAGATTTTTTAAAGAATGAATAACAACAAGAAAATTAATAATAAAAGTATTATTTGCAGTATAAATTTGGGCATCATGGAAATGGTCTTTGTGCTAAAATGCTAATTTGGTTGATCATATACAGAGTGAGAATGATACAGTCATGATCTGCGATTTTTTGATTTTTTAATGGATTCCCTCTTTTCCAAAATGAAAAGTTTTCATTAAAAAACATATTGGGAACATATTTACTTTGAAAAAACACATTATTCATTACGTAAGGAAAATACATTATTTAACAGCACGCTTTGGAGACATTAAATACAGTTGCAATAGATGTCCCCAAAGCTTCTACTGATCCAGTATCTCTATGGATGCTTTTCAGTTTGTTCAGCTTGAGGAGGCTGGCTGCCAAGCTTTCTCCTTCCCCCCTCCCTCCCTGGTGGCGGCAAGGCTGGCCTGCCAAGCTTTCTCCCTCCCCCCCGGTAGCGGTGGCAAGGCTGCCCACCCACCAAGCTTTCTCCCTTCCCCACTTCTCCCTCCCCCGCCAAGCCTTCTCCTGCCCCCATCCCCTGTGGTGGCAGTGGCGGTGAAGCCTTCTCAGAGCGTTCCCTGCGCATATGCAGGGAACACTCCTTTACTTTTGGGGGGATTTAAGTCTTCCCCCTATAGTTTTTTTTTACAGTTTTTAGATTTTTCTGCACATCTGGGGATTGCCCCAAATGTGCAGGAAAATCTCCCTGCCCCCCAGGTGTCCCCGATGTGCGGATTTAGATATCTGCACGTGGGGGGCACCTTGGCTATTTGATATATAGATAGTATTTGTATAAAGGTGGTGCATGTGACCTTTTACAAAGGGACATAAGAAATGCCAGGTCCTGATAACATGCTTCTACACATCACAAACCTGAAAGTTCCCTCTCTCATGTACAAGACACCCTTTCAGCATTCTGCAAGGTTTCCGGTTTGAAAATTAATCAATCTAAATCCTGCATCCTACGCATCAACTTACCTCCCAGCACAATGGAACATCTTCAAAGATCTTGTGATTTTCAGTGGACAACTACCTACCTCTCCTATCTTGGAATCAATATTCCATGAGATCTCAACAGCTTGTTGAAATATAACCCATCTCCTGAAATTTCAAGAAATACAATTGGATCTCCAAAAATGGGACAAACTCACCTTCTTCTGGCCGGACAGATTTCATTTAATCAAATCATTTGTCCTCCCTAAAATTCTATTTCTCTTTCACACTATCCCCATTGCTATACCTCTGAATTTATTACATCAATGGCAGTCCAAACTCAATGGGTTCTTATGGCAAAACAAGCACCCCAGAATAAACTTTAATATGTTGCGGCACGGGGGTGTGGCATTGGTCTGCATGGAGGCAGACGCATAGAGACTGAGCTCCTCACCCAAGAACCCCAATTCCATATTTATCTTGTGCAGATCACCTATAAATCTTACCCAAGGTATGGACAAAAATGGAGGAAACAGACTCCAAACTACTCCAGCGTCTTCAAAGGTTCTGAAAAATTTTCTTAGCTTGGGAAACTTGGTGAAAGACACTTCACATGCATCACAATCTAAAATCAAAATGGCCACCGGAACTTCTTCTACTACTACATCTTCCTCAGATTTGCTAACTACAACTGAGTTTCATTCTGCATTGAAATCTTTCCACTCTGGTATTTTAGAGACTTTCCAGGAAATGGTCAAATCTTTGACAGAGCAAATGGAAGCTCTACAAACAGCCTTACAAGATGTGGCCTATACAGGTGAGACTGCAGCGGAGAACGGCTTAGCAAATCAAGAAGGTATCTGCAACGTACAAGCTCACGAAAAATGGGCTAAAGACAAAATCCTGTTGTTGGAAAACAAAGTTAGTGAGTGCAACCTTAAATTCAGAGGATTTGAAGAAAAAGTGGAAGAAACAACAGATTTGGGCATTTTTATGTCATCTTGGCTATCTATGGTTTTACAACTGGAAGATGGAGTGGCACCTTTTATTTTGAAAGCGTACAGGATCAGCTCTCCTTTTGCACAACGCATGAGACATCCAGAGACATTATTATAGAACTTGCTGACACACGTACAAAAAAAAAAATCCTAGACCAGTCACGGAGCGCTGGTGGTCTAGCCTATAAAGATAAGATGATCTAAGTCTTCCCGGATTTATCTGCTGAGACTTTACAAAATCAGAAAAAACTCAAACCCATAGCAACTCACCTGGTTGAAGCAGGAATTCATTATAAATGGCTTCCAATGGGCATGATGCAGATCCGCCACCAAAATAAAACCTGGACAGTAGAAGACCTTGAAGGTGGAAGCATAGTTCTGCAAGCTTTGCATCTTCAGATCCCAATGGAATGTGACAAAAAATTTAACAAGTGCAAATTGGACTTCACTTCGCCTCTTAAAGGTAGTAAGATTCCTGTGAGAAATACTACCTAGAACTTCTGACGTGAAGCTTGAAAATTCCTTCAAGATCTCTGTTGGGTCTGTGTTTGATTCTATAAAGCTTAATAGTATTTGATATGCTTTAGGGAATTGGGGGGAAATGGGAACCGGAGGTTGACTTGATTTCTTAGCTCTCTCCTTTTTTTGAAAGGACCTAATGGGTGAGCCTAGAAGGCTCCTTTCTGGAGAGGGGAGGGGTTTTTCTCTCTTTCTTCTGGACCTGGGTTGTTCTTTGATAACGTGCAAGATTTTATTTTTTATTTTTTTTGTTCTTTTTTGCACTTTTTTTTTGTAGTAGGCACTGGGAGGAGGGGAGAAGAGGGGATGTGGGTAGGGGTTGGGGGGAACAAAATGAAAGCTTGAGTTTTGAGGTAATGGGTAGTTATGATAGAAAGAGGGAGGGGAGGGGGTAATTGGGGATTTGATCTCTCAATAACTTAGCACTAAGTCTCACACTTGACATGTTCATTGTTACTGCTTTTTATAGCTGTTCCTCTTATATTATTCATGGTTCCTATGTGTGTTACAGTTCCCATTTACTATTTTATATATTTGTAAGCTGTTCAATAGTCTTAATCTTTTTTGGTTCTCTTAGTTATAGATCACAATGGTTAAGGTTACTTATAATATTACTTTGTTACGCTGTAGATAGAGATATTTTCAGAATTCTCAATGTATTTCCAAGATCTGTTAATGTGCTGTTAAAATGGCATTTATAATTTCATTATAATGATGCAGGTCTTCACTCCTTCTCTGCTGGTTTTGATATTCTTCAAAGAATCTTTGTTTATGTAATCTCTTATGGCTAACCAGACTAAAATACTCTCTCTGAATTGCAGAGGGATCAACAATGTGATTAAAGCTAAGAGAATGTATACCTATTTAAAAAGGCAGAAAATTGACATAGCAATTCTCCAAGAGACTCACTTGAGAAAAAATGTTAATTATCTGTTTAACTCCTCGTGGTTTCCATATTGTTACGATGCTACTGGCTCTTCAAGAGCACGTGGAGTGGCTATCTTAATATCTAATCATGACAGATTTTCATGCTTAAAAATAGACAAGGACCCTAGAGGGCACTTTATTTTTATAAAAGGAACTCTAAATGGTATTAAGGTGACAATAGCAGCGGTTTATGCTCCTAATTCAGGACAGATTGGTTTTGTACAAGAAGTATTGGAAAGGCTTCGCTTATTCCAAGAGGGCTTGCTTATAATGGGAGCAGACCCATTATATTATATATCATGGATATATCATGGATACTGTTATGGATAAAAATCCGTTAGGTCAAAACTGTCATCTTCTATTCATTCTAATTTTACCAGTCTCAAAAAGATTATACAAAAGTTTGATTTGGTTGATACCTGGAGGTTTCTCCATAAATCAGGTAGTGACTACGCATATTTTTCAAGTAGATTTCAGACTCATATTAGGATTGACTATGTATTTATTTCTAATAGCATTATAAATAAATTAGTGTCTACTGACACAGAACCTATGTGCTGGTCAGATCATGCAGAAGTTCAATGCATACTTACACTAAAGCCTGACACAGACAGAAGTTTAATTTGGAGATTTGACAACTTTTAATTTAAAAAATCCAGAAATAATTAAAACCATAGAACAGGCAACTCAAGAATTTTTCAAATTTAACTTGTCAGAGGACATCTCCAGCAATGTAGTTTGAGATGCATACAAAGCAGTGATAAGGGGTAGAATCATATCAATCTCTGCTGCATATAATAAAAAAGATTAGAAATGAAACAACAAATTTTAGACAAAATTAAAAAAATTGGAAATCCAACATAAAAAAACATGCAACCCCAAGACATATAAGGTACTTGAACAGAAAAGGAAGAAATTGCAGGCTATAGAAGTTCATTCAATTACGAGAAATCGGCTTTACCTGAAGCAAGCTTAGTGGCACAGTAGTCCTAAAGCACTTAGGTTATTGGCATGGAAGGTTAAAAAAAGAAAAGCAGAAATAGGTGTGAAAGGACTTCGGGACACTAAAGGAAATTTGCACACATCTACCAAGTCAATCTTAAATATTTGTACAGATTTCTGTTCTAAATTATATACATCGGGTGGCCCTCCTTCTAAATCAATTGATCATTTTTAAAAATCTAACAACTCAATTAAGATTTTATCAGAAGTGCATCAAAAATATCTAGATCATACAATTGATGAGAATGAACTTCAAAATGCAATCAGGGCCATGAAATCTAACAAGTCACCAGGCCCAGATGGATATACTTCAGAGCATTATAAGCATTTTAGCATTTTATTGTCACCTATTTTACTTACCTTATTCAATTCAGTATTAGATACAGGTACCATTCCACAATCATGGTGTTTAGCGAAAGTTACATTGCTGCCAAAGAATGATAGCAATGTGGAGAATCCAAAATCTTACCGCCCAATTTCTTTGATTAACAACAACTACAAGCTCTTTACTAACATTCTTGCTCGTAGTCTCAATGAAAATCATAGGAGACTATATCGCATTGGCTCAAACAGGATTCATACCCCAGAGAGATATGACCGTTAGTATTAGGAAAGATTTTAATGTTATACAATATAGTAAGACTTGTTCATCCACTGATTCTTGCATACTCTCACTTGACGTTGAAAAAGCGTTTGATATGCTAGAACATCTTATGCTCTTAGATCACATTGACTTTGGGGGAAAGTTCATTTCAGCAATACAAGCTTTATATCTAACCCCACAACTTTTTTGGAGAGTCAATAAGATAAATTCTTCTTTCATTACTATAGCTAGAGTCACCCTTGTTATTTGCGATAGCAGTTGAGCCACTTGCAAATTTGTTAAGAAAAGAACCTCTTTACAACGGAATCTCTACATGTAATCAGAAAGTAAAAATTAGTCTATTCACAGATGTTATGATTTTGCTCATATCCAATCCAAGAGAATCACTTTCAAAAATAGAAATGCATCTGACAAATTTTAGTTTCCGGACTTAAATTTAATATTGACAAAACACTACTATATCCTATCTGCCTATCGAAGGATATTGAAGCTTATATCAAAACTGAATTTAAATATAAATGAGTGACCTCCTCATTTAGATATTTAGGAATTTAGATCCCTTTAGATTTAAAGGATCTTTTACAAGCGAACCATCTGCAAATATCTAAACAAATTCTTGACCTGTTAAAACACTGGAATGACTTTCATCTGACTCTCTTAGAATGAATTAATGTGGTGAAATCTCTCATCTTTCCTAAGATGATCTTCTACATGAGAGCCATACCTATTATATTACCACATTCTCTTCTTAGGAAATGGCAAAGAAATCTTACAAATTTTATTTGGCATTTCAATAAGCCGAGAATTAATTTCCTGACTCTGAGAAAACCTCTAAGATCTGGAGGACTAGCAGTTCCGGATGTACAACTTTATTATGACACTATACTTTTAGCTAATTTAGTCAAACAGTATAGACACACTTATAGTGCAGAATGGAAAGGCATTGAAGAATCACTTCTTGCTACTAAATCTTTTCAAGAAGCTTTGTGGAACCACAGGACTTATAAATCTATAGGAGTTAGCTCTAATTTCTTCTTAAAGGCCACTTTTAATGTTTGGAATAGGTACAGCAAGATTCTAGCTCCACCATTCTCTCTTCTCACTAATTTTACAGAACAGTGCTGGTTTCAACCAGCTAGGCAGAGCTCTTCTTTTCAGCTCTGGAGGAGGCTCAACATAACAAGAATCATAGATGTCACCTCGAAGGGATATTTAAAAGATAAGACAGCTTTAGAAACTTTATATAAAGTGAAATTGCCATGATTTGAATACCTTTAATTACATAATCTATTGACCTCTCAGAAATTTGGAAGATTACGTTTAGCTCTCACTGAGTTTGAAAAGTTATTAGCAAATGATACACATCCTAATAAAGGTTTAATTTCCACTATTTATATGTTTCTACTTGACATAAAAAAGCCAATTTTATTACAGTATCAAAAGGCATGGCAATCTCTACTAGACTACAAGCTAACAAAATCCTAATAAGGTGGTACCTCACCCCAAAAAAGCTAGCACTAATAACCTCATCACACTCCCCACTCTGTTGGAAAAACTGCAGAGAAAGAGGCACTTTTGCTCATTGTTGGTGGCAATGTAAGTTTATAACAGCCTCCTGAAGTTCTTTCACAAATCTCCTTCATAACAGGCTATACAATCCCGTGATCTAATCATTAGCCTACTAGTAGCAGCTAAATCCCCAATAGCTCTGCGATGGAAATCCAAATCCATCCCTACATTGTTTCTTTGGTACAAAAAGGTTTGGGACCATTTCGTAATGGAGAAAATAACTGATGGTCTTCATCAAATGGAAATTTATCCCAAGGCAATGGGATTTGTGGAAAAATGGTTTCCATTCATAGATCACATTTCCAAAAATGACATTCAGCCTATGAATCCAGTCTATTTCAAGCTGATCCAATTATGGTCCACTCCGCTTCTCTTCCACATACCACTTCAGTAATACTTCTGTTGCATATGCTGTTCAACTGTGCACCCTCTTTTACCACTACTCTTACTTCCTACTTATATATTAATTCTTTTTTCTCACCACTCTCTGTTCCCCAATTATACAGAATTTACCTACTGTTCACTACTGATGCTTATTATGATGTTTGTAACTGGTTTCTGATTTCCTGTTTGTAATTAATTTTATGAAATACCAATAAATATATTGGGGGGGGGAAGAGAAGAAATGGCAGGTCCCCGCTTGTTAGATGCGTCATTAAAAATGTAGAAGCAGCCTTTAAGTTCAGGATGGGGATGCCAATCTCCAGCTGGTGGCTGGAGGTCTCCTGCTATTACAACTGATCTCCAGGCAACAGAGATCAGTTCACCTGGAGAAAATGGCTGCTTTGGAAGGTGGACCCTATGGCATTATACCCTCCCCTCCCCAAACCTCAGCCACCTCAGGCTTCACCCCCCCCCAAAAAAATCTCCATTTGTTTCCCAACATGAAGCTGGCAACCCTAGTTCAGGCTTGGGTATGATATTAAGTATGGAATGAGTACTTCCTAGTGGTAACATATTATACCAAATCAGATGGAAATTGGGTGCTCTGTACTTAATATCCGCAGTACACTGTGTTTTAGCAAGCTGGGCCTTACATCTTTACTACTTTAATGTTGAAGTTCTCAGTATTTTGGTTTTCTGAGAGATGGACATTATGTGACAACAACCCCAAATATGCAAATATATGACATCTTAAGTGAGAAAAATGTGCTTTCTGGGCTTTAGGAAAGACTACATTTTGAAACTAGTCTTTCAAAAATTCTTTGGCAGTGTATTTCCCCCAGACCCCATGGAAAGGGACTGGCTTATTTGGCTTGCTCATTATCATGCTATGAACCCATTGTCACATAATACAAAACACATGTACCTATTATCCACTGTCAAATGTTGAATGGTATATGCCTTTTTCATAGGAATCCTAGGATAGTTTCCAAGACATGTAAAACTGACTCACACTGTAGTCCTCAAAGCGTATGGCTGCCACAGACCCCACTGAAGAGAATGTGGCTTTACTTAGCAAATGACTTTGAGAATAAAAGCCTCAACTGAAAAAAAGGCATAAATAACAGGAAATGTGGCCTAGGAAAAATACATGCAAGTGCACAGTGGGAAAATATAACCCCCCCATTTCTTTTCCAGAAGATATTCTACTGTAAACATGAAACCTCTTTTTAAAGTGTCCTCTGAATATAAAAAGCAGTTTGAGAATTAGATCCAGAAGCTGTTCAGAGGGAAAACGGTGTTGTGAAATTCTGGAAATGTATATGCAGTTAAAGTCTTCTGAATACAAAATGATGTATACATCAAAAGGAAATAAACAATACTGTATGTCTATGAGCTAAGAAACTAGGGGAAAAGAGCAACCAGTTGAAACTGGAGAGCACTAAGAAAAAGTCAAATTTTTTGGAAAAATTATGTGTTAGAACTGATAATTATGCATAAATACTTGAAATAAATAATAATTTGATATTTGGAGGTAGTTATATTTTAAAACAAATTTCAAAATATTCTGAAATTTCACTTTGAAAATTTGACAAACTATGCTTTTAGAAGGCTAATGATGAAATCCAAACAATACTTTCCTGGGAGTAAACCCCATTGAGTAGACTTCAAAATGATTTTGAGTAGTCCTGCTTAGGGTTGCACTGTAATTCCCAAAGTTTCGTTGAATATAAAGTAATCATGTGAAACAGCAATCTGCAAAATTCAATAGTTTTCACCTTATTTATCTTCTTAAATACACTACATTAAAAAAATACCCTGATTGGGAACACTGAAAAAGATTGAAGTAGAAAAAAGTATCCTGACCTAGGTAGCCCAAGCTAGCCTGATTTTGTCAGATCTCAGAAGCTTAAGCAGGGTCAGCCCTGGTTAGTAGTTGGATGGGGAGACCACTGAGGATCACTGTGCAGAGAATGACAATGGCAAACCATCTCTGAACATCTCTTGCCTTGGCAGCCCTATGGAATCACCACAAGTTGTCTGTGACTTCATGGGGGGAAAGTACATGCAGATTTTTATAAAGACATAATACTTGAATTCCCCCCAAATTTATTTTGATTCAACCCATGGATTATCCAGACATGTGCAGAGATGTAAACCTTCTGCAAATTCTGAAGCTATGGGGGAAAGCCATTGGGGGGAAACCTGGATAAACCAAAACTTTGGGTGGAAATTGAAAAGTACACACTACCTTCTTATGACACCAACATTTATGTTAATGTTTTAAGAGTATAAAATGCATAATTTGTAACTTGGCAGATAAAATTATACAGTTTGGCACATTTATGGAATTCAAATATCTTAATTGGTTTTATAAAAACAAGTTCGCAGGAAAAAAACCCATGGTCTTAAATGCTCACAGGAAAAAAGCCCACATGGAAAAAAGCCCACACAGAAAGAAGCCCACAGGCAGGGGTCGTTTCATAGAAAAAGAGCTAGGGGAACTCATTAGCATAACTCATTAGCATATGCCACACCCCCTGACATCACCGGAGGTTTGTCATAAGACCACACCCCCTGACATCACTGGAAGTGTGTCATAAGGCCACACACCCCGCCCCCAACGATCCCGGCCGCCGGTGGCGGCCTTGCAGCTCCACTGCCGAGCCCCATGGGGGGCCCGGCGGTGGACCTGCAAGGCCGGCGGGA
Source organism: Gekko japonicus (assembly GCF_001447785.1). Lineage (NCBI taxonomy): Eukaryota > Metazoa > Chordata > Lepidosauria > Squamata > Gekkonidae > Gekko > Gekko japonicus. The sequence goes on from NW_015159715.1 coordinate 1,216,363, forward strand.
GTGCAGGGAAGCCCCGCAAAGGCCCTCCCTGGCCCCAGGCAGGCAGGGGTGGGGAGAGGCAGGGAGGAAGCAACTTACCCTCCCTCTTCTCCTGCCTCCTCCTGGCTGAATGAGGGCCGGAAGCGGGGTGGCCGGAAGCAGGGGGCGGGGCTTCCCCCCCGAAATGACCTCTGCCCACATGGAAAAATATCATGTAAAGTGCCATAGATATTTATAATTGTGGATAACCATTCATCTCCATTTATGAGAATGAACAGGTATTACCTATGTCTTATATTGTTATTTTAGGATTAAAACATGTCATATTCACATGCAACAATTTGTGTTGTAATTTTATCACGTATAACCTTAATATAATAATTCCATTACGTATTGGCCAATTCCAGCTCTCCCATTGGCTGTGCAGTGTGCTCATCAACGGCCACTCAAGAGTAATCGCATGCAATTGGCTGGGGGTTGGGTCCGCTCCTTTTTCCCACCCACTGCCACCTCCAGCCACTGTTCCCTGTCATAATAACTGCCAAATGGCTGCCTCTCCTGACGAAGACACTTCTCCCGCTTGGCTCCTGTGGGACTAACTTTTCCCTCAGTAGCTGTTGCTAGGCAACCAAGCTTGGTTCTGTCAATAAAAAGAAAACCCTAAGTTCAGCACAAAATAAATTCAGGTTATAGATCAGGGGGAGTTCCTGATGTAAAGCTGAGGCCTCCTTCACATGTACTCACAACCATATGGGGCCACTTCTTTGTAGCGCATGGGTGCAGTATGTGTGTGAATACTGGAATCATGAGAGTGGGACCACTTGAATGGCTCTTTCGTACCCAATTATCACCTTCTGGATCTATATTTGGAAAAGTATATTTGCTCTGTAAATCAACATGTAGGAAAAGGGCAGTCAGAGGCACTCTTTGAGATGCTGAAATAAAAATAGTATTCCAAAAAGAGTACTAACCAAAGAAAGGAAAAATATTTATAGAGATCAGAAATTTGTACGTACTCCATTTTATTTAGTTACCGGGTTTTTTTTAAAAAAAAAGTTTAAAATGTCTGTACCTTGAGAATTGATGGCCACTTTATAAATGACTATAATTCCCTACAAAAGTATAGAGGGAAACATAAACTGGTGTACATAGTTGTGTGTGATATACCTGGCAAAAACAAAAACAGAAGTGTGCATGCAGATCTACATAGAAAAAACATGTTTGACATAGAAGAAGGAAAGAAGAAGAGATTGGATTTATACCCCGCCCTTCACTACCCAAAATAGTCTCAGAGCGGCTTACAAACTCCTTTCCCTTCCCCTCCCCACAACAGACACCTTGTGAGGTAGGTGGGGCTCAGAGAGCTCTGACAGAAACTGCTCTTTTTCAAGAACAGCTGTGCCAGAACTATGGCTTGCCCAAGGTCATCCAGCAGGTGCAAGTGGAAGAGTGGGGAATCAAACCCGGTTCTCCCAGATTAGAGTCCACGCACTTAACCACTACACCAAACATAGCCCTTAGTTCAAGGAATATATGGATAACTTAATTTGTTCATACATATTATTTGTTTCGTTCTACTAAGGATTGGTTCAACCAAGGATGATACATCTCTAAAACTTTGCCAAAAGCAAAAGAAGCAAACCTACAGTCTTGTCCTGTTCTCAACTAAGACATTATTCTTTGCCACCTCCAGCTTTGTCGCAATTGCTTTACTTCACCTTATTTTAACAACACAAAGGCCATGATCTCCCCTTAATGTATTAGGAAGCCATTATAATTCAAAACAGCATTTGGCAATCCTGTTGCCCTTATGGCTCTCTTTCCTTTCCTGCAGGCCAGCCACAGCCATGTGAAATAAAGCCCTGCCAGTCTTCAAACTGTCAGCATCCTCAAATTAAGTAGTAAGCAATTCCTTGCAACTGCAGTTCTTCTGACTAAGAAAGTGTCTAGTGCTTGGCCTGACTTAACTTCTCTGGCTCTCTCTTGAGGCATCCTTGGCTACTCCATAAATTTGCAGAACCCTCAACACCTTTTGCAAAGGCTGTGTACAGACGATAGCTTTGTGGAGAAGAGAAAGTAATGTTGTATGTTTGTCCTATCTAGGGCTGTCAGGTTGCCCTGGCATGAGATGAGGACGAAAAATTGCCAGCTCCAGATTGGGAAATTTGGGGGTGGAGGCTGGGGAGGATAGGGACCTCCAAAGCATCCGTTTTCTCCAGGAAAAATGATCTCTGTAGTCTGGAGATGAGCTGGAATTCCAGGGCATCCCCAAGTCCCACCTAGAGGCTGACATCCCTCATTCTGTCTTCTCATAGGCTATGCCAAAAATTGGCTACACTGCAACTTCTCTGTGCATGGCAGAGAGAGAGAGTTAGTTAGTTAGTTAGTTAGTTAGTTAGTTAGTTGTTTGGCCATGCATGCACACTGCAGGACATCATTGTAAGTCCCATCTCCCTGAAGAAACCATTACATTTTAGTGAAGTAAACAAAAGAAGGTTAAGCTACCATAACCATCCATATTTAAAGCAAGGGTTACAAGATCCACTTTATTGCCCTTTTGGAAGACCTTCTATAAGAAATGTTGGATACAAAAGAAAACAAGTAATGATCCTGAGAGATTAATTTCCCCTGATACAAAGAAAGGCAGATATTATCTAAAATGATAACATGTATAGGTGTGCAATATTTGTGCAGTCATAACTCTGCAAATAAACAAGTACTGTTTACTTATTTTGGGGGGAACTCGGTTTTTCAGGCTCTTACGATAGGAGGATGTTTCAGTTATTTAACAGAAAAAACACACATTGAATTGAGAATGGGGAGAAAAAAACCTTTAATTTCAATCAGCTAGATCATCGTACGTTTTTAAAAATAGGCATGTTTGTGGATGTCCAGAGAGGCAGTCTGTTTGCTTGACAAATCTGGACAGAATTCTTAAAACATATGGGTAGATTAAAAGGTTTAAAAGGAGAAATTTTAATATTGGAAAATGGCATACAAGTCACGACTCTCACATTTAAACACCCTTGCTATTTATAACATTCCAAATTGGCTTTCACAGTGGATAAGTAATATTTATATTAGAGCAATAATACAGAATACAAATGAGAATTTTAACATGCAAAAAGTCAGCAGTAAAATAATAAAAAATAGATCCTGGGAAGATCTTGGAAATGTAGAACGCGTTCTTTAAAGATTCAGGGGCCCATGAGTAGACACTTGTCCAGAGTGCAGCACACCAATATTTGGAAATAGTGTCTGGGACGGTGGAGTTTGGGAGGGGAGGGAGTGCAACACAGCTCAGCAGGGATTTGGTGCCATATCCTCTGGAGTTGCCATTTCTTCCAGGGGGATTTATCTGTGTAATCCAGAGACTGGTTGTGATTCCAGGAGAACTGGAGTCCCCACCTGGAGGTTAGTTAACCCTCGTATATAAAATGATGATGTTGGTTTTTTAAAAAGAAAAATCCTCTAAAGAATAAATAGCAGTACTTTTAAAAATTTACTATAAAGACCACATTTAAATGAGCATCCTAGCTCTCTTTCTTTTTAAATTTACATTTGTTTTTCAACCTTTGTTTCTGGTAATTTTTCTCCATCTTTGGTATGCTGATTTCTACTCTGAGCAAGCCAATAAGCTGCACACCATTTACTTTTATTACTTACATCTTTGGAACATATTATGTCACTTAGAGGATCTGCTTGCAGGCTTTGATTAATAGCCGGCTTTAGAAGCAAGACATGTTAAAAGTGAGGGAGAGGAAGTTCAGAGATGTGTGGTCTCTAGTTTTAATGCCCTCATGATGTAGTTTGCTGTTATAACTAAAAAGTACCTTGTAATTCATAGGATCCTGTTGCAAGTGATCTCCTAAAAAAAGAGGGCGTTAAGAACCAGTTTTTCATTTTGGGAAGCAATGCCTGGAAAAACCATATTTTTTCCAATGGAGGTCTTTGTAATAGTTTTTAATCCAGTTTGAGTTTTTATTTTAAAGACACGGTGTATCATAAATAAATATCATCTTATAGATCCCCATCAGGCCAGTTCCAGCCTGCCTCACAGGTTGTAAGAAGTGGTGTGATTTAACGGTGCAATTTTAAATTTACTGAAGTCAATGAACTTAAAAGGCTGTAACTCTGCATAGAATTGCACTGTCAGAGTGGAGTAGTGGTTAGAGCAGAGGTGTCAAACTCATTTGTTATGAGGGCTGGATCTGATATAAGTATCACTTTGTTGGGAGGTCCATGTGTGCCATAAAAGGTAATGCCAGGTACTGGACACATAAAGTTTATAAAGGACACAGGCAACCCAATTAACAATATTATTTTTTACTCAAAATACAAACATCCTTAAAATAGTAACACTTGTAAGCTCCAAGTCAGTGTGTCCTCACTGTGTTCACCTGTCCGGCCCACAATGAGCAGGATATAATGAAGGATGGGAGAACCATGCAAGCCACTCCCGAGTTCCTTGGAAAAACAGCAGGGTGAAAACATTCTAGATGGGTACGATTCTGACATATTGAAAGCAATTCATTTAAAGCCCCAATAAATATATTTAATCATATTCAAGACTAGTTTTTCCCCCAAGGAATACTATTAAAGGAATCTTACATTTCCATATACATTACTTACTTTTTGTATATATAGCACTTTTAGGCGATGAGTCATCTTCCTTGCAAGTAAATAAGGTACACCCCTCCATATGACCAGCCTCAGCAGCTCAGCACAGCTGCAATCTGTCTCTTGCTCTTTCTTTCCTCTCCCTCTACCCCATTCTACCTCCAAGGATCTCGAGGAGGCATACCAGACTCCCCCCTCCACTGCTCCATCCCCACCACCACCAACAAGACTGTGAGCTGGGCCAGGATGAATGACTGGCCCCAGTGACCCAGACAACAGGGTCCTGTCTTAGAAGGATTGGGGTTCTGACCTTGGCTTTCCTGGATCCCACCGAAGAGGCAGGGCTGAGGGGAAGGCCTGACAGAGAGGCTGTTTCCGAAATCTCCAGGGGGTGCTTATTGTCCTCCCATGATTCCTTTTCCCACATGGCTTGAGAATGAAGGGTTCTCCACCCACTAGGGCTGCCAAGTCCCCCCGGGGGCGGATTTTCCCCCTGCTTGGAGGCGTGCACGTCATCCGGATGTGGCGTGATGACACTGGGCACGCTGGGGGCGGGGCCACAGCCATCTGAGGGGGAAAACCCCAGCATGCCCGGCATCATCACGTCACATCCGGATGACGTGCATGCGGTGCGCGCACGCTCGGGATGCCATCCGGGAGCCCCCCGCCACCAGCAAAAACGGACTTGGCAACCCTACCACCCACCCCAACACTCATTCTGCATCCTGGCTCCATGGTTGTTCAGACATGTGGCAGCGAGCACAGGATGTCTTTCCCCTCAGAATGCCACGCACAAGACAGCCCAGTTTCCTCTCAATTCACGTGCCAGCCCTCCTCCTTCTCTCTCCCCCACCAGCCCAGTCCTTTCATTGGCAAACAGACCCTCCATGTGCTCACTCTCGCCAACCCTCTTTACAGTTGCCGTTTGAAAAATGTGAAACTGGTTGGTGCTGTTGTGGCAGCACTGGCTGCTTAGCTCCACCCCCACCCCACGTAGTGGCTTTGCCAATCCTCTCTGAGCTGCAGTTGGAGGCAGGAGGGGAAAGAACATCACACCTCCTCTTTTTCCAGCTTTGCTGTCATTCCCTCAACACTATTTTACCTCAGTGTCTTAGCCCTGCCCCCTAGCCATTTCCATTCCATATCTTGACAGCTTCAACCACACATGCCTCATTGGGTGCGCCCACTCGCAGCAGTTGCTCATGGGCCGGATAAGAGCCCTGGACAGCCAGTTCCAGCCATATGTTTGACACCTCTGGGTTAGAGTGGCATACTACCAGTGTCAAATCCTTGCTCTGCCAAGGAAGCTTGCTGGGCGACCTTTATCAGTGACACACTCTCAGCCTAACTATCCACCCAGGGTTGTCAGAAGGATAAAATGGAGAATGGGAGGTTACTGTAAGTCATTTTGAGTACTCAGTGGGGGAAATACACGGGTGTAATAAAACTGTCTTGATCAAATGTTATATCTGCTAATGGTGCATTTACTAAATATTTATTGGTTCTTCAGTGTCCTCAAAGAATAAATTATTGTTCACGTTCTCAACAAAATTTCCAATAACGATGATGAGAAAGAGCATGAAGTTGTTCTTTATCTTGGAACCTACTGTTCCAATGCATTATGGATAATGTTGATTTCTCAATACATTTATTATTACCAAAACTCAGTCGTGATGTGCCATCGTATGTTAGATTTGACATTAATGCAAAAATCCCATCTTCACTTATGCCAATCTAGTCACGGAAGAGGGTTTGTTTTTTGCTAATATGTATCTCTGAACTGGATAGCCCAGGCTAGCATGATCTTGTCAGATCTCGGGGGAAAAGCAGGATTGCTCCTGGCTAGTTGGGAGACCTCCAAGGAATACCAGGGTCATGATGGGGAGGCAGGCAAAGGCAAACCATCTCTGAACATCTCTTGCCTTGAAAACCCAGCTGTGACTTGATGGCTACATATATATACACACAAACACATAAATGCAGCAGTACAAATATGGTTTTTTAAAAAAAACTAGAATAAGTTCCAAGACATCATCAAGATGATCCCATAAGAGTACCTGAGGCTATACCCTGTCATATCTATGACTGGACTGAGAACTTCTTTCCAGAATTGTTTTATAATCAGGCATCGTCAGCCAGTATCTACAATCTGGTAACAATGTAAGAAGAGCCCTGCCATTTGTAATGGCTTTTGTAAAGATTTTCCCTCATATCTGATTATTTCCAACCCCAGATCTCTGTTCTGTTCATACTGTTACTCTGTTATATTTATACTGGTAATTGTTTAATTTCACTACAGGCACCATCAAGTTCTTATATATGAAACCACTTAGATCTTATGTAATGTTTTCAGCATTAAAAATTAGCTTGATTCCATTTTGGATGGCTGTTTCATTGTAAGGCTTGTAGAATGCTGAAATAAAGGTGGTCTTATACTATCAATTCAGCTCTTTTTTTCCCCCATAGGACAACATCTGATTTTTGTGAAGAACATCATCCTAAGAAGATAGTGGTTACAAGATTTATGTTTCCTAGGTGTTCTACATTAGGAACTATTTCATTATTATAAAATATAGAAACCAGTGAAGAAACACCTGTTGCTAGCTTCTGCTGCCATTTATACCATATTTTAAGGATAGGCAAGGTAGGGAGATTTCTTTGCTTCCATACCCTTTCTTTGGAACCATAAAAAGTTACATAACAGTTAACTCACGACAGCTTTGTTTTTGACCTGGTGTATTTGGTTTGTGGGAGAGACCACCACAGGAAAAATGGAAATGAAGAGATGTTCCATCTGCTTTTAATAGCAAACAACTGCACTGCTTTACCTTACTCAGTTATTAGGAAACAGGCATAAGAAATCACGTAGCAAGGAAGTCTGGCTAAGGTCCTGCATGCCCTGTTCCTGTGTCAGCTTTGTTCCTGTTAGGAACAACTAATCCCCCATCACTGGCCTACTTTGGGCTATATACAAGGTCCTATCTAAGTATCAGTATTTTAAATTGCAGTCACTGGCAACCATAGGGAGAGGTCAGGGTAGCAGACTTTTCTTCTGGATTCTTCTTTGTGTAGTGAAGCAGTTTTAACTTAGGCGTGCTTTCAAACAAAATGTGAGGTGTTAGAATTGTGTAAAAGGACTGTATAGAAGAATATATGTCTGTTTGGTACTAGTATAGTTGCCAACTCTGGGCTGGAAAACTCCTGGAGTTTTGGGAGTAGAGCCTAGAGAGGGGAGGAACCTCAATAGATTGTAAAACCCCAGAGTCCACCCTCTAAAACAGCCATCTACTCCAGGAGAACTGATCTCTGTAGTCTGGAGATCAGTGGTAATTCTGGGAGATCTCCAAGTCAAGAACATAAGACTAGCCAGCCTGCTGGATCAGACCGGTGGTCCACCTAGTCTAACATCCTGTTTCCAACAGTGGCCAGTCAGATGCTACAGGGAAGCCCACAGGCAGGGCTGATAGACAGCAGCTCCTCCCAAGTTTTCTGCTCCTGAACATCTGGCAATCATAAGTACTCTGTTTACTCAAAGGGAAGATGGCCTGGAATATAAGATGACCACTACTAAAAATGTTATATGCAAAAGGGTTTTGTTTTTGTTTTTTTAAAATTTTTTGGATGTACCTATAATTTGTATGTATATTTAGTTAGGCCCCCTTTATGGCCCACCTGGAAATAAATCTAGTCTTGCATACGAATAATGTGTTCTGTCTCCTTGCTCCAGTCACACATGTACTTGGAAGTGGCTCCCACATGCAACCAACAAGTGTGTTCAGAGAGGAACTCATTTTGGCTTATTTCCCTCACCTCTCTGTCCCCCTTTGACCTGCTTCTCTCTCTTTTTGTCTCTCCTGTCATGTCCCCAGTACATATCATCATCAAGGACAAGTGGCTTCAAACATCTCACGTGGTCTTAGGCAGCAGGGACAGTTCTGAATATTTGCTGACGTAGTGATTGCTCTTGCTTTGCTGACATATTGGCTTATTTTATCCCCTTACTATTCTTGGCACTGACGTAGGTTTAGTGACATACCCTGGAATGTCAGCGTGGACTAATGTTACTGGCTTAGATCATTTGTCATTATATAGTCTCCAGAACATTGTTCCATCTTCCAATTCCATTGCAGAAGCAAAAATCCTTTGATAGCTAGAGGCTTATATTAAACTCTGGAATGTTCATAAGTTTTTCATGATTTGGACAATGGATTTTTTAAAAACCATGGAATATTTTCAATGTAGAATTAAAAAACAGGACTTTCAAGGTGACCCCCAAATGCAAAAATCAGATTGGTGTATTATTGTATAAATTATTTCATATTATAAAGAGGTTTCTGTTTTGCTGCTCATTTACATTTCAAATTGCCTTTTCTGTACTGTGCATAATTGTTGGATAATCAAATAAATCATGATGCAACTTTGACATGAGAGAAGTGAAACACTGGTTATAGTTTTGTGCTTATACACTGTAATCCCACTGGTCTGTATCCCCAGCCTGAAATTTTACTATGAAACTGATTTGACAAAATCTTTCAATAGAATTACTTTTCAGTTTGTAGCACGATGAGTCCAAACTTGAATACAAAGTACAAAGCAATATATCTTAGTTTTGGGTAAATTACCCCACTCCAGGAACAGTAGGTGTCTGTATTCATACTATGTATTTTTAAATCAGCATCTACAAGCAGAGCAATTTGGGAGAAAACAGATTCAAATACAGGGCAGCACAATCACTGATCCAAGTTTGAATTTGCAAAAAATAACAGCAGTGCCTCTTTCTCCAGGCCAGGCTGCTGAGAGCCACCACAGGCCCAAGAGCAATTCCCTCTGGACCTCCTTTGCAGTATCCAGACACAACACAAATACCATATGATAACATATGGCTTGCCCAGTTCCATGGACCTCCAGGGGAACTTGGGCCTTTGGAAATTTCTCCTTCTAGCTCCTGCCACTCAGTAGCTTCTATCCATCATTATACATTCTAATCTTGGTTAACTGTAGCTAAACTCCCTTAAGCTGGAGGAAGGTTGGATGGGATCCAGTGTCTTGACAGCTCTTTTTGTAGCAGGAACTCCTTTGCATATTAGGTGACACACCCCTAATGTAGCCAATCCTCTGCTTACAGTAGCCCCTGTAAGAAGAGCTCTGTAAGCTCTTGGAGAATTGGCTATATTAGGGGTGTGTCGCCTAATATGCAAAGGAGTTCCTGCTACAAAAAGAGCAGTTCACTAGGCCTTGCTTAGAAGTATACGAACCTCAAAAGTACAAGGTCTTTAGAAACAGAATATCCAGTAACATATACTCTAATTAGCATTGGCAAGCCTGGGTTGGAACTTTCCTGAAGATTTGGGTGTGGAACCTGGGGAGGGTGGGGTTTGGGAAGGGGAGAGACCTCAGCGGCATATAATGCCAGAGAGTCTATTCCTTTAAGCAGCCATTTTGTCTCTAGGTGAACAGATCTCCGTGGTCTGGAGATCCATTGGAATTTCACATCTCCACGCACCACCTGGAGATTGGCAACCTTAACTAATGGCAGTTTATGTCACATATCTCACATTTTATTCAGCTTTAACAAAATACTTCATACAGAAGAAGATAAGAGGAATAAAACATTCATTATTTCAGTTGAACTCAGAAGGCAGTTTGCAAAACCCATAAGGTAGCTATTAGGAGTGTGCACCCAAAAAAAAAAAATCGGTATTCTTCAGGTCTGGATATACCAAACCCGCAAAATATCAGTATTTGTCAATATTTCCCAAATCAGGAATATTCAGGAAAGAATCGATATTGCTGAATTTATTCAGTTCAATTATACCCTATGGGGATGGTATAATGATTCCCCCCTGGAGTCATGCCTAGGTGGCAACACGTTCCCATCACTGAAGGGAAGGCCAATTGCCTTCCCTTCAATGAAGGGAGCATGCCACCTGAGCAGCGCAACTCCAGAGACTAAGGGGGTTTAAAGTTTAAATCCCCCCCCCGGAGTTGTGCCGCAGCAGCAGCACACTAGGGAAGGCAGTTTGCCTTTCTTCAATGAAGGGAGCATGCCGCTACTGCACTGCGACTCCGGGGTGGGAGGGGGTTAAATGCCTCCCCGATCTTTTCTCCCTTTTCCTGCTGGCCTGCAGTCGTGGGCCAGCTGGGGAAGAGAGAAAAGATCAGGGAGTCATTTAAACATGCTTTCCCATCCCTTCTCCAGCTGGCCTGCAGCTATGGGCCAGCTGGAGAAGGGAGGAAAGACTGGGGAGGCATACTTAAATGCGTCCCTATTTCTTCCCCAGTTGGCTTGCCCCAGCTATGGTGAATCTGATTCAGCTGAATAAATACCCGAAAAATACCAATAAGGTATTTTTCAGGTATTTATTCGGTTCAGCTTAGTCAAATGCACAGCCAGTTTGGTGTAGTGGTTAGGAGTGGGGACTGTAATCTAGAAGAACCGGGTTTGATTCCCCACTCCTCCACATGCAACTGCTGGTGTGAGTGGGTCCTTAAAGGTCCTTATCTTTAGCCATTAGTAAATGATCCTATACAGGAGGTCCATCCTTTAATGCCAGCATTCCTGAGCAATGTTCCACAAGCTTGTTTTCATACAACATGCAGCTGTTTCTTGTATCATCCGTAATAAAAATATTTACTTCAGAAATACAGAGAGTATAATTGTATTCCTAGGGTGCTTTTAGGAATACATCTCCCAGGGTAGCAGTAGAAATCTCATTTAAAACTGAGGACAGGGTGATACACACGGCTATGTGGTTGTAGAAAACAATTCATCACTGGCCTGCAAGTAAATGATGTAACATAATTTACAGTCCTTTTCAAAGTCAAGGTTTGGCAAATTTTATTACGATGTTACAGATTTCACACTTTCTGAATGAGCTCTGTATAGCCAGTATTCATTTAGCACATGATGTTACAAGGCTGATTGCATGCAGATGTGTTCCGATCATCGGATGGGCATTGGGATTATTTTGTGAGCCTGCACTTTGCTGTAAAAGTTCATTTTTATGCATGAAATGTGAGACATTTATACAAAGTGCTGTATTATTTATTTAAGAAGGAAAGTTGAGATTGTTAGCATGCCAATATGCCCTGTTTCCACTGTAACAAGGGGAGGGAAAAGCTAGTACAGTGCTGCATGGAAGGGGGACATGATGTTAAGGCTTGTATAAAACTCTAGTTGGCACTATAGGTCTGTTCCCAATTTTTTTAAACTTTCTTTTATTTATTTAAAACATTTACAACCTGCCTTATCTCTATACACTCAGGGCAGCTTTTTAAAAATGTATATATTGGTTTTGCTGTTGCTTTTGCAGATACTTTACCAAATTGGTCAAGAAAATGGTAAACTAAACCCTCCAACTTTAATTCCCAAATACATTAAATTAATATGAAGAGTCTGAAACAAGACATTTCACATGAAAGCAGACCTATTTTCCTTAGCAACATAGCATGCCCCTGCTTTATTTGGGAGTTTCCAAGTTCCACATTACACTTCGCTCTTTTTGAGAATAGCTCCTGGGGCTTTCCATTTTAAAGCCTCCTTTGCGCCGTCATAAAGGGAAAGTGGTCCATGTGAAAGTTGTGCCTGTCTGCAGCCAATACAGAGGAGGGGCAGGGCTCAGCACCCCCTTCGAGACAGCAAACCTAAGCTCTGTCCTCCCCCAGCACACAGGGTCGGCCCCATCTTATTTTGCACCCTAGGTGAGGATCCCTTCTGGCGCCCTCTCCCCTCTGTGCGCCCACCAATTTTCAAAAATAAATGCATTTTAGGAAGAATGAAAAACACAAATTTTGAAATTGCTAATTTATTTTTTTAATTGTGAGAAATTGTGGCAGGCAACAGCATCTTGAAGCACATACAGAGTGCTTTCCTATTCATTCCAAAGAAACTGACACCCCCTCCTCTTTTACAGTGCAGGATTTCACACTGAGATTAAAAAAAAAACACATAAAATTTCTGGGTCAGTCTGAAGGTCCACAGAGACCTGCATCCTATTTGCCATAAGGGCCAACCAGAGTCCCCCTGAAGACCTCAAAGCAGGGGGGTCTTGTTGCTGTCCCCCAGAATCTTCACTGCCGAGGGTTGTAATTTGGGTCGCCAGCTCTGAACTGGGAAATACCTGGAGATTCTGGGGGTGGAGGCTGAAGAGGGCGGAGTTTGGAGAGGGGAGAGACTTCAATGGGGTTTAATCCCAGAGAGTCCACCTTCCAAAGCAGCCATTCTCTCCAGGTGAACAGATACTGAGCTTGCTACGCAGGGAGGATGGGATATAAATTGAGTAAAATAAATAAAATAAATACCTATTGCCTGGAGATCAGTTGTAAGAGTGGGAGGTCTCCAGCCATTAGCTGGCGGTTGGTCACCCTGGCATAATGTCACACCGCTGCCACCGGTCAGATGAAAGGTGAGTGGCATCGATCTGCCTGACAGCGGGGGAGTCTCACCGTGCTGCATCATCTGGAGCGGGCGGGCCGAGGAAGGAGGCGGCGGCCCGCAACTGCCGGCCACAACTAGCAAGCCGCAGCGGCGCTAGAGGCGACCTGACCCCACCCCAGGGCCTCTGCCCACGGAGCTCCCACTTCTCCCCTCTGGATGGACCCGGCCTGCCGGGCTTGGCGCACCAGCGGGCTCTCTTCCCTTATGCAGCCTTGCCGCCGGTTGGGTTGGGCTGGGGAGCTGCTGTGCCCCTTTCGGGGGTGGGATCAAGTCACCTCTGGCTCTTCTGCAGCTTGCTAGTTGCGGCCGGCAGTTGCAGGCCTCTCACGTGGAGCCGCCACCACCTCCTTCCTTGGCCCGCCTGCTCCAGACAGCACAGCGTGGCGAGATTCCCCCACTGGCAGGCAGATCGATGTCGCTCGCCTTTCATCTGACCGGCAGTTGCAGCGCTCGGAGGAGGGGAGGCGAGGAAGAGGAGGAGGCTTTTGGTGGGGGGGCTTTTGGTGGGGGGTTAGCATGCTCTAGGCGAATGCCTAGTTCGCCTAGTGAGCGAGCCGGCCCTGCCAGCACACAAGCACACACACACACACATTTTATGGGCGTTTCTTTTTCTTTAATAGATGATGGGCATCTCAGCTGTGAGCCATCTCATCTGTTAGGGGGGATTCCTGAGTGGCAGGAAGACCCAGGAAAATCTCATTGGTTCTTCACTGATGAGGGGGAAGGGGGTGGGGAGGAGTGGTGCAGTGGGAAGTGGTACAGGGACAGGGACAGTAGCAAATGAATGCTGTCCCTTGTTTGTCTCTAACTTGCTTACTGCTCCTTCTGGTGTGGGTATTCAGTTTCACTCTCCCTTGTAAAATCAGCCCATATATAGGTTTTCAGTTGCAAAACTGCATTATATTGTTGTAAGACCATAAAGCCCAAGGCTGACTATGAAGAGCTCCAAGGGGATCTCCACAAACTGGGTGAATAGGTGACAATGTAGCAAATGTCGGTAAGTGTAAGGTGATGCACACTGGAACAAAAAAAAAAATCCAAATTCAAGGATAGGCTAATGGGATCTGAACTTGCTGAGGCTGAGAGGGAAAAAGATCTTGGGGTCATAACTCAATAAAAGTATCAGCCCAGTGTGCTGCAGCAGTGAAAAAGGCAAGCTATATGTTAAGAATTATTAGGAAAGGGATTGAAAATAAAACGGCCAATATTATGCCTCTGTATAGATCTATGGTGTGGCCTCATTTGAAATACTGTGTATAGTTCTGTTCACTATATCTCAAAAAAGACTTCACAGAGCTGGAAAATACAGAGGAGGGCAACCAAGACGATTAGGGGTCGGAGCACCTTCCCTCTGAGGAAAGGCTGAAGAGTCTGGGACTTTTCAGTTTAGAAAAGAGACAACTAAGATGGGGCATGATAGAGGTTTATAAAATTATGCATGGGGTGGAGACAGTTGACAAAGAGACATTTTTCTCCCTCTCCCAAGATACTAGAACTGTGAAACTGATGGGCAGTAGATTCAGGAGGGGCAAAAGGAAATACTTCACAGAGAGTGATTAAATGCTGCCAGACGATGTAGTGATGGTCATAGAAATAAATAGCTTTCAAATGAGATTAGATAGGTTTATGGAGAGTAAGTCTTTCAATGGCTACTAGCCATGGTGACTGAGGGGGAACCTCCACATTCAGATGTACCAAACCTCTGAATCCCAGAGCCAGGAGGCAACATAGGGGAAGGTCTCAGCCTCTATGCCCTGTTGTTGGCCCTCCAGAGCAACTGGTTGACCACTGTGTAGGACAGGATGCGGGAGTAGATGGACCATTGGTCTGATCCAGCAGGGCTCTTCTAATGTTCTTAAGACTGCTGTTTCATTGCTATGAATTGATTTGGTCTAAAGGGATGGGAGCCAGGTCCTCTTAGTGTTACTGCAGGGAAGCAACCTTGGTTAGTGCTGCCCTTGAAGTTCTCATCACCTGGGGGATAAGGGAGCACATAACAAATTACTGATCATGAGAAAGTTATCATGGATCGTTTAATTCTTTACCTTCCCATCTGCCTCCTTTTTTTAACTAGACAGCTGTTAAAAATTCAGGTGACCCAAGGTCACTTTGTACAATTCACAGACTCAAATGGTAAACATTTTCAGCTCTCTTTCATCCTTCCCACTGTTTTCGTGCAGGTGCCCAAACTCATGCACCACCACAAGTTTTGCTCTGAGAGATTCCCCTCCTAACCTTGGTTCTGGGGGTCCTCCAGATGATCCTTACTGGGCTTCTGAATGCAACACTGTCAACCCTGGCATCATGATTCTGCTTAAATCCCTGGCACTGATTCTGATCAGTTTTGCCCCATTACCATCCTGTGACATTCCATTCTGCTCCTACTGATAAGGAAATTAGATGACATGGGCAAAAAAGTTTATTCCCTGACTGTATTGTGGCTGAAAATAGCCCATTATCTGGTCTGTATGGCCAGCTACCAGAACTTTCTCTAGGAGAAGATATTCAGTGCATTGGACTGCGTTCCAGATGATGAGAAGCATTTCACTGTGATCCTGAAAGATTAAATTCTCATACTCACTGTTGTATAATTGAGTAGAGTAAAAGGGGACCAAACAGCACACATGTGTAAATTAGCTAAAAGAAAGTTTACTAAGAAATTAGGGAGGGTTACATAGGTGGATAAAAGACAATAAAACAGTCTAACTGACTAGCTATATCTTTCTAGTTACTGTCTACTCCATGATGGAATCTCACATCTGATCTTAGAACAAATGGAGAAAGAAGAATGTATGTGCAAAATATATGTGTATGTGCAAAATATCAGGTTACATCACCAAACTATTGATTAGCCAATGACCTGGCTAAAGGTCACTTCATTATAAATAAGACCTCCTTCTCTACCGCTGGAAATAGTGCATGACAGTTCATTGGTCTTAAGCGAACTAATTAAGAATTACCATACACAAACAAACAGGTTAACTCTTTCATGACAACTTGCAAATATCTCAACACTCACTAAATAGCAGATGATAATTTCCTGGCATGTCATTGACTGTGATCTTCACTCAACATGCTTAGTCTCAGAAGCTGAAGTGATACTTGCATTTGAGGGAGAATGCTTGTTCAGTAACAAGGCCAAATACACTCTGAAGAGAGTGCAGAAATTCAACATGACCATACAATACAGCCACCTGCAAGACCCAAATGCAGAAAGAGTAGACTGGCTACTTGTGTCACGGAAGACCATTGTACCCCTCTTCAGATTGTCATTTCGCAGGTCTTTCTCAGTGACACCGCATATATGCCTTCTCTAAACCTCAGTCTCAGCATACAAAACATATGAAAATTCCAAAAAGAGTTTTTTGCTTCCCTTGGTGTCTTTTTTCCACCAGTTGCCCCCATGCCTTCACTAACACCTTCCAGCATAACATTTGACAAATGGGTCCTCATCATTATCAGGCTACTACTAATACTGAAAGTTTTGTTTGCTTCTGTCCTTTATGCTGTTAGCTGCCTTGTGCAGGTCTCTGAAGATATGGCATATAAATGTTTAAATAAATACCAACTTCTTAGAGACTGGAATGTAGGAAACCACAATATTGCAAATTCCTTTGGCCTCTCCCCTGCCCCAAAGCTCACCAAAGTGCATGGCAATTATTGCAGCACACCTCTGGAGTCAAGGGATAACTATCTTTCCTGACATAGGCAACTGGTTCCTCATGGTGCCATTTCACTTCTCCCTTCTTAGTCATTTGCAAAAGACTCTACATACACTGTTTACCCTGGGCCTAGGTGTCAATGTGGAGAACTTGTAGCCTTTCCTGCTAAGGATAATCTAGTTTATAAGATTAACCCTGGACTCTGTCTCTCTCCCTCTCTGGCAAAGGCTACCTTACCTTGGGCAGGACCTTCACTTGCTGAAACTTTCTTGTAACACCTACCACAGACAGTAGAAGGATTTAGTAGTTATGAAGGCTTATGATGGACTTTGTAATTGTCATCAAGTCTGTTGTTGTGGCTGCGGTGGCTCAAGTGGTTAAGACGCTGAACTGCAGGCTGTGGAAGGTCAGTAGTTCAGCGGTTCAAGACCTGGGTGCCGCAAGACAGGGTGAGCTCCTGTCTCTAGCTCCAGCTCCTGCCAACCTAGCAGTTCGAAAGCAAGAAATTGCAAGTAGATAAATAGGGACCACTTCGGTGGGAAGGTAACAGCGTTCCGTGCTGTACCTGTGAAGGTGTTTAGTCATGCCGGCCACATGACCACGGAAACGTCTTCGGACAGCGCTGGCTCTTCGGCTTTGAAACGGAGATGAGCACCGCAACCCTAGAGTCGGATTCGACTGGCTTTCGAGCAAGGGAACCTTTACCTTTACCTTTTACCTGTTGTTGTTGTTGTTCAGTCACACAGTCGAGTCCGACTCTTCGCGACCCCATGGACCAGATCACGCCCGGCCTTCCGGTCTTCCACTGTCCTCTGAAGTTTGCTCAACTTCATGTCCGTTGCATCTATGACACTGTCTAACCATCTCATCCTTTGCCATCCCCGTCTTCTTTGACCTTCAATCTTTCCCAGCATCAGGGTCTTCTCCAGTGAGTGCTCCCTTCTCATTTGGTGGCCAAAGTATTTGAGCTTCAGTTTCATTATCTGGCCTGACAGGATGACAATAAATTCTCTCTAGTCCATGCAGGATTCTCAGGAGAAGTTTTTATGCATTCCATCTCTGGTGGTCAAATCTCTCCTCTACTGCTGTCACCATCAACACTTATGTCAAAGGGTCACTTTCATTCCACATCACTTCTGAGAACAGTCAAGCAGACACCTTGCTTTGGGGGTGTGGTTCTTGCTTTGGCAGACTCATCATTAGCCAACAGCCAGCTATGGACCCAAAAAATAGTTCCATATCAAGCCGCTGGAGCTAATGCTGTTTGCAAATCACTTTGTACCCCCAGGCTGTAAGACGAGCTAGTGAAGTAGGACTGTGTCCTCTGATGCTGCTGCATGGTGTGAGATGACACTAGGAAAAGCTTGATGTAGTCTTGAGTGTAGAAACTGGCATTCAGTAACTTTTCTCAAGATATGTTGAGATACACTTCCAACATTCACTTTGGTGCATGCTGCCACAGAGCAGAATGGTGGATTCTGTTGGTCTGTTTCTGTTGGCAGCTTCCTGACTATGGTAGTTCTTTCCTTTGGTCCACATGTGTACCACAGATGTTGTATAGTCAGTCCCAAGCTAAACGTACTGATGCTGTGTTCTTCTACTACTAATGATATGTTCTGGGGCCTACAGTGTCATTTGCTACCGCATTTGTTTAGGTCCTAGACTGAATCCTGTCTTCTGGTTCTTGCAGAGAGTATCATTCATTATGTTCATGGGCTTCTTGCATTGGAATGGGGTTTGTGATATATTTCTTTGTCCATTGTTCTCTGTGTTTTCCCAGAATTGCCAGTGTAGTACTACCTGTGGTAGTGTCTCAGGGCAATGCTGTACGCAGCAGGTAGCCAAAACTTCTCAAATACATGTAGTTACCAGCAACTTTTGATATGGCTATTGAGCAGTTTGCTGCATTGATTTTTATAGGATATGGTGATGTGGTGATGACTATGCACTTCTGACTACTTTATGGATCTGGAGAAGTTGAAGAAAGGCAGGTGCAGAATATAAAATGTATTTGACACTTGTCGATCCCAGTGCATTTTGCAGTACTCTTTGTCAGGGGATCTTCTGTAGAAGGTTTCCAGTTCCCACCTTGATTCTACTGTTCAAGGTGGGAACAGGAAAACTTCTATAGAAAATCCCCTGACAAAGCTTACTGCGAAATGCGTTGGGATCCACAAGAGCGAAATAAATTTTATATTCTGCACCTGCTCTCCTTCATCTTCTCCACTTACTGGTACAGCCACCACTTTTCCTGATTACTTTATAGATCTACCAGCAGCCATAGCTAAGGACCAATTAGAGAATCCCTGCTCCTTGCCAGTGACAGGTAGATGGGGGAACTGTGGTAAGTCATGCCCAGATTTCCACAGTTCACAAATTACATTTCTCTACATGCATGTATGATTACAAATGGTTGAACCAGTTCATGTGAAGAATACACACACATTAATACAGCATCTGACTCTCGAGTTCTGGAGTTCTTCTTAGACAGCTTTCTTTCCAGTAATGGAAAAGGACATAGAGCACACCATAGTGAGTTGGGCCAATGGTTTATCTATCCTAGTGCCATGAATGGGTAGCAAATTCACCACTTCAAGAGCATATGCAGTGGTCTTCAGAACCAAGCTTTCTGACCTGGTTTTTAACTGAAGGACATTACACAAGCGGATCATTAAGGCTACTACTGAGCTTTGATCCTCCCAAGAATACAGTATGCCTTGGAGAATGCCACTTTAATTTTTTTTTTCCTATTTAAGGAAGTGAATCACAAGTTTTGAAACTATCCCAAAAAGCCACAGTGAGAAGCTTCCATCTGTGGGATGACGTCACTGTGGGATTTCTACCGAACTTTATGTTCTGGTAAACAAAACTACAGTGCCAATTGCCACAGGACAAGGGGAAGAAAGCTGTAATATACATTGCCGTCGTAACTGCTTATCTGTTGTTAAGGTTGAATGTAAGGGGCTCAGAGAAAGAAAAAGGAGTCAACTGGGATACCATTAAAAATGCATTGTCTTTTGAATTAAGGTTTATAGATTAAACTAAAGATGCCCTTATTTTTATACTTGAGAACCTGTCTCAGTGTGGAAAAACCACACAGACAGTATAATAGACTGTCCCAGACAAGTGTTGCTGTGTGACTCTAGGCAACAATTAATTTTTCAAGACCCATAATAACCTTAAGGAAGAGAGGTGTCATGTCCAAAACCCACCAGTGATGGCCTGGTGGACTAACGTCCCCTATTTTGTTTATGTACATATCTAGATTACTTTTCAGCAGTGTTCTCTGTAATACATGCTCAACTCTTCTTCCAAGATGGGCAACGTGGTCTGGTGAAGAATAACTGCATATTAAGGCTGTTGGAGTAACTACGGTAGGACTGCACTGTTAAAAACATTAAAATGCATTACAAATTAAGTAAAATCAATAAGTCACCGGTAAAAGAAATAAAAGCGATGGTGGTGGTGAGCAGGCATAATAAAATGATTTTAGCCAAAACATTATGCCGATACAAACAGAAGGGCTTTCACCTGGCACCTAAATCTTAAATGGCTAAGTGCCTGGCAAAGCATTTTCACCAGTTGCCACTCTCCTTCCCTTCCCCAGCAGAGGGGTGGAAGGGAGGGTGGGAAGCCTGTCCTTCTTTTGCCCCCAGTGAGTACCCTGCAGAGGGGAGGGGAGGCATAATTCCTTGCTTCTTTTCTTACCCATGTGCCCTCCCTCCCACCTTCCATTCTCCCGTTTTAGGAGAATATGATCTGGCAGTTTCTATTAATGCTTTAGCCCAGGGCACATGGCCTTATTTTTCAGTTTCAAGACGTAATCTGAAAAATGGGAATAAGGTTTGAAGTATCTGCACAGGTTGCCATCAATTGGATTGTTTGAATTCTAGCCCTATGTTGGCACAAAAATTTTGCTGGTCAGACAAATGCCAGTTTGTAGATATGAGTGCAGTTACTGACTGATAAAAAGGTGCAGTAGAGAGAATGGTTGCTATCTTTTTTTAGTTAATCAACAACTTGCAGCTAACAGTAATAAAAACAATCTCTTACCTGAAAGCAGGAGCCATTAAATTTCATTTTTCAACATAAACAATCTGCCATCCAGAAGTATATAATGAATGGCTTACATCCCTGGGGAATGCATTTCAACCTCAGAGAATGCCTACCTAACAGAGAGAGCAAGACTTTCTCCCAACATTTTAAATAGTTGAAATAGCTGAAGGTATTCTTGAAAATATATTGGAGACAGACTATATAGGGATCTGTAGTCTACAAGTAGAACCTTGAATTTTGCCAATGGTAATTTAGGAGCTCACCAGAAAGTAGGTGGCTGCATTTTGCCCTAGGTGAAGTTTGCAGTCACTGTAAAGGCACAAAGAACGCCTTTCGGTAACAGCCCTGAAAGGTTACCAGGTCATGTATGTCAATGGCCAGGTACCTATTTCTCCAGAAAGTAGTAAAACTGATAAATTAAATGAGACTGAAAAAAGATATCTCTGTCTAGAGATGTAGAGCTTCCAAAAATTTTGAAACCGTGGGGAAGAGAAAGCTGAGCTGCGATTATATGCACAATTAGACCCGACATATGTGCGAATGCCGGGCGGATTTAAAGGGCGCAATCAGACAACAACATCTGGGAAGTGCCCCGCAGCCGTCAGCAACCCATTCTGGCCCGCCGCAGAAGTGAAGTTAAAAGACACTGGGGAAAATCCAGTAGTTAACGAGTTGCGAAGGGCCACGAATGGACTTTCCCGTGTCTGATAGCTCCAGGGCACTCTCATGGCATCGGAATGGTCTGATCAGGCCATCCTGATTCCATGCCGTTGTCCCCCCCCCTTCGCAGTATGTGCATCATCACAAACTCCATAGGGAGCCCTTGGTGCGGAGGTGTGATTCATCGATCCCTCGGTTAAGCACATGGGGGGGAAGGCACAACCTCCCCGACTCATCCACAGTTGCATCTGATCATGCACTGACGGACTG